>NC_052358.1:54822293-54824621 GCF_009727055.1 Benincasa hispida
CCGGTGTTCTCGGAATTAGAGCAAGCTGTTCCATATTGAAAATTGCCTTTGGCTATGCTGACATAGTTAACTATTTGGTTTGTGGAACATTTCCTGAAGATCATATACCTACCACCAACAGAGACAGCTCAAACATGAATGCAGTATTTTATTAACTGGATAAGCCGAACTCTGTACAAAAGGGGGGCAAACAGATTTGTGACAATGCGTACCAAATGCAGCTCAACAATGCATATTATCGCATATGCACTCACCTCTGATTCATTGCAGTCAATTTCAGGGTTTTCCAATCTAGACAAGTGATCCGTAACTTGGTTCTCCGTCACCTTTCGATCAGTTATTTCTATGTCAAATTCTTGAAGGAGGAGAACCCATCTGATCAACCTCGGCTTTGTGTCCTTCTTTGTCATTAAGTACTTTATCGCCAAATGATCAATATGGATGAGTACCTTTGTTCCCAGCAGATATGCCATAAAATTTTCCAACGCAAAAATTACCGAAAATAGCTCTTTCTCTGTGGTGATATAATTGGTCTGAGTAGAATTTAATGTCTTACTCACATATGCGATGGGATGTAAGATTGTTTTTCTCTTCTGTGCCAAAGTTGCTCCCATGACATACCCGCTTGCATCGCACATTATTTCAAAAGAAAGTGTCTAGTTAGGTGCCATTAACACGGGTGTGGTAATCAGTGCATTCTTCAAAATTCTGAATGCGTTGAGGCAACTGTCGTCAAAATCAAATTTTCTTTCAACCTCTAACAACGCACTCAGTGGTCGTGCTATTTTCAAAAAATTTTTGACAAAGCGTCTGTAGAATCCAGCATGCCCCAAGAAACTTCGTACAACCTTCACGCTTGTTGGAGATGGAAATTTCTCAATTGTTTCTATTTTGCTTTATCCACCTCTATCCCGTCCCGAGAAACCTTGTGCCCTAACACGATACCCTCCTTAACCATAAAATGGCATTTTTCCTAGTTAAGAACGAGATTCGTCTCTTCGCATCTTTTCAGTATCTTCTCCAAGTTGGTTAGACAAACTTCATAGGTGTGCTCATAGACAACGAAGTCATCCATGAAGATTTCAACAGAGTCTTCAAGATAGTCTGAAAAGATGGCCATTATGCACATTTAAAACGTATTTGGTGCATTGCAGAGGCCAAATGGCATGCGGTGAAAAGCAAAGGTCCTTTACGGGCAGGTGAATGTGGTCTTGTTCTGGTCTTCTGGAGCAATCATAATCTGGTTATACCCGGCATAGCCATCTAGAAAGCAGTAAAAGTCATTTTCGGCTAGACGGTCTAGCATCTGGTCAATGAACGGTAGAGGGAAATGATCTTTCTTTGTGGCCGCATTCAGCTTGCGGCAGTCCATGCGAATGTGCCACCCAGTGGCGGTTCTTTGCGGTATTACTTCATTATTTTCGTTCGGGACTACCGTCATGCCAGCCTTTTTAGGCACACACTGTACGGAGCTGACCCACGTGCTATCTGCTATCGGATAAATAATGCCCGCATCCAACCATTTAATGATTTCCTTTTTAACGACCTCTTTCATCGCAGGGTTGAGTCTGCACTGTTGTTCAATCGTTGCCTTGTGGTTTTCTTTGAGACGAATGCAGTGCATATAGTACGCTGGGCTGATTCCTCGAATATCGGCGAGCGTCCAGCCAATTGCTCGAATATGCTTCCTCAGAATGCTCATCAATGCATTCTCTTGAACTTCGTTAAGTTCCGAGGAAATTATTACTGGTAGCTTCTCATTCTGCCCCAAAAATACGTACTTTAAGTGGTTCGGCAGGGTCTTTAATTCCATTATTGGTGGTTCCACTAGGAACGGTTGCGTTGTTTTTCTTTCTTATTTTTCTGTTGGCTCTTCTTCTTGGTTTGCGATCATCTCTTCTTCCTTGCTTGTTTTTGTTATGATTGCATTACAGGCAGCAATGGATGCACTTGCATCCTCTTCATCATTCTCTTCGTCAAACTTTTCTTCTTCAATCAAATTATGGTTTTCGTCTGAGTTATGCAGGTCTTATTCGTCAGGAAACTTCATGGCACAAATTATGTTAAACATGAGCTTCTGTCCATTTATGCTCAAAGTGATCTCCCCTTTATGCACATCAATTTGGACACGACCTGTTGATAAAAATGGTTGCCCCAAGATGATGGGCACATCTTTGTCGGCATCGTAATCCAAGATGATGAAGTCAGCGGGTAGGATAAATTTGTCGATGGTGATCAACATTTCATTCACTTTTCCCTCTGGATGCACCATAGATCTATCTGCAAGTTGGAGAGTCACGGTCGTGGGCGCAAGTTGTCCCACATTCA
>NC_052358.1:54824646-54840677 GCF_009727055.1 Benincasa hispida
GCTGCTTAAAAAGATCGACAAGAGGCTCAAGTTGACTGCCTGTGGCTCCCAGTCATACAAATCTTGCCCAAATGGTACAGTCCTCTAAATGAAGCAGGGTATAGTAAGGCTCCCAAGGATTCACTCCATCTTTGGTGGGATTATTGATTTCGAGAATTTACGTTGAAAGTCTCCGTCATAACAAGAACTTACCAGTACTCCTCTTTTTGGTTAAACCATTTCCTTCAGAAACTTTGCATTTGCAGGCAATCTTTACTCAATCGCCTTCACTGAATGGAAATATGTAATGTTTTTAACATAGACACGAAAGTGTTGGTACTCGTATCTCTTCATTCTTTTTTTCTTCGTCTCAGTCCCTCTGCGGGAAAGGTGGTAACTGAACCCCTCATAGTTTCCCTCCTTGTTTATTTTAGGTGGACGCACTTCTGGCTTAAATTGCTTCTTTTTTCTTCTTCTTCTTCTTGTGTCACTTTGCAATTTTAGGTTCCAACGCAATGGGAGCAGTGTTTCTAAGCTCCTTCATTTTTCTCCCTCCATAGTTTTTTCAATTCGCAATGTCACAAACCTGACATTGCTCTTTACGTGATTCCCAGGTTGCATGGGAAGTTTGGTGAACTCGGCAGAAGCCCCTTCCGGTCTGTTCTTTAGCTCACTTGCAATTAGCCCATCTGTAATTCTAGATTGTGGATTGACGTAGCCTAACTTTGAAGCACAGTTTCGTTTTCTCTAATAATACTACTTCAATAGGCCTTCTAGGAAGGGGATTGCGGCGGTTGCGAGCTACTGGCTTGATTGCTTGTCGATCGTTATTTGGCCACGGGAAGAATCCGGTGGCCTTCTTTCTGCGCTCATAGGTGGAAACTCTACGTTTATTCTTCTATGTAAAAATTGGGGTGGTTTCTACAACTGGGTGTTGTAGGTATTCGAAAAAGGATTTATTTTTCACAAGTAAAATAACAGTGGATTTCTATGGGCATTCTTCCATTGTGTGCTCATCACCGCAAGTCGCACACCTTGCAGTGTTTTGACTAAATTGCGTTGAGTTGCCCATTTGGCGGTGTTGATTTGATGCAAATTCCCTAAAATTATATGCATCATTGCGTGTCATCTGATTCTGTAGGTGAAGTAATAGCACACATTACTTGCATCGTTATCCTTGATCTCACTCATGATCACTTCCTCTCCAATCCGTCGTGTTCTTAGAGATGCGATCCAAGAATGTTTCTTAGCCTTACATACGTTTATAAAGCAGACCCACCAGCGCTGCCGATTGGTAGCGGTCTGCGAAGCGGGATTTAAACCATGATAAAAGATTCTCCATCTGAGGCAGTCTGGCAATCCTTGTGTGGATAGTCCCCGGATCAACCCTCTTAAACACTCGCCCCAGGCATCACTGAGCGATTTATCATGTCTTTGTTCAAGAATTCATATATTAGTTTCCTTCGTCTAGATTTCTCAGTAGGTGGAAAATACTTTACTTTAATAAATTTCTCTAACGACTGTTCCTATGAAAATGATCTCTCCCAGTCTCGAAGGGAATACACTCCATTTTCTTACTTGATACATAAAGAAGAAAGATGGAACAAAGTTACGATCGAACTTGTTTGCAGAAGATGTTTCGGGACACACAAAGATTGCAGATTCTAATAAAGCTAACGGAGAGTGGTAGGTGCGGGTCCTCGCAATGCCATCCTCCGAATTGTCCATGCAGTCTGGATCATCTGCAGCTCACCGGCTTCATTTCGGAATCGGCTTCTGTCGAGGCGCAGACCTCAGATTCCTGGAGAGAATCATAGAGGTTTGGCGGATGCCATAGTCCCTTAATGAGCATAATGAAGATCGTTTGCCAGCTGAAAATACGTTAGAAGATGGATTCGCCAATGACGTTATTTTCGGTTTGGGTGCTACCGATTCCAGTTGCTCCATGAATTTGGCGTTCTTAGATCGTTTTTTAATGCTGGCTATTTGTTGTTGGCAGTCACTTAAGTCTCTGTCTAATGCCTCTCAATCTTTGGGTCGTAATTCGCCCAGAGATTGATGAGTATTGACAATAAGAAATTCAGAAAAATTGACCTGTTAGGCACTTTGTGCTTTGCCGAAGTCACCTGGCAAACGGCGGGTATCAAGAAACTTGTATGCGATTATTATATAATGATGTAAATTAAATGGCATTGAGAATGCAATGAGTAGATTGCCTTGAGCAGATCAAGTTTTCCTCAGTGGAGATACCAAGTGTAAACCCACTGAGTTTTGCATGGTAAATCCAAAGTCGAACTGTCAGGGACTTAGAAAACAAATTATGCCGTGGTAATTTCCTCAGAAGACTTTGCGTAACAGTAATCGAAATAGTTGTTTTGGTTTTTGTTGATTGTGGTGATGAAAAATAAAACAAATTGCAGGGGCGAGAACAGTACGTTGGATTGTTTGAAAAGATGTCACTGAGTATCGGATTGAACGGGTTGAGAAAGTCTTTAACATAAGCATTACTTGGGAATGGTGTCGATCAGACTAAGTGTATTCATGCACACCCATGCACAGTAAGTCATTTTCCAAAGCAAATGGCGGTGCTCCTAAGTCTAGGTATGCGTGTGTTTAATGAAAATTGTCCATAGAGGCTTTATCCCTAAGTCTCTAACTCTTTTCCTATGCGATGATGCAAGATGAGCCCCCGCAATACAGATAAGTATGACCGCAAACAATATTACCTTGCTATCTTTAGGATGACATGTGAATGCGGTAATCAAAAACAATGCTTAAGTTCTAACTTCCGTATTTCTTGATTATGCGTTCTAATCTGACTCTCCGACCTATGCATTTCTAAACACTGAGAGCTTTTCTCCAGCCTGAAGGTCTGTCCTTAAACCTACTCCTCGCCGAGTATCTCTAATGGATGAATGAAGATGACATAATACAATGATAACGCATAGAATGTCGGTCGCGGTATTGTGCTAGCTAAATGCATTTCCTCAACTCATTCAACAGAATTTAGCTTACTCATGTTGAATAATATAATTGAGAGTGAACAGATATAGAGAAGTAAATCCCAATTTCTATAAACTGAGTTGTGAATACAAAATAACAAATGGAGGTAAGGTAGAGAGCACTCGGTTAGCAATCCTTAACTAACCGAGGCTTTTACACTGGCAATCTCCTATGGTTCAAAAGAATTTCTGCTCGGCAGAAGACTGGCCGCTCTCTGCTGATTTTGAAGCTTCTGGCGCTCCCAAGCTTTACTGGAATTTTCACGATCCTGTCGAACCAACCTCGCTTATCTCGCTTCCCTCGCTTAAAAAAAAAAAATAAAATCTATAGAACAAGGCTAAACTAATCTAAGGAAAATTCTCTAAACTCTCCAACTCTTCTTTTCGTGAAGGCTGCTTCAGTATTTATGAGTCTCTGAGGTGAAGAGCGCCTTCTCTCTTATGATTGCATAGATGGGATGATTAAGTTTCCCATGACTGATGCACCGAACTTTTGTTCACCGAAAAAGCTGAATGTACCTTGTTTTCATGTAGTGGTTGTCAACATTAATTCGATCGACCGTCATCAGCTTTCTGTCGCATCGGATTATTTATGACTTTCACCCCAGATGCACCCTACAAGTTGCGCTCCGGCTCTATGTGGTAATCCTTCTTAAGCAGGGATTTTACGTAACACAAATCACCCAAACAGGCCTTACGGTGGATGCCTGCGCTCGTCCGTTGATTTCTTAAATGATCGCTCTATTTCGCCTTGCGTCAACGCATATTCTTGCATAGAAAATACAAAAAAATCAACTGGTTTTCTATGTGATGACGCAGTACGACCGCAATATTTGAATTTAATGCTGTTTTGGATGCAATTTAACATATTTGTATCAACGCAAGTCAATCATTGTTTAAAGAACTTAGTATGATGAAATAACTGCATTTCTGTCCGTTACACTAGCGATCGTGTTAAGGAGTTTGTGGGTGATTGTGTTAGTAGGGAAGAGAGCTCTCGGAGGCCATGCAGAAGTGCAGCTCATCGTGTACTTCCACTGTATGTGATCGGTAAGTAAAGTTTAAGCGATCATGTAGCATTTTGGTATACGAGTCGTATAGTAAAAGTATGCGATGCAATATAGGTTCTGAGAAGGCGATCGTGTATAGTATAGTTAAGCGATCGGTGTTAGGAGTTTGTGCCGATGCAGAGGAATTTAGTAAGCGATCTTTAGTCATACTGGTTGATGTGGGAGAGATGTAATACGATCGTTTAACTCTAATAAAGAATTGTTCATCGTTCACTTGTTCTTTCCGGAAAGTTTTCAGCCTATCTGTTACGTTTAATAAGAATTTACTAAACGATCGATAGTATTTTAGCTAAAAGCATTGTGTGCGATCGTGTATATAATTACTAAAACGATTCTTAAATTCCTTTATATCAAGGGTTGTTCTATAATTTTCCAAACGGTTGAGGGTTGGAACCCTCGACCTCTTTCAAATTTTCTCATTTCCTCTTACAGATCTTCTTTTATTTTCGACAAAGTCGAGGGTTTGACCCTCGCCTCTTCTCAATTTCTCTTTAGGTCGGGGTCAAACCCTCGGATCTCTTCTTTAATTTTTGATTATTTAAAGCTAAATCCCCGCCTCGAAATGCTCCAAAACAACATAGAATTTCTAAATAGTTTTAAAAACACACTATATTCCTAAATTTTTTCCTAAATCACAATTTAAAAAAAAAAAAAAAAAAAAAAAAAAAAAAAAAAAAACTCCATCATATCATATCTATATTTAAGGCCCAATTTCCATCGATTATTTTAAAAGTTAAATTTATAAATTCAAGACTAAGTTATGATAGAAGAAAAGAACAAGCTTAAGTGGTGGGTTCTAATTTCCTCTCCATATATTTTACTAAAAAAAAAAAACAAATCATCCCGGGCCATAAGTTAGAGATTATGGCTTACTTTTTTTTTTTATCTAATATATGATTTTCCTTTTCTGTTTCCCTCTGCCAAATTTGGGCCCATTAGATTACATCAAACATAGTTTAATAAAATACTATCCATGTAGCATTTTTATTTTTTTTGAAAGTTATTTTGTTTATATTTCTTTTTATGTGATAGAGATGAAGAAGCATAAGAGTTATAAGTGTAATCAATATTACCTATAAAATTTGAAGTGCCCTACAAAGTTATTAAAAAGGCCTACTCTAATCCTTATTCAATAAAAAAATTAAAGTGACTACAAAGTTTAAAAAGGTAAATATATATTTGAATAACATTTTTTTTTTGTTTTTGTGTTAATCAGTTGGTATTATTAGAGAGAAAAAGTAAGTGGAAAATGTGGTTTTTCAAATATAATTAAAATAAGATAGAATTGAAAACAACCCCTATGCATAGTACAACGTTGACCTTTCAATTTTCTTCGTCAACTCCCAAATGTACAATCGATGCACAGGTCTTACTATAAAATTGTTACGATCAATCTTCAATTATGACATCAAATTTTCTCTTTTTTCTTGAATCATTTGACAGGTCACTAATGAAAAGGAAAATAAAAATAGTGATTAAATACTCTAGTTTTTTAATCTAAGTAAAGTGGGTCATTTTTATTTATTTTATTTATTTTTAATTAAAAAAATAGGTCAATAAAGTAAGGGAATATGAAAAAGGGAAGAAGAGAAAAAAGAGGTAAAATAGATAGTAAGACCAATATGACAGTTTCTGTTCATAATATATAAGAGTAATTTTTTTAATTTTTTTTTTAAGTTTAAAGTTTTTTTTTAAAATTTTTTGAAGTTAGAGTATTGTTGAAACACAAAACACTAATGGTCTATTTGTTTTGCTCGAATTAAATGAGTTTGGAATGGAATATAATAAAAAAAACTCATTTTTGGATTGAACATTTTGGGTCCGATTTATAATACCAAAATTCAATCCTCTTTTAAATTTCTATAACCTGATTACATTCATCACCGAACCGTCTTTAAATGTTCATCTAAAACTATATTTTCAACTCATTTTTAGAGTTTAAGATATATTGATGTTAAATAAAGTTAGAGTAATTTGACACACAAAGTATAAAGTTCAGGGTTTGTAATAATTAAAAAATCAAAGGGCTTGATTGTAATAATTTTATATAGAGGACTATTGTCGTAATTTTAGATATTGATGTATCTAGATTCTACTAAGTACGTTATACCGTTAATGGAGCTATTGGCAAAATCAGAACAGGATCGTTTATTTCAGAAAAGGAAAAAAAAAAAAAAAAAAATCAGAATCAGAAGGGATCGTCTTCCTCAATTCGCTGCTTTTTTCTTCTTTCTTCTTCTCCGTGATCCGCCATGCTTCCGTATGAAATTTTCCTTAACGCAGCACCACTATTTCATAGTTTAACAAGACAGTCGAATCGACAGGCTCATCGCAACGATATGATCTCCGGCTCGACCCAACACCGGGGTCGAGTCAAAAGAACGTCGACATCTTCGCCGGAAGTTCGCCGTTCGAGTTTTCAGACCCAAATCGCCCGGCGGAAAACAAGAGAAAGCTGTCCTCTTCTCGTTTACATTCCACGGCGGGGGTTTCTGCATCGAAACGGCATTTTCCCCTTTCTACCACCAGCACATCAAACGCCTGGGTAGCCGAAAGGTAACATCGCCGCTGTCTCCGTCCAATACCGAACGAGACCGGAGTAAGCCAGCTACCGATCTCCTTTTGAAGATTCATGGGCCGCCATGGAAATGGAATCGCGGCCCACTTCGGAGGGAAAAGGCGCGGATGATGGCTGAATGAAATCGCAGATCTGACCAGGTTATATCTGGGCCGGAGATAGCGCTGGAAGGGAAAATTGCACAACAGGATGGCGCTGCGGGTGGCGACGGAGGGCTGGAGGAGTGAAGAATCAAGGATTGCAATTGAATTCACCCACATTTTTGGGGGGGGAAATTGATCGGAAGAAAAGGAGTGGATCCAAAAGGACTTCATTTGTAGTGGAGAATCTCTGGTTGTGTTTCGAAGGATATTAAGACGCTGGATCAATCCGATTTGTGAATTCAGGCATGATCCGGATTTGGGGAAGCTTCCGGCGGAGAGAGTGGCGGTTTATGGTGGCGGAAAGGAAATCTGAAAGGGTGAGGTGGACGCAATAGAGAATGTTTGAAGAAATCAGGATGGGGCGGCAACCGTCGAAGGTGGTGGGAGACGACGGCGAGGCCATGTATTCCATTTGTTCAATTCCGACCTGCATATGGCGGGGGAACTGATCAATGTCTGGCGGCGTTCATCAACAGCGCCGCCATGGTTATTGCTCTGACCTTCTTCGTCGCGCGGCCGGTTGAATTTAGTGTTGTCTTTAATGTCTTTGTCTCCCCCCTCTTTTTTGGGGATTGTTTTAGTATGGGAGGAAATAAAAGGATGAATCCTCTATTTTCTGAACTGTTGTTTTGGGTTTTTTTTTTTTTTTTTTTACTTTGGTTTTTAAGTGATTAGTTGTGCTGAATTTTTTGGGTAAATCATCTGTTCACACTTTAATAAATAAAATTTTTATATGGTGATTGATGAATTATTGATTTTTAAAATGTCATTTTTTTTCTTTCCTAAAAAGGTAGGTACGTAATTAATTTAGCATCTGCTCTGCATCATCTCTTGTGCTTCCACACCCATTAAGATTTAATGGCAATTTAAAAAAAAAAACGTGTAGGTATATAGATAGAAATTTTTTTCAATATCATCTCCAACACAACTTGAAACTTTTCTAGAGTGGGCACAATCAAGTTGCTATTGATCTGCGAACAATATTTCAATTATAGAGATAATAATATTATTAGTTTTGGTGAATTTTTCTAAATTTTTCTGTATGAATAAAAAGAAATGAAAATATGAAAATAAAGCCCCACTAAAGTATTTCTATTTGAACAAGTGTGATTAATGTGTGTTAACCTGTAAATCAATAATGTGGAATTGCCGTTTGAGATTTGTTTAGAGAAACATTATTGGAGTCCCGTCAAATAAAAAATGATTAGTGGAATCAAAGTTTTTGTGGGATGCTCGATTTATTTGAATGTAAAAAGTCAAGAAGGGACAAGAAAAAGGACCAGACCGACAAATTGTACAAACCTATCACCAACGTGGTTTTTGATTTTACTAATTTCACGATCCAATAATCGTAACGAGATTTCTTTTGATAAGTGCTTATTGGGAATTAAATGAAAAGTATCTGTCAATTAAATGAAAATATAGATAATAACTGGTATTTTGAAGGTAACAAAAATCGGTATTTTGAACAATAAAAATATTTATATCTCTAAAATCATTTGCTATTTTTTCAATATGAAATATTTTTGTTAAATTTTTCAAAATAAAACGTTAAGGCTCCGTTTGAGTAACCATTTTGTTTTCTAAAATTAACGTATAGTAATTAACATCTAATTTCCTTGCCTTTATTATTAATTTTTTCACCAATAATTTAAAAAAAATTGAGCACAAATTTGAGAACAAAAAAGTTGTCTTAAAAAAAAGTTGGTATTGTTTTTTGAAATTTGCTAAATTCAATCATTCTACTAAAACAATATACGAAAAGTTGTAAGAAAATGTGATAAAATAGATTTAATTTTTTAAAAAAAAAATGCAAAAGTGTACGTAAAACTACTTTCTCCATTCCATGTGTCCAATCAAATTAAATTAAAAGAGTTTTTCAAAATGTATTTTTATCTGTCCTTTTGTTGGGAAGCATTGCAAAATTAAGGGTAGTGGAATTGTTACTCGGGTACACGATTTCCATGTCGCATATCTCGTAATATCCGGTACTGTTTAATCCCGTCAGCACCAAATTCGGCTGATTGTTGGACCGTCAAGCAACTCAAGTGTACCAGGTACACGATTTCGCTTATAAATTTTTTTTTTTTTTTTTTGTATAAGTTTGTGTTGATATTTTGTTTAATTGTTAAAGGCTTAATTATAATATTTAATTTACCAAATTAAAAAATCCTTGCACTCCATATTTAAAAAAAAAAAACACATGATTATTAAGAATATTTCACAATTAGTTCTTTAATTTAACAATTTGAAAATGATACATATGTGGGATTTAAAAACGACCCTGGCCCTTACCCTCAATGGGGTTGTTCTCGTGTCCCTCTAAATTAGGTTCACCTGTTGTCGCTGTCGTCTATGACAAATAACGTCTTCGATTGGTAATCAGCAACAATGACCAATGTTGTGACACATTGAACCCAATTCTTGTAAGTTGTCTGCACTGAATATGTTGAACAAATGCACCGATAAATTATTGTTGTACAGATAAATATATATATATATTATAATATATATTAAACAATATTCATATCATATATATGGAAAATTGTCTGATTTAAATTCTTACGATGCAGTAATAGTAGCGCGTCAGGTGGTGATAAATCGTCTCGTGATACGAATTGTACCAGAGAAAAGTAGTCGTCTGATACAGCTGGCCCATTTGTTAATTCTCCTGTGCACAGACGATCATTCGTCCATGCCGAGTAGGATAAATATTCCTTTTCAACACTAGTCTGTCCGTGCTTACCTCTTAAATCGATCTAGTGTAGTTGCTAGGAATGTGTATAGGACAAATGAAGTTATCGTTTGTCGCAGACGAACTACTCAGCACACGATCGGATGATGCCATCTATCTGTATGAAAGCATATAAAGGGTTAAAAGTCAACCAGATGTCTTCACCAATCACAAAATCAATCAGGTAAGGATGACCAAGATCTGTGTTGTATGAGTCCAAATAACCTGACAAAAAAAAAATAAGTATACATAAAAAGTTTTAAATATTCATTCAATATACATATTTATACCTGATGTGCATCAGCATGTCAAATATTTTATGTGCCACGAGCAACATATTTGCTGACTAAGTTCAGAGGCAGCTAATACACTCGCTCCATCTAAAATTATAAAAGAAATACATTAATTTATATTCTTACATAAAATGGTACACGAAATAAATAATATAAATGAATAATACCCTGACACTAAGTGGATGATGATCTATGGGTCGTAGTTTGACTTGTGGTGGCTATAATTGAAAAATCGATCAAGTTCATACTTGTATAGAGTGAGTGAACCTGCTATTTCCCAGCTTGTGTATTGAAGCCGACAAAAGTTCCGCGCTATTTCCAACGCTTGTGCATTGGAAGCTCGAGCAAATTCTCTATACACCATGCAAGACATGCACCAACCCCGGATACGTACCAGCTGTGCTCGAAATCAAATAATAATTGGAGGAACATGAGATGCACTAAAAGTATTTGACTTGTCAGCAAATATAAAATTCTCCAATAAGCTGCAGATGTATGCTCGTGCGCTATTCGCTGATATCGTTGGCATCGGGAGTATTCTGGAAACTGGGATAGCCAATCAAGGGAATACTCAATCTTGATCCCTTCAGATCCTCTGGTAGAATGCTAAGGAGCTCTTCACAACGTTCTTCCAGTCATACTATAGGTGAAACTGTAATGGTTCCCATTCCACTCGTAACCTAAATTGTAGGCAAAATCCTGCCAGCGTAAATCGTACATTCCCATCAAGCAGGTGAGATGTGTGGGCTCTAGTCTAAGGTGCCAATCTTTATATGTTCGTGAATTGAAAACCAATTTGTGCACCCAAAAAAACCTGCCTGCTGAACAATATGGAATAATGCGGTGATCAAAATGAGATAGTAATGTTGTGCAGCAGCCTCTTCTCGACAACTAACACATTATGGAAGAATTATCCATACTGTCTGTGAACTTAATGCGTGTTTTTTGGTACAAATTGTACAGGATTAGAAGAACAGGCTCTATTACTAAAAAGTCAAATTACATTACATAGATAAATTCCTGAACATAAAAGATACAAAAAAGTATATAAAAATACAATTACATAAAATAATATTTATTACATATTATGAATTTTTATTTTAATATATTTTTAATTATCAATATTTTAATTTAAAGTTTTTTAGAATACAATTTGTACATAAAATAAATTATTCATATTCATTAAAATACTATAAGAACAAGTAATAAAATACATGAAATAAATCATTAAAACAATCGAAATATACAATACATTGAAGAAACATAAAAATAAAGAATAAAGTAATATAAAATATACAAGTAAAAAAATTACCTCCTCTTTCGTAACTTATTCACGCAATGCCAGGAACCTAACTGGACACGAATTCTCTACCTTTCTACGATAGAGAAGCAAGGGGAAATATATTACTGTTTTGCATCAATAGATAATGATGTCAATAATTTTTCCTACTTTCGTAGAGATGAGTCCATCGATCTGATTAATGCCCTATCAATGGTTTGAACTCTCAGGACCAAAACGCAAAAACTCGTCCAAATAGTTGTACCTGGCCACAGTCAGAGGGAAAAGAAAAATAGATTTGTTCGTGTTCCCGGAATTGTAAGTAAAAAATGAGCACTCAGCCAATAGGATAGCTCCGAATATGATTTCTCCCAACGCCAACGACCAGCAATCAACGGCTTTTCTCTGCTTGCCACAACCGTTTATAATTGACATTATAGGAAATATTGTTTTTAATGGCTCTTCTTGGAGTAATGAACCACGGGTACTCCAGGGTCAGCTATAACCAAGAATTTTGGAATTTTCGATCTCATGAAATTTGAATCAAGCTTGTGAAGTGATCCTGTGTGCAATTCTGAAAACAAACAATATGTTCTCCTTGAAGATTTAATAAGTTTTCGAACATCCATGATCTTGCGCCGACATGTTCCGTAGCCTCAAGCACAATTTTCACTCCATGATTACATTTAACAAACACAAGATCTGATTTGACTCCAACTACGAGCATGATTCATAGTGTTCTGTCACACAATATTTTTTTACAGCAAGTTTATAAATCTTCTTGGTAAAACAACATTCCTTTTGTATTAAACTAACAAGTATATCCTACTCCACATTCCCTTATTTCCCAATTCCTTATTTCTCATCTATTGGGTGAATTATTTCCGATGGTACCAACTAAGATCTAGTTGTTCACTACTTGTCGTCGTTTTCAAATATATTCATTCAACTTCAACGTAAAGTCACTAATCTCCATATTTCTAGGTTCAAGAAGTTCAGGACGCATCGACATATTTAGTTATGATTTTTTCAACGTTATGGTTGACTAAAAAATTATGTTATATGGTCAAACTCCAAACAAAATCCAATTCTAAGTTTAACATATAAGATCTAAATAATTATATGCATTTAAATCAGACCAAATCTAGAGATTTATAAATTATATTTACAATCAGACCAAACAATAAAAAAAATATAAGATCTAAGAATTTAAGATCTACAAACATATACAGTAAGAGACTCAACATAGATATTTTCTAAGTTTAAATTTCATAACAAATAAAAATTTATAAAGATCAGCCCAAATATCAATAAAACATTAAACTAGATCAACCCAAAAACATACAAATAAAAAAAATATAAGAATTTATTGATCAACCCAAAAACATACATAATAAAAAACATATATAAACTAGATCAGCCCAAACACATACAAAAAATACAGATCAACCCAAAAACATAATAAACTAAGAAAGAATTCCAAGATTTACCACATAAATATAAGATCAACCCAAACATACATAATTTTAACTTTAAAATATTGAAAACAACTAGAGAAGAAATATACCACAGAAAGTGCAAAAATCGGCAGCCAAAGAGGTAGATTTCGGTGAGGAAAAAAATAGAGATCGGTGAAGGAAAATCGAGCAAATCGGAATTTTGGAAGATTTTGAACATGAGGAAAATTGAGGATTCTGAAAATGGAGGCCTCAGTGAGGAAAATCAACAAGATTTTGAAGGTAGAAAGAAAAATGGAGGAAAAATGATCGAATTTATGGCGAAATCAGCAGAAATAATGGAGAAAGCCAACACGTTCGGTGAGGAAGAAGAAGGGCGGGCGGAGATTTAAATGCGAGGAATCGTGTTATCGAGTACACGACTTAGGATACGTGTACCAGGTACAACGATTTTCCTAGTCAACTGCATGACTGTCACGCAAATTGTGCGTGGCAGGCTGCAGTACTCGTGTCCCGATACACGATTTAGAGATTATCGTGTCCAATAAACGATTTAAAACTATTTTTGGAATCTTTTCCCTCTAAGCCTAATTTTGTCATTATTTATTAAAAAACAATTTAAAAAAAATCCTCTATTTTTATTTTTTTTTGGTACAAATCACTCTACTTTTAGGAATAATCGATGGGAAGATTTTTTTTTTTTTTGCCCATCTGTAATTCTAGATTGTGGATGGACGTAGCCTAACTTTGAAGCACAGTTTCGTTTTTCTCTATATACTACTTCAATAGGCTTTCTAGGAAGGAGGATTGCGGCGGTTGCGAGCTACTGGCTTGATTGCTTGTCTGATCGTTATTGCACGGGAAGAATCCCGGTGGCCCTTCTTTCTGCGCCATAGGTTGGAAACTCTACTGTTTATTCTTCTATGTAAAATTGGGGTGGTTTCTACAACTGGGGTTGTAGGTATTCGAAAAAGGATTATTTTTCACAAAGTAAATAGACAGTGGATTCTATGGGCATTCTTCCATTGTGTGCTCATCACCGCAAGTCGCACACCTTGCAGTGTTTTGACTAATTGCGTTGATTTGCCCATTTTGCGGTGTTGGATTGTTGATCGCAATTCCCTAAATTAAGTTCATCATTGCGGTCATCTGATTCTGTAGTGAAGTAATAGCACCATTACTTGCATCGTTATCCTTGATTCTCAATCTCTGATCACTCTCTCTCCAATCCTCGTGGTTCTTAGAGATGCGATCCAAGATGTTCTTAGCCTTATCATACGTTTTATAAAGCAGACCACCAGCGCTGCCGTATTGGTAGCGGTCTGCGAAGCGGGATTTAAACCATGATAAAAGATTTCCATCTGAAGGCAGTCTGGCAATCCATTGTGTGGATAGTCCCGGATCAACCTCTTAAACCTCGCCCAGGCATCACTGAGCGATTTATCCATGTCTTGTTCAAAATTCATTATTAGTTTCCTTCGTCTAGCATTCTCAGTAGGTGGAAAATACTTCTTTATAAATTTCTCTACGACCTGTTCCTATGAAATGATCTCTCCCAGCTCGAGGGAATACACCCATTTTCTTACCTGATCATAAAGAGAAAATGGGAACAAAGTTAGTCGAACTTGTTTGGCAGAGATGTTCGGGAACACAAAAGTATTGCAGATTTCTATAAAGCTACGGAGGTGGGTATGCGGGTCTCGCAATGCCATCCTCCGAATTGTCAACTGCCAGTCTGGATCATCTGCAGCGTCACCGGCTTCATTTCGGAATCGGCGTTCTGTCGAGGCGCAGACCTCATGATCCTGGAGAAATCATAGAGGTTGGCGATGCATAGTCCCTAATGAGCATAATGAGATCGTTTGCCAAGCGAAATGCGAAGGATGGATTCGCCATGACGTTATTTTCGTTTGGTGCTACCGATTCCAGGTTGCTCGTAATAGTGGGCTTTTAGATCGTTTGGCTAGGCTGTTGTTGTTGGCAGCACTTAATGCTCTGTCTGGAATGTCCTCTAATCTTTGGGTCGTAATTCGCCAGAGATTGAGAGTTTGCAAAGAAATCAGAAAAATTACTGTTAGCACTTTGCTTTGCCGAAGTCCCTGGCAACGGCGTCAAAAACTTGATGCGTTATTTTATGATGTGAAATTATGGATGAAATGCAATGATGGAATTGCATTGAGCAATCAAGTTTTCTCAGTGGAATCCAAGTGTAAACCCCACTGAGTTTCCTGGTAAATCCAAGGTCGAACTCAGGGACTTAGAAAACAATATGCGGTGGTAATTTCTCAGAAGACTTTGCGGTAACCAGTAACTCAAATAGTTGTTTGGTTTTGTTGATTGTGGTGATGAAAAATAAACAAATGCGGCGAGAAACGTTTGATTGTTTGAAAGATGCACTGAGTATGCGGATGAACGGGTTGAGAAAGTCTTTAACTAGCATTACTTGGGAATGTGTCAGACTATGTATTCATGCTACACCCATGCACAGTAAGTCATTTTCCAAAGCAAATGCGGTGCTCCTAAGTCTAGGATGCGTGTGTTGTATGAAAATTGTCCATAGAGCTTATCCCTAAGTCTCTACTCTTTTCCTATGCGATGATGCAAGATGCACGCAAAGATAAGATGACCGCAAACAATCATACCCTATCTCTAGGATGCATGTGATGCGGTAATAACAAACAATGCTTATTTCTAAGCTCCTATCTCTTGATTATGCGTTCTAATCTGACTCTCCCGAGCCTAGATTCTAACCTGACTTTCCCAAGCCTAGGTTCTGTCCTTAGACTACCCTCCCGAGTATCTCTAATGGATGAATGAAGCATACATAATACAAGATAAACGCATAGAATGTCGGTCGCTAGTTGTGCTAGCTAAATGCTTCTCAACTCATTCAACAGATTTAGCTACTCATGCTTGATAAATAGAGAGTGAACAGATATAGAGAAGTAAATTCCATTTCTATAAATGAGTTGAATACAAAATAACAATGGAAGGTAAAGGTAGAGAGCCTGGTAGCAATCCCTTACTAACCGAGGCTTTTACACTGGCAATCTCTATTCGGTTCAAAAGATATTCCTGCTTCTGCAGGAGCTGGCCCTCTCTCTGATCTTGAAGCTTCTGGCGCTCTCCCAAGCTTACTGGAACGATCTGTCGACACAACCTCCTTATCTCGCTTCCGCCTTAAAAAAAAAATAAAATCTAAGAACAAGGCTAAACTATCTAAGGAAAAATTCTCTAACTCTCCAAACTCCTTTTCTGAAGGCTGCCTTCAGTATTTATAGAGTCTCTGAGGTGAAAGACGGCTTCTCTCTTATGATTGCATAGATGGGATGACTTTAGTTCCCTGACTGATGCACCGAACTTTTGTCACCGAAAAGCTGAATGTACTTGTTATCATTAGTGGTTGTCAACTTAATTCGGATTCGACCGTCATCGACTTTCTGTCCCATCGTGATTAATTATGTCTTTCACCCAGATGCACCCACCAAGTTGCGCC
>NC_052358.1:54840920-54987766 GCF_009727055.1 Benincasa hispida
ACCGAAAAGCTGAATGTACTTGTTATCATTAGTGGTTGTCAACTTAATTCGGATTCGACCGTCATCAGCTTTCTGTCCCATCGTGATTAATTATGACTTTCACCCAGATGCACCTACCAAGTTGCGCCGGCTCTATGTGGTAATCCTTCTTAAGCAGATGTTTACGAACACAAATCACCACAAGGCCTTACGGTGATGCTGCGCTCGTCCGTTGATTTCTTATGATCGCTCTTTTCGCCTTGCGTCAACGCATATTCTGCATAAAAATACAAAAATCAACTGTTTCTATGTGATGACCGCATACGACCGCAATATTATGAATTTAATGCTTTTTGGATGCAATTTAACATATTTTATCAACGCAAGTCATCATTGTTTAAGAACTTAGTACTATGATAACGTGCATTTCTGTCCGTTATCACTAAGCGATCGTGTAGGAGTTTGTGGGTGATTGTGTAGTAGGGAAAGAGAGCTCTCGAGAGGCCATGCAGCGTGCAGCTCATCGTGTACTTCCACTATGTGATCGTGTAGTAAAGTTTAGCGATCATGTAGCATTTGGTATACGATCGTATAGTAAAAGGTATGCGATCATATAGGTTCTGAGAAGGCGATCGTGTAATAGTAATAGTTAAGCGATCGTGTAGGAGTTTGTGGCCGATCGCAGAGGATTTAGTAAGCGATCATTTAGTCATACTGAGTGATCGTGGAGAGATTGTAAACGATCGTTTAACTTCTAATAAAGAAGTTGTTCATCGTTCACTTGTTCTTTCCGGAAGTTTTCACCTATTGTTACGTTAATAAAGAATTACTAAACGATCGCATAGTAATTTTACTAAACGATTGTGTGCGATCGTGTATATAATTACTAAACGATTCTTTAATTTCCTTTAGATCAAGGGTTTGTTCTATAATTTTCCAGAGGTTGAGGGTTGAACCCTCGACCTCTTTCAAATTTTCTCATTTTCTCTTACAGATCTTCTTTAGTTTTCGACAAGTCGAGGGTTGAACCCTCGTCCTCTTCTCAATTTCCTTTAGGTCGAGGGTCAAACCCTCGATCTCTTCTTTAATTTTTGATTATTTTAAACTAAATCCCCGCCTCGAAATCTCCAAAACAACCATAGATTTCTAAATAGTTTTAAAACCACTATATTTCCCTAAATTATTTTCCTAATCACAATATTTAAAAAAAAAAAAAAAAAAAAAAAAAAAAAAAAAAAAAAAAAAAAAAAAAAAAAAAAAACTCCATCATATCATATCTATTTTTAAGGCCCAATTTCCATCCATTATTTTAAAAGTTAAATATAAATTCAAGACTAAGTTATGATGAGAAGAAAAGAACAAGCTTAAGTGGTAGGGTTCAAATTTCCTCTCCATTATATGTTTTACTAAAAAAAAAAAACAAATCATCCCTGGGCCATAATTAATGATTATGGCTTACTTTTTTTTTTATCTAATATATGATTTTTCCTTTTCTGTTATCCTCTCCAAATTTGGGTGCTCCATTAGATACATCAAACATAGTTTAATAAAATACTATCATGTAGCATTTTTATTTTTTTTGAAAGTATTTTTTTTATAATTTCTTTTTTATGTGATAGAGATGAGAAGCATAAGAGTTAAGTGTAATCAATTATTACCCTATAAAATTTGAAGTGCCTACAAAAGTATTAAAAAGGCTACTCCTAATCCTTATTCAATAAAAAATTAAAGTGACTACAAAAGTTTAAAAAAGGTAAATATATTTGAATAACATTTTTTTTTTGTGTTGTCGTTAATCAGTTGGGTATTATTAAAAGAGAAAAAAGTAAGTGGTAAAATGTGGTTTTCAATAAATATAAAATAGATAGAATTGAAAAACAACCCCTATGCAATTAAACCTTGAAGCTTTTCATTTTCTTCGTTCACTCCCAAATGTTACAATCGAGCAAGGTCTTAAATTGTTACGATCAATCTCAATTTATGACATCAATTTTCTTTTTTCTTGAATCAATTTGACAGGTCAGCTAATGAAAGGAAAAATAAAATAGTGATTAATACTCTAGTTTTTTAATCTAAGTAAAGTGTGCATTTTTATTTATTTTATTTATTTTTAGATTAAAAAAAGGTCAAATAAAGTAAGGGAATATTGAAAAAGGGAGAAGAGAAAAAAGAGGTAAAATAGATAAGTAAGACAATATGAACAGTTTCTGTTCATATATCAATAAGAGTATTTTTTAATTTTTTTTTTTTAAGTTTAAGTTTTTTTTAAAAATTTTTGAAGTTTAAGAGTATTGTTGACACAAAACACTAAGGTCTATTTGTTTTGCTCGAATTAAATGAGTTTGGAATGGAATATAATAAAAAAAACTCATTTTTGGATTGAACATTTTGGGTCCGATTTATAATACCAAATTCAATCCACTCTTTTAATTTCTAATAACCTGATTACAATTCAATCACCCGAACCGTCTTTAATGGTTTCCATCTAAAACTATATTTTCAACTCATTTTTAGAGTTTAAAGATATATTTGAAATGTTTAAAAGTTAGAGTATTTGACACAAAGTATAAAGTTCAGGGTTTGTATAATTAAAAAATCAAGGGCTTGATTGTAATAATTTTTATAGTAGAGGACTATTGTCGTAATTTTAGATATGATGTATCTAGATTCTTCTATAAGTACGTTATACACGTTAATGAGCTATTGGCAGAAATCAGAACGGATCGTTTATTTCAGAAAAGGAAAAAAAAAAAAAAAAAAAATCAGAATCAGAAGGGATCGTCTTCCTCATTCGCTGCTTTTTTCTTCTTTCTTCTTCTCCGTGATTCCGCCATGGCTTCCGATGAAATTTCCTTAAACGCAGCACCCTATTTCATAGTTTACAAAGACAGTCGAATCGACAGGCTCATCGGCAACGATATTGATCCTCCCGGTCTCGACCCCAACACCGGGGTCGAGTCAAAAGACGTCGACATCTCGCCGGAAGTCGCCGTTCGAGTTTACAGACCCAAATCCGCCGCCGGAAAACAAGAGAAGCTTCCTCTTCTCGTTTACTTCCACGGCGGTGGGTTCTGCATCGAAACGGCATTTTCCCCTTTCTACCACCAGCACATCAACGCCTGGGTAGCCGAAGGTAACATCGCCGCTGTCTCCGTCAATTACCGACGAGCACCGGAGTACCAGCTACCGATTCCTTTTGAAGATTCATGGGCCGCCATGAAATGGATCGCGGCCCACTCGGAGGGAAAAGGGCCGGATGAGTGGCTGAATGAAATCGCAGATCTGAACCAGGTATATCTGGCCGGAGATAGCGCTGGAGGGAATATTGCACACAGGATGGCGCTGCGGGTGGCGACGGAGGGGCTGGACGGAGTGAAGATCAAGGGATTGCAATTGATTCACCCACATTTTTGGGGGGGGAAATTGATCGGAGAAGAAAAGGAGTGGGATCCAAAGGACTTATTTGTAGTGGAGAATCTCTGGTTTGTAGTTTCGAAGGATATTAAGACGCTGGATCATCCGATTGTGAATCCAGAGCATGATCCGGATTTGGGGAAGCTTCCGGCGGAGAGAGTGGCGGTTTATGTGGCGGAGAAGGATAATCTGAAGGTGAGGGGACGGCATTACGCAGAATGTTTGAAGAAATCAGGATGGGGCGGCACCGTCGAGGTGGTGGAGACCGACGGCGAAGGCCATGTATTCCATTTGTTCAATCCGACCTGCGATATGGCGGGGGAACTGATCAAATGTCTGGCGGCGTTCATCAACAGCGGCCGCCATGGTTAATTGCTCTGACCTTCTTCGTCGTCGTCGGCCGGTTGAATTTAGTGTTGTCTTTAATGTCTTTTTCCCCCCCTCTTTTTTGGGGATTGGTTTTTAGTATGGGAGAAATAAAAGGATCGAATTCCTTCTATTTCTGAACTTTGTTTGGGGTTTTTTTTTTTTTTTTTTTACTTTGTTTTTAAGTGATAGTTGTGCTGAATTTTGGGTAAATCATCTTGTTCACACTTTTATAAATAAAATTTTATATGGTGTGATTGAATTATTGATTTTTAAAATGATCATTTTTTTTCTTTTCCTAAAAGGTAGGTACGTAATTAATTTAGCATCTGCTCTGCATCCATCTCTTGTGCTTCCACACCATTAAGATTATGGCAATTTAAAAAAAAAAACGTGTAGGTATATAGATAGAATTTTTTTCATATCATCTCCAAACAACTTGAAAACTTTTCTAGAGTCGGGCACAAACTCAAGTTGCTTTGATCTGCGACAATATTCAATTATAGAATAATAATAGTTATTAGTTTGTGATTTTTCTAAATTTTTCTTGTATGAATAAAAGAAATGAAAAATATGAAATAAGCCCCACCTAAGTATTTTCTATTTTGAACAGTGTGATTAATGTGTTACCTGTTAAATCAAATAATGTTGGAATTGCCGGTTTGAGATTTGTTAGAAACTTATTGGAGTCGTCAATAAAAAATGATTAGTGGAATCAAAGTTTTGTGGGATGCTCGATTTATTGAATGTAAAAAGTCAATGAAGGGACAAGAAATAAGGACCAGACCACAAATTGTACAAACCATTCACCAACGTGGTTTTGATTTTACTAATTCACATCCATAATCGTAACGAGATTTCTTTGATAGTGCTTATTGGGAATTAAATGAAATATCTGTCAATTAAATGAAATATAGATAATACTGTATTTTGAATAGTAACAAAATCTGGTATTTTGACAATAAAATTATTTATCTCTAAAATCATTTTGCTATTTTTTCAATTATGAAAATATTTTGTTAATTTTCAAAATAAAACGTTAAGGCTCCGTTTGATAACCATTTTGTTTTCTAAAATTAAGCCTATAGTAATTTAACATCTAAATTTCTTCCTTTATTATTAATTTTCACCAATAATTTAAAAAAAATGAAGCCAAATTTTGAGAACAAAAAAAAGTTGTCTTAAAAAAAAGTTGGTATTGTTTTTTGAATTTGGCTAAATTCAATCATTCTACTAAAAAATATACGAATAATTGTAAGAAATGTGGATAAAATAGATTTAATTTTTTTTAAAAAAAAAAATCAAATAGTTACTAAACTACTTTCTCATTCCATGTGTCAATCAAATTAAATTAAAAGAGTTTTCAAATGTATTTTTATTGTCCTTTTGTTGGGAAAGCATTGACAAAATTAGGGTAGTGGAATTGTATACCGGGTACACGATTTCCATGTCGCATACTCGTATATCCGGTACTGTTTAATCCCGTCAGCACCACATCGGCTGATTGGTTGACCGGTCAAGCAAACTCGTGTACCAGGTACACGATTTGCTTATAATTTTTTTTTTTTTTTTTTGTAAAGTTTGTTGACTATTTTTGTTTAATTGTTAAACTTAATTATATATTTAATTTACAATTAAAATATCTTGCACTCATATTTAAAAAAAAAAAAACCATGATATTAAAGAATATTTACAATTAGTTCTTTAATTTACAATTTGAAAATGATACAATGTGGGATTTAAAAACGACCCCCTGGCCCTTACCCCTCATGGGGTTGTCTTCGTGTCCCTCTAAATTAGCACCTTGTTGTCGCTGTCGTCTATGACGAATACGTCTTCGATTGGTATCAGCAACATGACCAATGTTTGTGACACATTGAAACCCAATTCTTGTAAGTTGTTCTGCACTGAATATGTTGAACATCACCGATAAATTATTTTGTACAATAAAATATATATATATATAATATTATATTAAACAATATTCATATCATATATATGGAAAATGTCTGATTTTAAATCTCTACCAGCAGTAATAGTAAGCGCCGTCAGGTGTGATAAATCGTCTCGTGATCGAATTGTACCAGAGAAAAGTAGTCGTCTGATACAGCTGGCCCATTTGTTAATTCTCCCTGTGCACAACGATCATTCGTCCATGCCAGTAGGATAAATATTCCTTCAACACTAGTCCTGTCGTGCTTACCTCTTAATCGATCTAGTGTAGTGCTGGAAGTGTATAGGACAATGAAGTTATCGTTTGTCGCAGACCGAACTACTCAGCACACGATCTGGATGATGCCACTCTACTGTATGAAAGCATATAAGAGGGTAAATAGTCAACCAGATGTCTTCACCATCACAACAATAATCAGGTAAGGATGACCAAATCTGTGTTATGACGTCCAAATAACCTGACAAAAAAAAAATAAGTATACATATAAAATGTTTTAAATATTCATTCATATACATATTTACTACCTGATTGTGCATCAGCATGTCAAATATTTTATGTGCACGAGCAACATATTTGCTGACTATTCAGAGGCAGCTAATACACCGCTCCATCTAAAATTATAAAAAAATACAATTAATTTATATTCTTACATAAAATGGTAACGAAATAATATATAAATGAAATAATACCTGACACTAAGTGGATGATGATCTAGGGTCTGTAGTTTGGACTTGTGGTGCTATAATTGGAAATCGATCATAAGCCCATACTTGTAATAGTATCAGTGGCCCCGCTATTTCCAACGCTTGTGCATTGGAAGCTCGACAAAGTTCTCTATACAACCATGCAAGACATGCACCACCCCACGGATACGTACCAGCGTGCTCGAAATCAAATAATAATTGGAGGAACATGAGATGCACTAAAGTATTTGACTTGTCAGCAAATAAAAATTCTCCAATAAGCTGCAGGATGTATGCTCGTGCGTACCTATGTACGCTGATATCGTTGGCATCGGGAGGTAATTCTGGAAACTGGGATGCCAATCAAGGGATACTCAATCTTGATCCCTTCAGATCCTCTGGTAGAATGCCTAAGAGCTCTTCACAAACGTTCTTCCAGTCATACTATAGTGAACCTGTCAATGGTTGCCCATCCACTCGTAACCTAAATTGTATGGCAACATCCTGCAGCGTAATCGTACATTCCCCACAAGGCAGGTGAAATGTGTGGGTCTCTAGTCTTAAGGTGCCAATCAAGTTGGATGAAACCAATTTGTGCAACCCAAAAAAACCTGCCTGCTGAACATATGGAATAATGCGGTGATCAAATGAGATAGTATGTTGTGCAGTCGCCTCCCTTCTCGACAACTAACACTATAGTGGAAGAACTATCCCATACTGTCTGTGAACTATGCGTGTTTTGTTGGTACAATTGTACAGGATTAGAAGAACCAGGCTCTATTACCTAAAAAGTTCAAATTACATTACATAATAAAATCCATGACATAAAAGATACATAAAAAGTATATAAAAAATACAATTACATAAAATAAATTTATTACATAAATTCATTATAAATACATAAAGAATACAAGTACATAAAATATACAATTACATGAAAAATATAAATACATAAAGAATACAATTACATGAAAAATATAAATACATAAAGAATACAAATACATGAAATATACAATTACATGAAAAACATAAATACATAAAGAATACAAGTATATAAAATATACAAGTAAAAAAAATACCCTCTCTTTCGGTAACTTATTCACGCAATGCCCACAACCAACTGGACGAATTCTCACCTTCTACGATAGAAGAAGCAAGGGGAAATATATGTCTGTTTGCATCAATAGATAAGATTGTCAATAATTTTCCTACTTTCCGTAGAGATGAGTTCCATCGATCTGGATTAATGGCCTACAATGGTTGAACCTTCTCGGACCAAAAGACCAAAAAACTCGTCCAAAAATAGTTGTACCTGGCACATCAGAGGGAAGGAAAAACTAATCTGTTCGTGTTCCGGAATTGTAATAAAAAAGAGCACTCAGCCAATACGGAAGCTCCGAATATGATTTCTCCCAATCGCCAAACACAGCAATCAACGCTTTTCTCTTGGCTTGCCACACCGTTTATAATTGACATTATAGGAATATTGTTTTTTAATGGCTTCTTGGAGTATGACCACGGGTACTCCAGGGTCAGCTCTAACCAAATTTTGAATTTTCGATACTCATGAAATTTGAATCAAGCTGTGAATGATCCTGTGTCAATTCTGAAAACAAACATGAGTGTTCTCCTTGAAGTTTTATAATTTCGAACATCCCATGAGTCTTGCGCCGACATGTCCGTAGCCTCCAAGCACAATTTTCACTCCATGATTTACATTTAACAAACCAAAGATCCTGATTTGACTCCACTACGACAATTTCATAGTGTTCTGTCACACAATATTTTTTTTACAGCAAGTTATAAATCTTCTTTGGTATTAAACAACATTCCTTTTTGTATTAAACTACAGTTATCTACTCCTACATTCTTATTTCCCAATTCTTATTTCTCAATCTATTTGGGTGAATATTTCCGATGGTACCAACTCAAGATCATGTTCACCACTGCTGTCGTTTTCAAATAATTCATCAACTTCAACGTAAATGTCACTATCTCCATCATTTCTAGGTTCAAGAATTTCAGGACGCATCGACATATTTATTATGATTTTTTCAACGGTTATGGTTGACAAAAAAATATGTTAATATGTCAACCCAACAAAATCCAATTTCTAAGTTTAACATATAAGATCTAAATATTATACATTTAAATCAGACCAAATCTAAGATTTATAAATTATATATTTAAATCAGACCAAACAAATAAAAAAAATATATAAGATCTAAGATTTAAGATCTACAAACATATACATATAAGATCAACATAGATATATTTCTAAGTTTAAATTTCAAACAAATAAAAATTTATAAGATCAGCCCAAAATCATACATAAACTAGATCAACCCAAAAACATACAAATAAAAAAATATAAGAATTTTATTGATCAACCCAAAAACATACATAATAAAAAAACATATATAAACTAGATCAGCCCAAACACATACAAAAACATACAGATCAACCCAAAAACATACATAAACTAAGAAAGAATTCCAAGATTTACCACATAAATATAAGATCAACCCAAACATACATATATTTCTAACTTTAAAATATATTGAAAAACAACTAGAGAAAGAAATATACCACAGAAGTGAGCAAAAATCGGCAGCCAAAGAGGTAGATTTCGGTGAGGAAAAAATAGAGAACTCGGTGAGGAAAATCGAGCAAAATCGGAATTTTGGAAGATTTTGATGAGGAAAATTGAGGATTCGTGAAATGGAGGCCTCAGTGAGGAAAATCAACAAGATTTTGGAAGGTAGAAAGAAAAATGGAGGAAAATGATCGAATTTATGGCGAAATCAGCAGAAATCAATGGAGAAGCCAACACGTTTCGGTGAGGAAGAAGAAGGGGCGGGCGGAGATTTTAATGCGAGGAAGTCGTGTATCGAGTACACGACTTAGGATAATCGTGTACCAGGTACACGATTTCCTCAGTCAAACCTGCATGACTGTCACGACAAATTGTGCGTGGCAGGTGGCCAAGTACTCGTGTACCCGATACACGATTTAGAGATTATCGTGTACCAGTACACGATTTAAAAACCTATTTTTGGAATACTTTCCCTCTAACCCTATTTTTGTCATTATTTATTAAAAAACATTATTTAAAAAAAATCCTCTATTTTTTATTTTTTGGTACAAACATCACTCTACTTTTTAGGGAAATAATCGATGGGGAAGATTTTTTTTTTTTTTTTTTTCTTTTGGTGGGATCCACTCCTATGATTGAATCTCTATTTAAGGCAAAGGAGGGTGTGGAAAAATTATATGATATACAAAACAAGAAAATGTTCCCCCATAAATCTGTTTCCGTCCCGTTTGACTCTTTTTTATTAATTACTATTATTTTTATGTTAGTATTATTGTTACAATTTTTTGTTATATTATTATTGTAATTATATATAATTTCAAGCTTTATAATTAAATTAAACTAAAAAAATTAAACAATGATAATTTTTCATGGAGAATTCAATTCCCACAAATTTTCATGTGGAATCCCCTAATTCTCATGAAGTTAAATGGAAAAATTTTGTAAGGACAGAGAGTAAAATAATTAGAAGGAGATCATAACGGAAAAATCGTATTTGGTGTTGTTCCGCCTCGTAAACATCTCTACTACTCAACTATCAAAATGTATAGAGATGGATTTGAGAAAGAGAATTCATGACTTTCTTACTTATGTAATATTATATTGGTTTTAATTTATCTTGCAATTTTCAGAATGACTGTTTTATACTTTAAATTTCGAATAGCTATTTTAGCAACTTATAATAAATATATTTGATATCCTTATTTGTTTTACTAGTTTTTATTTTTTTAAAATGCATGATATGAATTTTTTTTAGTTCACCCAAACTGAGATTTTTTTAAACCCTACCCGATTTAGGGTTAGCAGATAGGTTGTTATCTTAAGTACTAATTCCAGGTCTTGAACAATCGGGGCCCCGCATTCTCATGATAGAGAAAGGATTTGATTCATAGATGTTATGAATCAATATTGTTCATTAAAGGGTCAGTGGGAACTTAAGAAATAAGATGTATTCACAAGGGTAAAACAGTTATCTTGACTCAACTGTGATTACAAACAACCTGTGAAAGATCAACTTACTGATTATGGTTATTTAAGTGGACAAAATATATCTACAGTGAGGGGAGTTCAACTATGGGCTATAGTGGAGTGACCCACGAATGGGGGTTAGATCGGTCTAATGAGTTTAATCGATTAATCTCGGATCGTTGGAGCCCATGATCTGTAGGTCCGTGAGGTCCCCCTACTAACTCATAAATGGATAAGCTTTAGAGTAGCTTGATAAGTTAATTTGAAACGCTCAAATTAGAATTAAATAGAATAGGAGAATTTATATTTAAATATGATAGAAATATATGAAGGATTTGTGTAAAAATTAATTTAATATTTGATATTAAATTAATTAGAATTTTAAAAATTAATTTGAAATTGATTTTATAAAATTAATCAAATTTTCAGTTTTAAAATCAAAATTGATTTTGAAATCGGTTTTGATAAAAGAAAATTGAAAAGTTGAAAAATATGCACAAATGGAAAAATGAGTTTTTCCATTACCCATCTTCTACATGCTCACACAAACACCATTTCCTTTCCCTTCATTTATTCCAAGCACGAGCTCCAACTCATGCAGTATTCTTCTTTGCTTGTTCACTTGCAATAAATAAAGAAGAAATGAGTGAATTTGAGGCATGCATTCTAAAGAAATTTTAAAGAAAATTTCGACTGGAAGAAAGGTTCTTCAAGCAATGTGGTGCTATGAGCTTCTCCTTATTTATTCATTGCTTCAAACTGTTCTTGAGCCCCACAACTTGTTCTATAGCTCCAAGAGGATAATGGGGAAGACCTTGAGGTGGTTCACGGTGTTCTTTAGAGGAGACAATTGCTGTTGATCAAGATCTTTAAGAGTTCTACAAAGGCTATACTATAAACCCTCTTATATTTAGATGAGCATGCATTAGTTTATGCCAAAATTAGTGAATTTGAACGTTTATTGATCCTTGTTGCTTCTGCGGGATGTTGATACACTCTAACAATCTCATAGTCATAATAAACGACAATGGACAGGGGGATGCAGATCGACTTCAACATGGTAACATGTGAGAAAGTCTCCTCATAGTCGACTCCCTCCACCTGGGTATAACCCTTTGCCATAAGTCGAGCCTTGAAGGTTTGAACCTTTCCATCGGCACCCTGTTTCCTCTTGTAGATCCATTTACAACCTATAGGTATTACCCATTAGGCTGATCTACAAGATCCCATACTGAGTTGAAGTACATCGTCTCCATCTCGAGATCTCCATTGCCTTCTGATAAGACAACAGATCCTCAACGTCGCCATTGGCTACCATAGCCAGGATTTTCGTGAAACCAGATAATAAACGGATGGGTTCGCAACCCTCCCACTGTGTCGAGATTCCCTCAACTCTTGAGGTGGAACTGACCTACCAGATGACCTAGTTATTGATGATGCAAGCCCTTCAATAACTCTTGTTGAAGCTTCAGTAGTTTCGTTGGAAAGCTCATGTAACACGACCTTACTACGTGGACCGTGCTCCCTAATATGATCCTTCTCCAGGAAAGTAGCATTCGTGGAAACAAACACTCTGTTTGGGGTAGCCTACAAAGAGGCACAACCTCGACCGTGGTTCCAACTTCTTTGGATTAGCCTCAAGCACATGTGCTGGGCAACCCCATATGCGAAAGTGACGTAAACTATCTTTACCCCTATTCCACAACTTTATAGATGTTATCGCAACACTCTTGCAAGGAACACACTTGAGTATATATACTGCAGTCTCCACTATAAAACCCCAAAACAAGTCCAGTAAGGAAGCGTAACTCATCATCGAACGAACCATGTCCAACAAAGTTCTGTTTCTCCTCTCCGCTACACCATTCTGCTGAGGTGTGCCTGACACTGAGAGTTAGGAAACGGTTCCATGTTCTATCAAATAGACCTAGAACACTAAATTCAAAAACTCTCCACCTCGATCTGATCGAAGTGTCTTAATCCATCTATCCAATGCATTTTCAACTTCAACCTTGAACTCTCTGAGCTTTTCAAAGGATTCAGACTTCCATTGCATCAGATAAACATACCCATACCTAGAGCAATCATTAGTAAAACTAATAAAATACTCATAGCCTCTCCTGGCTTGCACATTCATAGGACCACAGAGGTCAGAATGCACTAACTCTAACGACTCTTTGGCTGGATAACCTTCTCCAGTAAAAGGTCTTTTAGTCATCTTACCTTCAAGGCAAGATTCGCACACCGATAAAGAATTTTCTTCTAACTCGCTTAGAAGTCTATTCTTCACCAACCTCTTAATCCTATTGAAATTTATATGCCCTAATCGAAGGTGCCAAAGTTGGGTATTTTCTTTTGGAAAAACACGTTGACGTTTATTTTGAGTTACAACAGTTTTAAACATCTCAATGTTATGGAGGGAAGTTAATGCTAACGGTCTTAACACATACAAGTTATTTTCCAGTTTTTCTATACAAATTTCTACTTCATCTTTATGAATAAATATTTTATTCACATTAAAATGAAGAGTATATTTATATTGGAACAAACACTTTACAGAAATTAAGTTCCTTTTCAACTTAGGAACCAAAAATACATCTTTTAAAATAAGAAATTTGTTCTGTAAAGTCAATTGAACTCCTCTCACTGCCACAGTTGAGACAACGTGCCCGGTGTCTACTCACATCGTCATCTCATCAACCTCTAGCCGCCGCTAGGATCTTATCCACTGGAAATGAGACCAAACATGATTAGTGACACCCAAATCAATAATCCAAGTAGAATCATCATTCTCCACTAAACAAGTTTCTAACACTAGTATATCATATTTACCTTTGTTCACCTTGGCCTTAGGCTTGGCCACTTTCTTTTCCTTCAGCCAGTGAGGACAATTCTTCTTCCAGTGTCCGTCTTGGTTGCAGTGGAAACACTTTCCTTTGTTAACCGGCACCGGACGCCTATTCTGCTGGGCGACAGATGGTTGATTAACATGTGCCTTCTCCTTCCCCTTACCACCCTTCTTCTTCTTCCATTTTCCAGTGTTAGAAGTAGAAGGTGCAGACTTCGTCCCTGAGGTCAAATCTCAATGGAACGTCTTTGAAGACGAGGCAACATTTGTCTCACCTCCCTTCCTCTTCTCACTTTTCAGTAAGGATTGGTATGTTTGCAACTTGTTGAGGAAAGTTGTAAGGGTATAGTCCAATTTGTTCAGAATTGCATTGTTAACAAAGTGCAGAAAACTTTCTAGCAACGAATGTAGGATTATGCTAAAATGACTGCCCTCATCGATCCTAGACCCATTCATCTCTGTGACATTGAAGTGGACCATCATGTTAAGCATATGTTCATGAACAGAGGTGCCTTCCTCCCTTTTAGAGTTGAAAATGTATTTTAGAGCCTCGTGCTTGAGTTGTCCAAACAATTGTCCGAACATCCCCTGCAAGGACTTCAAGATCTCATGCACTGAGACCATGGGCTCATGATTCTTGCCCAACACGTTGCTAAAACTAGCCAAGATATAGGCTCGAGCCTTCTCGTTCGCCCGTGTCCAACGCTCGTACGCCTTCCGAACATTTTGAGCAGTGTTAGGAGTTGGAATAGGAGGATGCTCTTCCATAAGGGTGAACATAAGATCATCGATGATTAGTATTGTAATGAATAAAAATTGATGAATGATGATGTGATGCGCTATGATTTATGATATTACGATACTACGTTCTAAATGTATGCGATGATAATGATATGCTTCGTAGTTTGCATTCGTGCAGTACGTGTCACAAGTTTTCTTACGCTAAAACCAAGTATAATTCCAACGCAAGTTTCTCAGAGTGATCTAAGGTCGAACACGAGGATTGTTGTAATTAATGTGATAATAATGTGGTATATGCGACCGGTTAACATGAAGAATAATGAATTAGGTTTGCAGAAACGTAAAATTGTGATAAATAATAAAATGCGCTGAAAAATAAAATGCGATAAAGTAAATTGCGGTGATAAAATAAATGAATAAACTATTAAATATATAGGTTGAGGACTGGCTGTAAAGATGTGAAAAAGTGTCTGATGAATGCGGTGGCAAGTCTTGTGAAATGTGTCAAAAAGAGAATGGGTTGAGGGAAAGAACATCGCAAGTTCGTCAATCTTGTTGAGGAGGCAACTAAGGTTCCGCTTTCCCTTGGCTTACAACTTTCAGTGGTCGGCCGCGTTCCCATATGTCTATGGTGAAACAGGGATGAACGTAATGAACGCAAGGTTGTTTCCATCACTAGAAATACTTCTCGCTTTAGTTAATGCGTTCTTCCAACTTTCTTTCAATAGGCGGAATAACATCTTTACTTTTGCTCTCATAGGTGAAAATGCCGTCGAGCATGCTTTAGCTAAACTCAGTCGATTTCCTTAACAAGGATTAACTCACTATCTTAATCCTTCCCCTTTACCTAGGGGATTAGTTACACATGATGGAGAAAATGGATGATGAATGTATAGAGAAGAACAGAGAGATGATAATGATTACGATAATGATATTAAAATCTAAGGATAAGCGTTTGTTCCAGAGGGTGAATGAAAGATTAAAGATAGATGAACACAGTAGATGAATAGACAATAAGAACAAATACGGAAAGAGTGTCAATGGCTTGACACAGATCCTGGTCGGAGACGATGTGCTTGCCGGCATGTGGAAGAAATGGGGTGGAAAGCTTCCCTCTCAGGCTTGCTTTCGAGGTAAAAGCGACCTCTTGCATAGAGCTTCTTCTTCGGGAATGGAAAGAATTGCTTGCTCAGAGACTTACCTCTCAGTTTTGTCTCATCGTTCTCCCAGATTTTCTCTTAATTGTCTCTTCAGACCAGCCTCCCTTTTCATTGAATTTGAGGAAGCTATTTATAAACCTTGGTCCATCTGTATTATTGGTCCCACTTTGAAAATCTGATAATTCCTGCCATGGCTTGGTGCAGACGTTCGCTCTGCTCCACAATCAATTATCAGAATCGTACAACAGAAAAGTTGTACATTTATGAGAAGTCCTTGCGAATGCTTGCTCTTCACATCTTCAATCTATCACCGCATGTGGTGTAATTGTTTTGATCTCTTATTGATTGCCGCATGCGGTGGAAATGCGTTGATCATTTGAGTCCGTGATTGGTCGTCGCATGAGTTGCAATTGCGTTGTTCTTTTTCGTTCTTGATCGATTGCCGCATGCAATAGGGATGTGTTGTTCATTTTTGTCCTCGAGCGGTTATCGCATTCAGTGACCTATTTCCTGCAAAACAAAGACTTGGACATTCCATTTCGCCATCGCAATGGGGTTAGCGGGTGTGTTCACGACACTTTATAATTTTTTGTATTTCTAAGCCAATTTCTATATTGTCGACATAACTTTTCCTTCTTTTTGCCGCATAATCTAAATAAAACGGCATAAATAACTTGTATTTCTACAAGTTATCAATTTTCGTGATCATGTGTTTCCAACTGGCGTAATTGTCGCCAGTTAGCTTATCGATGCTAAGCAAAGCAATTGTGACTGTAGCCATTTTAAAACCGTTGCTAAAAAACGAACAAACTTTTATAAGTCTTTTCCTAAACCAAATTTTAACACCAATTAGTTTTAGCAAAATAGTTACCAAGTACCCTAAGTGATAAGACTTCTATTTCGCAATGATGCCCCAGCGAGGCAGGAAGAACGTCATCGGTGGGGTGATCAGATGCCCCTTCACTAGGATGAGATACTCTCAACCACTAGGCAGAACCAACTCTTGGAACTGAACCTAACAGCTACCATTTGTTCGGTCCAGAACTGTTAACCCTTAACAATTTCGCATAAGTATAACCTCTCGTTTTCGGCCCTAGAGTCTCGCCCTAATGCGCCCACCATAGGGAAAAAGCAGATTAGGACAAGAGACTAAGTAATCTTATCCTATACAGGAGATCAAATAAAGAAACGTGCAAAACTGCCATCCTATAGGGGGACACTCCTAGGGTGCCTCGAGGTGATACACAGAAACTTTATCCAACCTAACAAGAGAGACCGTGGGATATGTTATCGCACGTCCTTGTCCCACTTACTATGAACATTCTCTCCATCCACCTTGATATTGACCTACCCAAATACCATCCTTTAGAGGGACACTACCAGGGTGCCACGAGGCCGAGGATAGATCTCACGATGTGGACAATTAAGGGAGAAACGCAAGAGGTTTAAATGAAGCATCAGATGCCTCAAGTACCTCCTACTGAATGTTCTACCTAGGGGTTCATTAACTTAGACAATCTGGCTACTGATTTTAATCTAAGTGATTTTAGTCCGCTAAAAAACAATGCTTGTCTTTGAAATTAAACAAGTTCAAGAAGTCACATTGAACTTTTTAATGGACTTTCCTTAACTTTGCATGCTGCATCAAATCTATCTAATTTACCTTTCCAGGTAGGTTTCCAGGTAGGGGTGTTCCATTTTCGTTACCTTAAATACCCCAGCCTAGACAGAACCTGTCTTAGACAAAAGGTCTCTTATAGATAGATTTGCTACACTTTAACCTTTTATTAGTCAATTTAATCCTATTAAATTGATTAAAAGATTAAAGCGTAAGGTTTCTCATCATATTAAAACCGTGATCTTAAGTCTATCTCCACTAAGTTTTAAAACATTTTTAAAACAATGATTTAAACCTAAGTTACATGCATGTCTTTCTAATAGATTTTAGTTCTAATTTCCTTATAACCGTTATAAAAGTAATAACTAAAACTACAATGCCACACAACTAGGTATTAATAACTCTTATAAATTTAACATATGTGTCATGCTTCATGTAATGTTCGTTCATTACTATACATAACTTTTACATACAAGTAACGAACCAAGCAAACATGCTCCATACACTCTTGTACAATAACACTTATAATATAAAGATGATGCATATCAATGCTTTATGTATGCATAAATATAACTCTTATATTATATGATGCATGAGCATGCTCTTACGTAATCTAAATCATGCTTCTCTAAATCATAACACTTATAATAAAGAGATGATGCATGACCAATGCATAACTTAAGGTGGGATTTCTTCTATATGACATACCATACGGAATATAAATAAACATACATCCTATGTACATTCACAAAGATTAATGGACCGAGATAAACCGCCTTTTAAAAAACGGAAGTAAAAACTTTTTCTTTTACATTTGAAGTTAATTGTAAAGGCCCCTGCGTTTTTGGGCATATTAACTGCTACCGAGTCTTATACAACAGTACCTCTGAGCAGAAGTGGATTGTTCCAAACTCATTGTGACAAAAAATTATCGACATGATTTCAAACTTAAACAACAAGAGAACAAGAAAACATAGCAGTTGAAGAACCTTCTTCACCAAAATCTCGCTCTCGAACAGGGACTGCTCCTCTCGCTCTCGCTGGAACGTCCAAGAAATCGTTCACCAAATCATCGGTCGTCTACCCACGAACGGCCTCCACACAAACAAAACAATAGGGATGACACCACCATTTAGAAGCCTCAGTATTCTCGGTGTGAGAATCCTGGAGGTTTGGGGTCTGTTGGATTTGGTAGAGGGAAGGAGGAAGAAAGATCGTATACAACGACCAAACAAGTGGGAGAAGGCAGGGTATATCGTATATATGATGCTTGATTGTTTAGAAGAAGGTACACGATCATTTAGAAAATAGGTTGTGATCGTATAGGTGATTGTTTAGTAAATGCTCGAGCTTGTGATCGTTTAGGAAAGAGCTAGACGATCGTTTAGCAAATCCTATGCGATCGTTTAGAAAAAGGCGCGTGTGTATACGATCATGTAGTCTCTCGATTTTCTATGCGATAGACTTTATACACAATACGTGAGCAAATAACCAATCTTTTTGTTAAACAAAAATGATTTTTTCTTCAGTTCAAAAACTGAATGAAACTTTCCACTATCACACGGTTACGGAGAAAACGCCAGCAGAATTATCCTATAATTGTCCAATTAAAAATAATAAATATAATCATATTATATTCATTAACCTATGGTTTAATATCACATATAAGCCATAGTTTTTCTCTCCCACTAGATATAAATCATATTTATATCCATTTTCCTCCAAAAAATGTATCTCATACATAAAGTCAATCATATCAAATATAATTAACCAGTTCAATCATATCATATATAATCGAACTCCCTCTTGTCAATTTGAACACTTCAAACTGACCCAAAAATAGATTCTCAGCTTGAATCCATTAAGCTACCAATGGGACCTTATGAACCTATGGCTCGAAGCTCCAACAGTACGTGAATACCTGACTAAACTTTTTAACCACGAGATCCACTATCCGTTAACTGACAAGTATTCCACTAAAGACCAACAACTGAACTCTTCTTACCATAGATATATTTCTGTGTCCATCAGATATAACCAATCAACAGTACGATACCCTTCATAGTTGCTCGTAAGTACAACTAGGCCAATTTAGCGTTTTGCCCCTGTAGTTACATCTAACTCCTTAAGTACCACTGCTCCTTCTAATGAACAATACAACATAGTCCTACTATATGTCGACACTTCTCGGGCCATGAGAAGGTATGTAGTGCCACATCATTCAAGCCCCGAGATCAGCCCTTAAGGGAGCAATCTATCTACTTACCCCTGCTTCGGGGAAGGAGTGAATTCCATCTTGTGTAGCTGAGTTCCCAGCTCCCAAATCAGACGAATCCCTAAAGTGGAAGGTTTGAGTCGGCGATCTGGCCACTCGCACCCATGCAAATCAAAGGACTGCCCTCAAAGGCAGGAGTTCCCAACTCAATCAGGATTGAGGTCATGTTACCTTTGGTCATCCTAGTGAAGTGAAGTCTTTGTCATGAACGGCGTGATATAACGAGACGTTAACACTTCATGGTCTGGTCTTATATAAACTCTTTGTATAGGACGCCCCCGCTCGCATGTCCCCACATGAATAATCAGGATCAGACCATCTGTAGCACGTCACAACACTTGTAACTATTCTATAAAACGAGCCGCATTTGTAGCGTTACCAGGATAAGGTTTCCCTCCTATATCCATATACTACAGACCATTTTGGTTATCACTTAAGACATGTTCCACTTCTATGTCTCCACGTACATGCTTAAGTTACAAACGACAACCAGGGATTTTAGTTTATTGGTTTGTGGTAAAGCAAATAAAATATCCAATGTTCATAGACAATAAGTGAAGAAAATATCATATATTATACATCACAAGCGTTTGTTCAAAACTGTGTTTATAAACTACAGGACACGAGAGTTTAGGGCATCATCCTCAACAAAAAGATCCATTTATGGATTAAAAAAAGCTTCTAGATCCTGGAATATAAGATTTGACACTACGATCAAGTCTTATGGCTTTGAGCAGAATGTTGACGAACCTTGTGTATACAAGAAAATAGTCATTAAAACTATAGCTTTCCTAGTTCTTCATGTTAATGATATCTTGCTCATAAGGAATGAAACAACTTTCCTTACTGACGTATAGAGATGGTTAGCATCACAATTCCAAATGAAAGATTTGGGAGATGCTCAATACGTTCTTCAAATCCAAAATTTTCAAAATCGCAAAAACAGAACCTTAGCACTATCTCAAGCATCTTATATTGACAAGATGTTGTCAAGATATAATATGAAAAATTCCAAAAAGGGTATGTTACCTTTTAGACATGAAATTCATTTGTTAAAGGAGCAGTGTCCTAAGACGCCTCAAGAAGTTGAGGAAATGAAAAGAATTTCATATGCATCGATAGTTGGGAGTTTGATGTATGTTATGTTGTGTACACATCCTGACATATGCTTTGCAGTTGGAATCATCAGCAGGTTCCAATTGAACCATGGATACAATCATTGGACTGCTGTCAAGAACATTCTTAAGTATCTCCGGAGAATGAGGAACTATATGCTTATGTATGGGCCTAAGGATTTGATCCTTATGGAATACACTGATTCTGATTTTCAAATCGATATAGATTCTAGGAAATCTACTTCAGGATCAGTTTTCACTCTTAATGGAGGAGTTATAGTGTGAAGAAGCATCAAACAGAGTTGTATAGCTGACTCTATGATGGAAGCAGAATATGTAGCTGCATGCGAAGCAACTAAAGAATCAGTTGAAAGAACTCTTATCAAAGAGTACCTTTAAGCGAAAGCAAGATCGTTCCAAACTCATTGTGACAGAAATACCACATTCACTAACAAACATACAAGTTATGCATTTAACAACAAATTATGACATGCTTTGAACTATTAAACAACAAAGGGACGAGAGACATACCAGTTGAAGAACTCTTCTTCTCTTTAAATCTCGCTCTCGTCAAGCCAGTAATTTTCACTGTCACTGAGATCGTCAAACCTATCGTCCATCAAATCTCGCTGTCGTCTACCACTGACTTCTCAAGAACAAGGCAGTAAGAAGGACACAACCACTCGGAAACCTCAGTATTCTCGAAGTGAGAATCCAGAAGGTGTGGGCTCTGTTGGACTTGGTAAAGGAGAGGAGGAAACACCGATCATTTACCACGACCAAGAAAGTGGGAGAAATCTGAAGTGTATCGCATAGACGGATGTTTGATCGTTTAGGTAAAGGTNCGATCATTTACCACGACCAAGAAAGTGGGAGAAATCTGAAGTGTATCGCATAGACGGATGTTTGATCGTTTAGGTAAAGGTACACGATCGTATGGTAAAAAAGGTCTGATCGTTTAGACGATCTTTTAGTAAACCGCTCGGGCGCACGATTGTTTAGAAAAAGCTAGACGATCGTTTAGGTAAGACTATGCGATCGTTTAGGAAAAACGCACGTGTAAACGATCATTTAGTAAACTTTGAGCTATCGTGTATGCTCTCATTTGCCAGGCGATAGGAAGTGTACCAATTCATGTAGCGATTAACCGATTTCTTTGCAAAATGAAAATCATTTTCATTTTATCCTTCAGTTACAAAAACTGATTGCAACCTCCCACTATCTCATTCGGTTACGGAGGAAAAAAACCTGCCAACAATTATCTTATAATTGTTTAATTAGAAATAAATATAATCATATTATATTTATAACCTACAGTTTAATATCACATCATATGCAACATATAAACCATAGTCATTTTCTCCTCCACTAAATATAAATCATATTTATATCCTTTTCCTCCAATTAATGTATCTCATACATCATGTCAACTACATTATATATAATTGACCATTTTAATCATATCATATATAATCAAACTCCCTTTTGTCGATTTGAACACTTCAAAATGACCCAAAAACTGATTCTCAACTTGAATCCATTGAACTACCAGAGGAACTTTATGGATCTGTGGCTCGAAGATCTAACGGTACGTGAATAGCTGACTAAAATCTTTAGCCACGAGATTCACCATCCATTAACTGCTAGGCATTCCACTAAAGACCGACAACTGCACTCTTCTTATCAGAGATATATTTCTGTATCCATTGGATATAACCAATCAACAGTACGATAACCCTTCACAGATGCTCGTAAATACAATTGGGCCAATTTACCGTTTTGCCCCTATAGTTACATCTAACTCCTTAAGTACCACTGATCCCTCTAATGAACAATACAATATAGTTCTACTATGTGTGGACACCTCCCAAGCCATGAAAAGGTGTGTGGCGCCACATCGTTCAAACCCCAGAATCAGCCTTTAAGGGAGGAATCTATCTACTTACCCTATTTCAGGGAATGAGTGAATTCCATCTTGTGTAGTTAAGTTCCCAGCTCCCAAATTAGATGAATCCCCAAAATGGTAGGTTTGAGTCGGCAATCTGGCAACTCGTTCCCATCCAAATCAAATGACCACCCTCAAAGGCAGGAGTTCCCAACTCACTCAGGATTGAGGTCATGTTACCTATGGTCATCTTAGTGAAATGAAGTCTCTGTCATAAACGATGTTATATAACGAGACTATAACATTTCGTGGTCTAGTCTTATACAAACTCCTTTGTATAGGACGCCCCCGCTCACATGTCTCCACATGAATGATCAGGATCAGACCATCTGTAGCAAGTCACAACATTTGTAACTATTCTACAAAGTGAGCCGCATCTGTAGCATTACCAGGATAAGGTTTCCCTCATATATCCATATACTACAGATCATTTTGGTTATCACTTAAGGCATGATCCACCCGTGTGTCTCCACATACATGCTTAAGTTCCATAGACAATGGTGAAGAAAAATATCATATATTATTACATCACAAGTGTTTGTTCAATACGGTGTTTACAAACTACAGAACTCAACTAGAGTTTAGGGCATCATCTCCAACAGTAGTATAGCTACATAAGTTCCTATCAGATTTGGAAGTGATTCCAAATATGCATCTTCCAATTACCCTGTATTGCAACAAAAGCGGTGCAGTTTGCAATTCTAAGGAAGCAAAAAGTCACAAACGTGGAAAACATATCAAAAGAAAGTACCATCTCATTAAGAAGACAGTACATCGAGGAGACATGATAGTCACGAAGATAGCTTCATAAGACAACCTTGCTGATCCTTTTACGAAGGTCCTCTCGACTAAAGTGTTCGAGGGCTACCTGGTTGGACTAGGACTACGGGTATCTTAATTTAGGACAAGTAGGAGAATGTCAAAGGTATTTGGATGCCCTAGTTTATTGTATTTTCTCTCTATTTTTTCTCAACATTGAAAACATTATATCTGTATGTTTGTCTCACTACGTATTAATCGAAGTGGGAGATTGTTGGGAATGTGTTAAACTCGCAGTTCATAAATATTATTAACATATTCTATCTTTCAATAAAAGTATCATTGAGTATTTTATTCAATAAATTGTTATTGATATTGAATTTGGTTATAAAAATCCAATAAACGAATTCATGGCTATAATATGAATACTTTAACTTTATGTGGCGACATAAAAAAGGATCAAGTTTTAGTATATAGCTAAAATGGTCTATAAGTATATGGATGAGATTGGGTATCTCATTTTGGTCACACTATTGGATGCAACCTATTTTGTATACTGATACAAATGATGTGATCCCAAAATCATTCATGTGGAGACGTGTGAGTGTGGGCATCCTATGCAATGAGTTTGCATAAGACCGGACCTCAAAATAGTCATTTTTCTTTATAATGACCGTTTGCTATTAAAACTGACTATTTCATATTCAATAACCTAGGGTAACTCGATCTTAATCCTGAGCTAACTATGAACTATTGTTTATTCGAGGTTATCCTTTGATCTGCATAGGTGAGAGTAGTCCAACAACACTGCTCAATAACCTTCCCATTTTGGGGATAAGACTGGATAGATAGCTGGAGACATAGTTCTGCAAGATGGAATTCACTCCTACCCGACTTACGGTTAGTAGATAGGTTGTTCTCTTAAGTGTTGATTCCTGGTTTTGAACAATGAGCCTGCCCTCTCATGATCAAGAGGGTCACGGTTTATAATTTGGACTATAAACGAATTGTTCAATGGATGATTAGTGGAAGCTAAGAAGCAAGATGTATTTATAGAAGTAAAATGGTTATTTTGATGTAGCTGTGAATACGAACAACTTGTGAAGAGTCGACTTATTAATCATGGTTAAAGTGGACAGAATTATATTTACAGTGAGAAGAGTGCAAATATGAAGTTATAGTGGTATGACCCAGTAGTTAAATAATGAGGGTTAATTCGATGTAAAGAGTTTAACCAATTAATCTCAAATCATTGGAGTTCATGATTTGTAGGTCTATTAGGTCTCTTTACTAGCTCAAAAATGGAGTTAGCCTTAGAATAACATGATAAGTTAATTTGAATCATTCAAATTTGAATTTAGGAAATTAGTAATTATTTAATTTTTGGAATTAAACGAAATTGGAGAATCAATTAATATGTTTTAAATATTAATTTCATGAATGAGGATTCATGATGATGGAATTGGTGTTAAATTAATTTAATATTTGATATTAAATTAATGAAATTAATTAAATTGTTAAATTAATTATTTATTATTACTTTCATTAGAAAAGTTTTCTAATAAATTTTATTTTGTAAAATTAATAAAATTCCAGTTTTAATTATAGAATTAAAAGCTGAAATTTATTTTTAATTTGGAAATGATTTTCAAAATTAAAAGGATTTTTTATTTTGAAAATGGGAAATTGTTCAAAGTGGGGTTTTCCCACTTTGTGTCATCTTTCAACTCAATTCCACCAAAATTCTCCAAGTAGGAGGTATTGTATATTTATGCAATCAGATTGCATGAAGTACCTGTATAAAAACACACTTCAACCAACTTGAAATTTTTATGCAACACTGAGATTTGGATGAGATTTTGAACTGAAGAAGGTTTTTTCAGTTTCTGGAAAAACTGTGTGCCTCTCCTCTAAAAATCCCTTAATCCCAACTTTTTTTGAGTCCCATGATTCTATCTAAGGCTTCTAGAGGATAGTAGGGAAGTCTTAGTGGTGGTTCACGATCAAAAGAAGAGGAAATTGCCGCTGAATTTCAAGTTTGAAGAAGGTCTTCAAAGGTATGTATGAAACCCTTTTAATATCTCATGAACATGCTCATTTCAAAGTAAAAATTAATGAATTAGAATGTTTTAGATTCTGTTTTCTTCCGCTATGTGTTTTTTCAAACTTACAACTTTCACTTTCTTTCACTATATATATCTAATATTCTTACCTGAAAAGATAAAGTCATCTACATACAAGCACGCAATCAATACATCGTTATTTTGGACTTTGATGTAAAGTGCATGCTCATATGGACACTTGATGAAATTTCTTTGGTATAGATACTTGTTTATTCGAGCATTCCAGGCTCTTGGAGCTTGCTTTAGTCCATAAAGTACCTCTTTCAGCTTCAAAACTTTCGTTTCTTTTTCCTTAACTTTACAGCCTTGAAGATGCTCAATGTAGAATTCTTCCTCTAGTACTCCATTGAGGAAGGCAGATTTCACATCCATTTGATGGATCCTCCAGTTGTTTTGAGCTGCTAATGAAATTATTAATTAATAGTTTCAAGTCGAGCAATAGGAGCAAATACCTCATCATAGTCGATGCCGACTCTTTGACTATAACCTTTCACCACTAGTCTTTTCTTGTATCTTTCAACTTCTCCTCTTGCATTTTTCTTGGCTTTGTAAACCCATTTCACATCAATTTTCTTTTGACCTTTTGGAAGTGAGACTAGCACCGATGTGTCGTTCTTCTTGATTGCATTAATCTATTCCTTCATAGCACTTTTCCGATTTGGATTCTTTATAGCTTCTTGAAAGTTCATGGGCTCACAATCGGCAAAAGAAAGAAAGATTATCTTCATTTTCAGTTACCTTATAAATTTCGTATAAGTTTCTGAAGCACTGAACACTTGAGCTTGAGATTTTGTCCTCTTGATAACTTGAAGTTGGTGAAAGGTGGTGGCGTAGAAGGCTCCTCTCTTGTTTGCACTATGCTTATTTGCTCCATGTCATTTTTTTCGAAGTAGGACAAGAAGTCGTAGTCTTCATCATGTCTTCCCCAATCCCATTCTCATTCTTCAATGAATACTACATCTCGGCTCAGGATTGTCTTTCCTGTATCTGGATTGTAGAGCTTGTAGCCTTTGGTATTTTAGTCATAACCAATGAAGATGCATTTTTCACTTTTGTCATCCAACTTTCTTCTCTTTTTATCTGTTATATACAGATGAGCAATGCTTCCAAAGACTCTAAAATGGAAAATCCCAGTTTTTTTTCCACTCGACGCTTCTTGTGGCGTTTTCCCATATATACTTTTTTGTTGGAGATCAGTTGGGTAGATAGATTGCACATGCTACTGCTTCTGCCCTAAACTCCTTTGGCAGTTGCTTTTAAGCATACTTCTTTCCATGTTCAAGACCATTCTATTCTTTCTTTTTGTCACTTCATTTTGTTGAGGGGATCTTGGCACAGTCAAGGGTCGATGAATTCCATGATCTTCACAATATTTTTGGAATTCATTTGATATGAATTCTCCTCCACGTTTAGATCTTATGGTATTGATCACTATACCACTTTCTTTCTCCACAAGGGATTTAAACTTCTTGAAGTTCTCGAACACCTCTAATTTATGCTTCAAGAAATATACCCATGTTTTTCTAAAAAATCATCAATAAAGAGAAAGAAATAGCTACTCTTACCAAGGGAGCTTGGCTTGATCGATCTGCACACATGAGTTCCAAAGACCTTTGAGCTCTTGTGTTTGACTTATTTGTGAATTTTTTTTGAATTGTTTACCAAGTAGACATTCTTCACACACTTGATTAGGGTGGTTTATGGAAGGTAGCCCTCTCACCATGCTCTTCTTGGAGAGTGACTCAAATCCCCAAAATTGAGATGCCTATATCAAAGATGCCAATGCCAAGATGCATCTTTGTAATACATCTTGAGGCATTTTGCAACATCATTTTGAATGTTGAGTATAAACATTCTATTTTTGGTCATTGGTACCTTAGCAATCAAATTACTTGCATTATCTCTTATAGAAAGGTTATTGTCTTTTAAACAAATGTTATAACCTTTCCTTAAGAGTTGGCCTAGACTCAAAATACTACTCTTCATATTTGGCACATGATAAAACATTTGAAATAAAGTGATGCTCACCATTCTTTAATCAGATGAGAATGTTACCTTTTCCTTTTACTTCTACTTTTTGATTCATCTCCAAAAATCACAATGTTGCTTACTGATTCATCAAGTTCTATGTTTCTTTCTCTACACATATGGTTGATTGCCCCGGTATCCAAGTACCATTTATTATCTTTGCTCCATTCATTTTCCATGAAAGCCATCAATAAGATTCTACATTCTTGACTTCTTTCTTTAAAATAGTTTACCTTCTCTTCAACTTTATTATTTTTGGGCGCTCTACATTCGGATGCATAATGACCAAACTTCTGAAAATTATAACATTTAATGTTTGATTTATCGTACCTTGATCTTGAGTTACCTTGTCCATGACCTCTTGTTGAGTTTCTTGATCGTCTTTGAGAGTTATTGTTGTTGTCTTCATAGGGCCTCCAACCACGTCCTTATCCTTGTCCTCTTTGCAACTTGAGCAATTAATTGACGATTCATTCCTTCTTTTTTTTTTCTTCATATGCTTGTAATGAACCCATGAGTTACTTAATAGTCATGACCTCCAAGTCTTTTGTTTCTTTGATTATGGCGACAATATGTTAAAACTTTAGATCTAGTAATCTTAATATTTTCTCCATGATTTTATCATCATTAATTTTTTCACCATTTCTTTTAAGTTGATTGGTGATAGTTAAGACTCTTGAAAAATTTTCTGAGTTGGCTTCCCCTTCTTTCATATACAAAGTTTCGAACTTGGCTCTTAGAGTTTGTAGACGTACCTTTTAAACTAGATTTGCTCTCTTCTACGATGTTTGAAGCTTCTCTCATGCTTCTTTCGTCGTCTTTGCTTCTGAAATCTTCTCAAAATCATCGTCATCTAATCCTTGATAGATTAGATAGAGAGCCTTCTTGTCTCTCTTTCTTGAGTCTCTGAAACTAACCTTTTGTGTTCGAGAAATACTACCATCATTTTTTTGTTCGATATATCCTTTCTCTACAATCTCCATACATCTTGAGAGCCAAGGAGAGCCTTCATCATGATACTTCAATTATCACAATTTCTCTTGTTGAGCATAGGAACTTGAAATGGAATCATGCTATTGCTTTCTTCTTAAAAAGGATCTTTAAGCTCTGATACCACTTTGTTGGAAAGAAATTTTGGAGGTTGGAGGAAATTTGGAGAGAAAGAGGCTACTTATGTTATTGAGCACTTCTAATTTTTTTTAGCTTTATACAAATTGTTGGACATCCCTCCTATTTATACTAGGTGACACCCCTAAATCTATTACTAGGATTTTGCCCAACACATTATGATCTAATGGTTACAAATTTCTTTTTAGAATTTTCTTTTCAATTACACTTTTTCTCATATTTTCTAGATAATTCTTCAATCTACTCTAAGCCTCTCCTGCAAGTAATATCTCTGGAATATTCTAATACTTGATACTTTCTACAAATTGAGATTTTCTTTTGAACTAGGCCCAAAATCAAGTTTATATTTCAACATTCCCCTCCCCTATTCCCTCCCTAATACACGCACACATTAATCTCAAACCTAATTTAAGAAACTGTCATCTATAAATATGTCAATACTCAACAAAGGTTAAAAATTAAAAAAAAAAAATTAAACTTAAATTTAGGAACATTATCAATTGTATAGTCAAATAAACTCCATTGCCCCACTCCCCTCCCCCACAAACAAACTTGAATCTCAAACTTAAATATACAAATTATACCAATTTCAAAGTCAATATAAAACTTAAACTTAAATTTAGGTACATTAACACACATAAACATAACAAAAAATATATATAAACTGTCATTTATCTCTATATGCATAACTAAATTAACTATAAAATATGGCATTTACCTATATAGCATAACTAAGTTAACTATCCCCACCCCACCCCCACCCCCCCCCCCCCTCAAAAAAGAAAAAAGAAAAAAGAAAAATTTAGAATATTACAACTATAACTTAACCATATATTCCTCCCACCCGTCAACAATCAACACAACAAAAGTAACCTTAATTTTTTTTAAAAAAAAAAGAAAAGTAACCTTGGTCCTGTATTTCCTTGTGAACTCCACATGTTGCCCTAACCTTCTCAACATTAAGACTCAACTAGTATAGTAAATGATCAGTTTAAATTAATATTTTTCTTAAATCAACACAGGAAATAAAGTAAAAAAATTGGTGCAATGCACTATCTCAAGTTACCTTATCCTTTTGTGGACATCCATAAGATTGAATCACTTAATAATTGAGCTTATAATGAAAAGAATAAATGATGATTTTATTAATAAAGAATTAATGAGTAGAAGATGAATAAAAGTTGAATAAAGCAAAAGAAAGAAGTAAAAAAACAACTAAGAAATCTGTAAAATAGCATTCTTAAACCTTGATGACAATTTTCACACTCAGAGAGTGCTCTCTAGCTCGGTTCAACCTCTTTCAAGGAGAATCTTGCCTCACAACTATACATCTGATGAGTAGAAGTTGATATAAAGTCATAGCATCAAAGGAACTTTCATTCTTGGAGTGTTAGAATTAGTCTCTCTTTATGGATAGTGTGAATCTTCACCGAGGATTCAATCTCCAATGGATGGAATTAAGTGATTTATATAGACTTCAAAGGAGTAAGTATTTGTCGAAATTCATGCACCAAATAGACCTAAGAAGATTCGGAGTGGGCTAGCAACTTAGGACCCCAAAAATCAGCAAGTTTGTTCAAGTTGTGAGGACCTCATTTTACCTAGTCTAGGGCAAGATACGGTCACATTGGATTTATTTTGTGAAGCAACACAATCAAATTGGATTCATATAGTTTGGATTCAATTGCAATGAAAGTTGCACCGAGGCAAAAATCTGGATTTTTTGCAAACAAAAAAAATATAGTTAGTCTTTACTTAGAATAACTCTTTTATCCCCAAAAACCTTACATAAACATAAAAGGATTATTTTGTCCATGAGTTTAAATTAGGCAGTTTGACATTTGAACCAAAATCCATGTTTGGACACTTGGAATAAAATTATCGAGATTAAGAAACCAAACTCATAGATTTGGAATGTTTTTTTAACAAATACCATAGGTTTGAGAAAAAATTTATGTCATCCCGTACGTCTTATCAATGGTCATTGATGACCACCGACGACAAATGTTGACCAACTTTCTGATAAACTATTGACGACCGATCGTCTTGACCATCGATGGTTGATCACCTTGCCTTTCATCGTTGGCAGGCGAGCGTCTTAATCATTGATGACCAACCATTATGACCGTTAATGACCAATTATTGTGAGTGTTAACGACCAACTGCAGTAACGGTCAACAACCAAACATCTTGGTGACCCATTGTCGTGATGGTTAGTGACAGACCAATCATCTTAATTGTTGATGACCGTTGATCATCGACGACTGACCATTGTGACTGTTAACAACCCATTGTCGTGATTAATTATGACTGATCATAGTGATGGTCAACAACTAAATGTCATGACCCTCAACAATCGACTGACCATCTTGATTGTCAATAATCGCCAGTCATTGCACCAATTCACCATTGCGATCATCCTCGACCGATGCATGGTTGTCAATGGTAGTTGACAATTGTTATCGGTAGACCGATTGTCACTACTGACATTGGCAACTTTTTTTTTCCTTCATCTCTCTTTATTCCTCATTTTTCTCTTGGATTTCTCATTATTTTTCCCTTCTTTATTTTCACAAAAAAAAAAATAAATAAAAACAACAAAAATAAAAACAAAAACAATCTCCCTTATTCTAGGATTTTCTCGTTGAAGCATCGTGTCGATTATGCTAGTCGTGGTCTAGTGCACAATCAGATGTTGGATACCAAGGTTTTGTTTTTGTGTTTTTTTTCCTCTTTCTTCTTCTTCCTCTCACTCCCCTTTTTACTCATTTTCTCACACACTCAAAAACAAGAAATTGATTCTTTCATCTAGGAGCTCTAAAGACTAAAGTATTGCTGCTTACGAGTCTTCAAATTCTTTTCATTCATTATTGCACATCGGTCATCAACTGGCAGACATTGATAGATTTTTTCTTTCATCCATAGTTCTCCACTTTTTTCCTTAAGTTTCTCATTTCCTTCTCCCTCTTCTTCATTTTTCCCACAAAAAAAGGTTAAAAGACACTTTTAGTCCCTAAACTTCCTTGAAAGTGATAATTTAGTTACTGAACTTTGGTTTGTAAAGATTTAGTCCCTGTACTTTCATTGTTGTAACAATTTAGTCCCTCAAATTTAGTACATAATAATTTAATCCTTGTACTTTCAAATATGTGACAATTTAGTCTCTAATATAAAAAAAATATCATGATAACTAGATGTCAATTTTAATTATTTTATAATGTAGACTTTTAATTATATAAAAATATTGAGTCTCTAATTTGTTTATCAATTTATTTATGCAAAAAGAAAAAAAATACTCATTAAATCTTAAGACTAGTTTCTACGTAGGGACTAAATCATTACAAATTTTAAAGTATAAGGATCCAATTATTACACAGTAAAGTTTAGGGACTAACAAAATTTAAAATACTAGAACTAAATCGTTACAAACCAAAGTTGAAGGACTAAATTGTTAATTTTATGAAAACACGGAGACTAAAAATGATTTTTAACTAAAAAGAAATTAGCTGATGGATTAAGAATGCTATTAAATACAAACTTTAAAAGTAAAATTCATTTCATGACTACAAGAAAAAAAAATAGATAATTTAGGGATTTGAAGTAAAATTATCTTTGTTATAAATATGTGGACATACTATGTTTCAAATTTTACTACTTTCCTATCAAAAGATAAATTTTATTGAAGAAGAGATAAATCATAAATTTAAAGGAAAATTTAATTGGTTATAAAACTTAATTTGAGATCTTTGTTAATTTGCTACTAAAAACTATTTCTTTAGATATAAAAAAAACTAAATCATTGACATTCATCCATTATTCTCATGAAAATTAATTAACCAAATTCATTAATTTAGGATTACAAAAGAGATATAAAATTTTCTTTCAAAATTACCATAAAATTGATGTAAAATACACTAGAGGTTATATAGTATACAATAACCACTAAAGATCAGAAATAATAATAATAATAATAATAAATTACCCTAACTCATGCAAACCCTACATTCCAAACACAAACATTTATGATTCCCAGACTTGAGAACCCACTCAAATAAGCTCCCATGCATTTGAGTATGAGGCTTTTGATTCTAAATCTGTATCCTAAATGCCCCCAAAAGGACCCAAACAAGAGACATTTTCATTCTTTACTTAGATCATTTAAACACATATTATATATAAAAAAAAAATACTAATACTTTAGATGGAGTTAAAAGGGAAAGAAAAAGAAACTGAAATAAAGGACACCTCAAAGAAAATGAATAGATACAAATTACAAATGGTTGAAATGTCTTGAATTTGTTAGCTAGCTCTCTAATCTTAGTGGCGTCATTTTATATTTAGAAAACATTTTTTCTAATAATATTATTTTCCCTATAGCCCGTGGACGTAGCTAACATTGTTAGTGAATCATGTGTATCTGTATGTCGATCTTCCTTTACGATTTAAATCTTGTATTTTTTACTTGTGGATTTGGTAACAACAATTATATATCACTACATTATCCTCACTTTAACGATTTCTTTTCCTTTTTCTTTTTTAAGTACAAGTAGCTTTAGTTCATATTTACGATATAATATATGAATAATAATCTTTTAATTGGTTAAATTTTTCGTTAAATGTTTCTTATATGCTTCAATTTTTCATTTCCACCATATGGATGGTAGATTTTAACCCATTATGTGACGGTTTACCCAAAGAGTAAAAAGACAATACTCATTAATGATCAAAATATCGTTCAAAGAAAATGAAGGAATAGGGCATAATATAAAGCCAAGGAGAAAGAATATAGATAAAAAAAAAAAATCAAAAATAGAAAAATAAAGAAAATTATTTATACAAAATGACAAAATTTTAATATTTTTTTATAGAGGTTGATAGAAGTCTATCAATATCTATTCTTGATAAAAACTGATAGAAATCTATCAAGACGCTGATAGAAGTCTATCATTGATAGGCTGATAGAAATCTGTCAATGTCTTATAAATATTATTTTGTTATTTATGTAAATAGTTTGATATTTTTCTATCTATGAAAATTTCAATAAAAATAAAAATTTACAAAAAAAATAGTCCAAGAAAATGAGGCTTAAAAAAATATTTAATATGGTTGTAAATTTGGGAAACTAATAGGAGTCGGACTTTTGAGGGTATGAAGTGACTATTTTGCTTTACAAAGTAAAAACCGTCATTATTTTCTAAAACTCCAATTTTATTCTTTTTTTCATTTCACCCTTATCTCTTCCTAAAGTCTCAACCTCTCTCACTGATTTCTCTCAACATCTCTCAAGCTCTAGTATGGGTCTCCATTCTCCAAAATTTATACTAAGCATTTCTGGATTTTCTTATTGTTTTCTCAACATATTTTTAACATCATTCAATCACTTTTTTTATTTTTCCAACTTACATAATGGATTTTCTTTCATATTTGTTTTAGATTTTGAGTTTTCTTATTTATTTTTCTATTATTTTATTTTCCAACCTAATTCTCCTATGTTTTCTGCAACTTACCTAGTGATTTTTTAGATTTTTTTTTTTTTTGGTGTGAATTTGAGAAGTACGATGACGCACAATGAAAACACAGATATAGAAAAAATATAATGTAATAATAATAATATAATATAAAATAAATATAATGTAATATATAAATATATAAAATAAATAAATAACAAAAAGTAAATAAAATAATAAAATAACAAAGAATGGATTTCTCCACTTTCTCCAATCTTTTTAGATTGATCACCAATATGTGTGCCTTTTAAAATCAATCAATTGCCACTATTTATAAGCAATTTGACAAGTAGAATGTGGATTAAATGGACTAATAGTGTGTAATCTTGAGATACATAGACAACACATGGGGTAATGGATAATTGACACATGGTCAATGGACACTAATAATGAGTATCTATTTTACACCTAATTTAATAAATTTATAATACTCCCCCATAGATGCCCATTATATATGAAATATGTCTCATTAAAGACTTACTAGGAAAAACCCCACTAGGAAAAAAATCCCAATGAAAAAAGAGTACATATTTCATATCATCGGATACTCTTAAAAGGTATATTTACTCCCTCTCATAAAAACATCATTTGAGATCTCTAAATCGCCACATTCCAATATTGTGCACCAGTTTTTCAAATGTTGCAGTAGGTAATGCCTTTGTAAATAAGAATGTCAGTTTATTTTTCAAACAAATTTGTTGTACAGCGATGTCGCCATTTTCTTCAAGATCATGAGTGTAAAAAGTTTCGGTGAAATATGTTTTGTTCTATATCCTTTAATATATATCCTCCTTTGATTTGATGCATGCTGTGTTGGAAGATTTTTACTATAAGAAAAGAAAAACATGTTTCACGAATGTGCTGAGTCATTGATCTTACCATACACATTCTCGACTAGCCTCGTGAATTGCAAGAATTTCAGCATGATTTGAGAAAGTGACTGTTATGGTCTGTTTCACCAATCGTCAAGATATAGCAAATCCAGAATCTACATGACCAACTAGATCAAAATTTTATTATTTTAATAAAACAAACTCATGTCAATCGTTCCTTAGAGATAACGGAGTATATACTTAATTCTGTTCTAATGTCTTTTTGTTGGAGAATAACTATATGTTGCTAATAAATTTACTAAAAATACAATATATAGTCTTGTATTATTAGCAAAATACATAAGTGCACCGATTGCACTAAGATATTGTACTTTGGGACTAAGAAGTTTTTCATTATCACCTCGAGGTTGAAATATATCTTTCTTCACATCTAGTGAACGAACTTCCATTGGAATGTTCAATGAATGTGCTTTGTCCATATAAAACATTTTCACAACTTTTCCTATATAAGTTGATTGATGAACAAATATCTCATTTGCAAATGCTTAATGTGCAAGCCAAGGCAAAATTTTGTTTTTCCAAGATCTTTCATCTCAAATTCTTTCTTAAAATATTTTGTTACCTTTGAAAGCTCCTTAGGAGTCTCAATTATATTTAAGTCATCAACATATATAGTTATAATAGTAAATCATGACTATGATTTCTTTATAAAAACACATGGACATATTTTTATTATTTTGATATTCTTCTTACAACAAATATCCACTTAGGCGATTGTACCACATTCGTCCTGATTGTTTCAATCCATATAGCAATTTCTGTAACTTTATTAAATACAATTCTCGAAAATTTTATTTATATGTTTCAGGTACCTTAAATCATTATGGGATTTCATATAAATATCATAATCAAGAGATCCATATAAATATGTTGTGACTACATCCATAAGATGAATATCCATACTTTCATACATAGATAGAGCAATTAAATATCTTAGTAAAATTGCATTTACCACTAGAGAATACGTCTCCTCATAGTCAATACCAGGTCTTTGTGAAAAAACCTTGTGTAACTAGTATTGCTTTATATCTTGCGACCTAATTGTTCTCATTTCTTTTCCTCACAAATACTCATTTGTATCCCAAAAGTTTGACACCTTCAGGTGTTTGGACTATTGGTCCAAAAACCTTATGCTTTGAATGTGATTTCAATTCTGCCTTGATTGCTTCTTCCACTTGAAGCTAATCTTTTTATGTCGATATTTTTCAACAGATTTTGGTACAAAATCCTCATTTTTAGATATAATATCAAGAGCAACATTATACACAAAAATGTTGTCAATAACTGCATGAGTTCGATTCCATCTTTTCCCTGTCATGACATAATTGATTGAAATCTCATTATTATTTTTATGTATTCCACCTTCTTCATTAGTCATGTCATGAATTTCTTCATGGGTATTTACATTCTCAACCATGTCTTCTTGACTATTAAATATTTGTCTTTTTCGAGGATTTTTATCTTTGGAACTCACTGGTTTACAATGCTTCTGGCTTGTTCTAGACTCATTATTAACAACTTGCTGTATTGGATATCAATTTTCGATGGAACATTTGCAGTTGTGACTTAGTTACTTTCTTTGCATCTATAAATACATATGGTAACTGAATTGCTATATATTGAAAATGAATTATCTTCTGAACTTCAAATTCACATTGATTTGTACAGGGATCTAAATGAGACAATAACGATGCATTGTATGTAATTTCTTTTTCCAACTTCTTAATTCCTCCCCCTAATATTGAAAATTTTGTGTCAAGATGATAATCAACAAATCGTGCCGTAAATACATCACCGGTCAGGGGTTCAAGATATTTGATAATTGATGGAGAATCATATCTAATATATATTCCTAACCTCCTTTGATGACTCATCTTAGTACGTTATGGTGGAGCAATTGGAACATATACTACACATCCAAAAATTCTCAGATGAGAAATATTTGGCTCATGGTCTTAAGCTAATTTTAATAGTGAATACTTACGATAAGATAATGGCCTAATGCGAACAAGTGGTGTTGCATATGCAAAATAACATGTCCACAAACATATGTAGGAAGCTTAACTATCATAAGCAATGGTTTAACAATTAATTGCAAACATTTTATGAATGATTTTCTAAAATCATTTTGTATATGAACATGAGCTATAGGATGTTCAACACTTTTCCCAATTGATAGACAATAATTATCAAAAGCTTGGGATGTAAATTAAGACGAATGGTCTTAATTGTATAATCAGGAAATTGTGTTCTTAACTTAATTATTTGAGCAAGTAATCTTGCAAATGCAAGATTTCGATTTGAGCACACATGTGACCATCTGCTGGATGTGTCTATTAAGACCATAAAATATCTAAATGATCCACTTGATGGGTTAATAGGTTCACATATATCACCATAAATTCGTTTTAAAAATGCAAGTGATTCAGTCCCCACTTTGACTGGTGATGTCTAATGATTAATTTGCTAAGAAAGCAAGCATCACATGATAATTCATTAGATTGAAGAATCTTCTGGCTGTTCAATGGATGTACATTTGAATTCTCAATAATTCTTCTCATCATTATAAATCCTAGCTGACCTAATATATCATGCCAAATTATAAATATGTTTGGATTCATGAACTTCAAATTCATTGTTGCATATTTTCAATTACTCGTATATGAGTATAATATAATCCAGAAGATAAAGTAGATAACTCTTTTAGTATACGTTTTTCATATAAGATAATAGATATGATATAAAGATATTCCATATTATTCTTTTTATCAATCTCAATATGATAACCATTGCAACATATATCTTTAAAACTAAGTAGATTTCTCTTTGATTGACTAGAGAACAATGCATTGTCAATTATAAATTTTGTTCTCCTAGACAAAATAATATATTTTTTTTTTCCAAACTCTTCAATTAGGTTTGCAAAACCTAATATTGTATTGACTTTTGCTTCCAACATTATTAGTTTGGAAAGATATTTTCTACTTGAAAATATTGTATTTGTAGTTGCACTGCCTGTCAAACATACATCTTCTTTAATTTACTCATTTCTTAATCACACAATATATGAAAATAATTCAGGCTTCTTCATTAAAAGAAAATAATTACAATAAGAAAAACAATATTTGGAATATAAAAAGGTTAATATCTACTAAGAGGGAAAAAAACATGGAGATGAATAAAAAAAACAATATTAAGTCTAGATATTTTTAAAGTCAAAGGAAACACTCGATGTTCCATCAGTTCTGTCGATTTTCTCTTCAGAAGATTCAAAAAAGTCCGCCACATCCAATTTTTTCATATAGGATGGGTCAAATATTTTATTATCCTGATATGCAAAAAAATTTTCCACATTCTTCTCTTTTTCCTTCAAGGATGCTTGATAGAGATCAACTAAATGTTTTGATGTACGACGGTATGTGACAAATCCCAGTCATTCTGCATTGAAAGCATTTATTTTCAACACTTTTTGAACTCTTATCTTGTGAAACTTTTCATTTCTGATCATCATTTTGTGTTGTTCTTTTGAAATTTGAATAATTAGAACAACCACCACGAAAATAATAATTATTTATTCTTCTGCCATAGTAACGACCTCGACCACAATCTTTACCACGATTATTATTAAATTCACAGCATTCACTTCAGGGAATGGTGTCGTCCCAGTTGGTCGAGATTCACAATTTTCTCACAGTGTGAAAAAAAATCATCGTAAAAAAAGTACAAGAAAAATAACATAAACTCAAAATATGTCGTACTTGATTTTTTTCTTGCAGCATAAAAAATTTACATAAATTCAAAACTTGAGGTGTTTGAATTTTTAATCTTAAATTTTGAGGTGCTTGAATCTTACTTGAAATTTTTCGTAGTGAAAAAGTGGAAGAAAATTTATAAATTTGAAGTGTTGGAATTTTTCTCACAATTTCTTGTAGGAAGAAAGTGTGAGAAATTATGTAAACTCAAAGTTTGAGGTGCTAGAATTTTTCTTGCACCTTCTTGCAACGAGAAAGTACGAGAAAATTTTCATAAACTCAAAATTTGAGATGGTGAACTTTTATCCCAACTTCTCGCACTGAGAAAATGCGAGAAAATTTACATAAACTCAAAATTTCAGGTGTAAAAACTTCTTCCTTAACTTCTCGCAGCGAGAAAGTGCAAGAAAATTTATATAAACTCATAATTTGAATGTGTTGAAAATTTTCTCGCCACTTCTCGTAATGAAAAAGCCCGAGAAAACATACATAAACTAAAGGTTGGAATTTTTCTCACGACAGAGAAAGTGCAAAAAAATATACATAAACTTGAGGTGTTAGAATTTTTCTCGCAACTTCTCAAAGCAGAAAAGAACTCGTAACTATTTATAAGAACCCAAACTAAAATTATTTTCAATCTAAATTAAATGCACATAAAATGTTTCAGATATGAATTAAATAAAAAGAAAAAAAAAACCTTTTAGATTTGAATTAAATAAAGAAAATATTTTTAGATCCGGTAGAATTAAACACTAGAAAATCTTACCATGTGTGGCAAAATTAAAAAGTAGTCAACCCAACAACCCCCACGACTAACTAGTAATTAAAAGATTATAAAAACTATTTCTCAGAACAAATAAAGAAAAATAAACTTAAATATCAACATTCGATTTGAATTAATGCATGGTGAAGTAGGACAACTTTATGTAAGAATGTGAGTTAAGTACTTCTTGAACATACAATAATTATGGTTGAGGCCCCACAACAAGTTTTGTTCCTTATATTTTCCTTAATTCACAATATAATACGTGCTATTTATGGTCATGCACTCAAAACCTCGGGTCATCTCTAGAAGAAGAGACCTTTAAAATCTTCTTCATAGAAGATGATTACATCTTTACAATCACATAAATTGCTTCATCACGTTTGTTATAGACAAACCATTCAAAAACTGAGTTATGAAGATTTCATGATCATCCATCAAGTTCATACTAGAACTACTATTGAAGAATGTCATCTTAACATCCATACGATGTATTAGAAGACCTCTAATTGCTGGAAAGGTTATCAAGGCTCGAAGGGGTAGTTTGGTTGGAGGGTTTTCTGTATGGGAATTGACGCAGTCATACAGATTCCATATTTGTTTTACAAATATCAACACTTTACCTGATTTCTCTCCAAGGTTAACAAATCATCCTTCTTAGATATGCACTCATCGGACAAGGATTGGAATCAATTGAAAACTTTGTTTAGACCAGATGAATGAAAACATAGAGAAAAACATTACAAAAGAAAAAAAAAACCGAGGTCCTTCCTAAAGAACTCAAGCAACTATTTATAAGAACTCAAATGAAAATATTTTCAAAACTTAATGAAATATCGAAAACATTTTAGATCTAAATTAAATAAAAAAATATTTTAGATCTGAATTAAATTTTTTTAAAAAAAATTCATATCTAAATTAAATATAGCTAATATTTTTAGATCTTGCTGAATTAAACACTTGTAAATCTTTCAATGTGAGATGAAGCGAAAAGTTAATTTTACAACTAATCATTTCAAATAACACTAACTATTATTCCCAACAAAGTGTACAAATTTTCCATTTTGTATCCCTATTCGATTTTTTAATACTAATTCTCATATAAATACATCTTATTCTGAAATTGGAGAGGATCTCTAGAGAGTTTGTTCTCGAAATTAATTCTTACATAACTGATAGACTTTTGAGGACTGTTGAAGAGTCAAGAAAGTGATTTGGAAGCTCAAGAACATATAGATCACAACAAAAATGAATATTTTGAAGCTCAAAAGCATATAGATCGCAATAGAAAAGAAGGACAATGTGTGGTGAAAGTTCTTATTCTCTTTAAATTTCTAGTTCTTTTATGGATTTTCTGATCAAGCATAGATTATGTTCTAGTAGAGTGACTAAACTTATTTTAGAGAGTTGAGATTGACATTTATTTTAGTTATTATTCATTCATGTTTTTATGCTCGTATTGCTTTGCATCTCCTGAATTGATTTACATGATTAAATAGTTTGAATTGATTGCTTGGTAGAGTATGATTCAAATTAGATTGTTTAGTTGCATGATTATGGTTAATCTTAACGTGAAAATGATGAGGATGACTTTGTAGGCTTGCAAGATTGAGTTTAGGCCGCATTTACAAATCCGTAATGAAAATTGGTGTAAGAGGAATGAGATTTCATTGATTGATGAATCGTAATAGACCCGAATCGCAAACACAATTATATTGCTTTTGATCGTCTTTATCTAGAATTATGAATCTGTCACATTTTATGTTACCATTATCGTTATTTATACTGTTTGATCCTAACGTTAACGGTAATAGTAACAATAAATGTAGAAAATTCATAATTTTCATATTGTCGCAGTAACAATATCTGTAACAGTAATGATAATGGTAATGATAATGGTAGTGGATCCCACATAATTTTCAACTACAATTAGATTAAATACTTATACGATTTGATTACAAATTTCAAGGCAGAACCCACATCTCATTACGACTATAGAAAGTTGGTAAACAATAACAAAAGTAATTAACTGGAGATCACTTTTTACACTATTATTAATGGATTACTTTTCAACGGGGGTAAACGTAGCCTTAATGCTATCTATATTTTAATAGCAAGACAAAGTGTTATCTTCTTGGTGTCTGTTCTATTTGGTATTAATATCATATTTTCACACCAATTGTCTTTTCTTCAAAAGAAAAAAAAAATAATGTTAGAATTTGTGGTAAACGTTAGAATTAGAAAACCAATCTTTGGACTACTGGGAATGTCCTAAAACTCGCAGTTCGTAAATATTGAAAATATATTTTATTTATCAATAAAAGTATTATTGAGTTGTTCATTTAATAAAATGTTATTGATATTGAATTCTGTTGTAAAATCAATGGCTATAGTATGAATACATTAACTTTATGGATCAAGTTTTAGTTTATAGCCAAAATGGTCTATAAGTCTATGGATGAGATTGGGTACCTCATCCTGGGGATACTATTGGATGAGGCCTACTTTGTATAACTGATACAAACGATGTGATATCGAAATCGTTCATGTAGAGACATGCGAATGGGAACATCTTATGCAAAGGTTGTTTGCATAAGACCGGACCTCGAAATAGTCACTTTTCTTTATAATGACTGTTTACTCTTAAAACTGACTATTTCAAATTCAATGACCTAAGGTAACTCGATCTTAATCTTGAGCTAACTATGAACTCTTGTTTATTCGAGATTGTCCTTTGATCTATATAGGTGAGAGTAGTCCAACAACATTACTAAATAAGCTCCCTGTTTTGGTGATAAGACCGGATAGATAGCCGGGGACATAATTTTGCAATATATAAATCACTCCTACCTAATTTAGAGTTAGTAGATAGGTTGTTCTCTTAAGTACTGATTCTTGATCTTGAACAACGAGGTCCCGCCCTCTCATGATCAAAAGCGTCATGGTTTATTAGTTGGACTATAAATCAATTGTTCAATAGATGATCAGTGGAAGCTTAAGGAGCAAGATATATTTACAGAGATAAAGTGATAATTTTGACCTAGCTGTAAATACGAATTGTTTATAAATTAATACCTAAATCCACTTTATTAGTGATTGATGAACATCAAGCCGATTAACAAAGTACTTGCCTGAATGAGTTCTTTAAAAACTTCCATTTTCAGAGCAATCAAAATAATATTTCTTTTAATGTTGTTGGACTTAGTGAGAATAAAGTAAAGCTTACAACTTCTCAATTAAATTAATAAATAAAGCTTGTAGACCTTATATTAAATGATGTATATAAATATTAATACTATATTAAGATAATGGGTTCAAATCATCCCTAGGAAAAAGCGATATTGATGCAAGTGAAATGACTTACCTACAAAGGAAGGAATCTCCCGATTTCAATCGATTCAATTATGCAATGAAAAGCTAAAATGATTTTTCAAAACTACATGTCAAACACGAGATCCACGTTTAACGATAATGTATATCATTTATCATTACTATAAAATCTACATTATTTGACATTCACAATTTTTAATTATTTGATATTTTTTTTGGAAAAAATGTTAAGTAATGATCTTTTAGAAAAGAAAATGTCAAGTAAAAGATTAAAAAAGTGGAGATTGACGAAATGTTTTGGATATTTTCATGCAATCTATTACTTGACACGTTTTTCGTATCAAGTAATATAATGTCTTACTTGACATGTTTTTCGTGTCAAGTAAAATATAAAAATAATATTTTTTTTAATCTTTATTTTTTTCCCTCCCTCTCCATTTTCATTTCTCTCTCAAATTTGGTTTCCCTTCTACCAATATTATTATTTTAAGGTTAAATGCCTAGTAAAATTTTTTTTTATTGTTTATGTAATTTTAGTAATCTTTATTATTTGAGGGTATCTTTTGAATTTTTGGACTTTAAGTATAATTACAAAAATTTAATTACTGAATAAGGGGTGTTTCAGTTTAATGGTTTTTGGGAACTGGACTTTTCATGACTCATAATTTAATTTGAGATTAATGTCAGGAATTAATTTCAAATTAGAAGGAAAAGGTTGCTTTTAGAGATTTGGGGGAAGGAATTTAACAGAATGAAATGAAAAAAGGAAAAAATAATAAAATAAAATAAAGTAAATATGATATGATATGATATTATATTATATTATATTTCCTTTTTTTTTCTTCTTTCTTCTTTTTATTTCCCTCTCCCTCTCTTGGTTCACCTCACGCCGTCGAGACCTCCCCCCAAATCTTCATCTTCTTTGTCTGCCGCCCAACCCCTTCACGCTGCTTGCTGCCCTTCGCTGCTGTCGCCAATCGTCAAACCCATGCCGTCAGTTTCGTCAACGACATCTTCCATCACATAAAGGGACGCCCTCAGTTCCATCGTCGTCAGTTTCTTCGTCGCGTCCCTCCAACATTTGCACCCGACGGTCGTCCGATGCCTTCTTCACTGGTTAAATCAGCGCCACATGTAAGTCTGTCGAGCTGCCTTCAGTCAGTTCCACCACCAAGTTTGTTCACGTCAGTCGTCGTTATTCGTCTCAGACTCGCCAGATTCGACATCCAGCCATCGTTCTGCTTGGTTTCACCAGTTGCCGCCGTCGAGAACTCCACGACCGGTGAGGGATCTAGTGGATAAAGAGATTCATGAATTTTTTTTTTGGTTTACTTTGGTTAATTTTGGTTACCCACTTGATTTTAGTTTGGATTTTAATTTACCCATTATGGTTGGATGCTAGATTTGGATTTTAAAGGTTTTGAGATACTGTCCAGTGGGTCAAAGGTTGTTTTGGTGTGTCATAAGTCATTTTTCAGCTGATTTGAAGTTGTTTCGAAGGATTTTAGTGAGTACAAAGGTTTTGAAACCCTTTTTGGTTGATTGTCATTGCTAGAAATTGGTTATGTAAGCTTTAATTGTGACTTATGCATAGTTTGGAATCCATTGGTTAAGTAATAAAGCGAATTTGGATTTTAACCTAATTTTTGGGTAAGTCGTGTTGGTAAGTTTGGAATGATTGGTCTATTGGATTTGGGCTTAAAAGTTAAAAGTGATTTTTGATTTGTGTTCTATGATTTTTGAAGTGTTGGAAAGAGTTGAGTTGTTGTCCAATAGGTTTGAGATCGATCTTTGCAAGGTTTTGGTAAGTTTGGAGGTTAGTATTAATAGTTCTTTGTTACCCATTGAAGTATTGGTCAAATAATTGAGTTATTTTCAAATTTTGATGTTCAATTCAAAGATTTCAAGGGATTGAAAGCAAAGTTAACGATGTTTGGACATTTTGATTGGTATTGAGGCCTTGAAACTCTTTTGGAATTGTTATATAGTTGCTGGAATTTGCATTTTGTAACCATTATTATTGAACTTTTTGTAGGTTGGATTACTGTTGTAGTTTTGAAGTAGCATTCGAATGGTGTTTATTTAATGCATCTGTATGATATGTGTATTAATTATTGGCTTTGTATTGTAGTGTCCTTTACAAGTGGGAACGGTTGAATGTGGGTATTACGTTATGAGATATATGCGAGAAATCGTGACTAAAGAGAAGAATATTATAACATATGTGGTATGTCTTTAAACTACTCATATATATTGTAACATTATAGATAGTGTAAATAGTAAATAAATATGTATATCTCACTTTCTATGTTTTATAGATTGATACGAGAAACTCGTACTCGCAATTTGAATTCGATGAAGTACATGCAGAATGGTCTGAATATTTAGGTCACTATATCTAATGGACTTCCTATAAATTGTGTATGTGACTGATAACTATATTTAGGTCACTTTCTATGTTTTATAGATTGATACGAGAAGCTCTTACTCGCAACTTTTTTTGTGTAAATGTTTTGTTCAACCATTATAGGTTATATACTTCAAAGAAATGTGTAGTGGAGGATAGAATTTTAGTCTTGTGATTTTTGGAATACATAGCACATATAGATTGGTCTTACAATTTTGGAATTATCATATATTGGGGTGGGTTGATAGAGTATATACTGTTGTATGATTCATCTTGTAAATTTTGGAATCGTTCATATAAACATGAGTAATAGAATGAAATTGTTTATTTTAGTATTCTCAATTGTTACGTTGGATATATTGGGCTGATATGTAGACCTGAAATATATGTGCAACTGTTTAGTTGATGAAATTGTCTTATTTGAACAAATGTAATGCAGGAAATGAGAAATGGAAATTAAATTTGAATGTTTAATTTGGAAAAAAAAAGCATAGATGACATTGGAAATGTGTCAAGAATTAGATTACTTAACCATTATTCCATGTCAAGATAAAAATATATTTGACAAATAAAAAAATGTCAAGAGTAATCACAATAATAAGTGTCAAGAATTAATACACTTGACATGTCATTAGTGTCAAGTGTATTATATTTCTTAACACGGAAATTGTGTCAAGAATTATTTCTCTTGATGTTTTTACAATATCAAGTTATGACATTATACTTGGCAATTGAATAGACGACGCTTTTATTAGCGTCAAGTATACCCTCTACTTGACATTGGAAAAACGTCAAATAATCCAATTTCTATAATAGTGGGTGTATATTATTGATGTTACGATGTTAGTTGGTTGATAATATTTTCTTTTATTATGATGGATATTTTGTCTTTGACTTGGCGTTGATATTCTTTCTTTATTGGTGGCAAATTTTTTTGACTGATCTTTTCCTTTTTTGTGCTGTTGTTGACGATATTTTTCTTGCCTCAGGAGGATTGTATTTAATTTGTCTCATATGTGGTTTTAGGGCAAGTTGTATTTTTTGTCTAAAGGGTCGATCGATTGAAAGACAGAGAATCTCTTGTGTTCTATGTGGCTACTTATTCATTGTGATATTCAAAAGTCGTGCGGTAATTTTGAAGCTTGGTCTATCCAAATAGATTCTTCATAGTGTTGTGGTAAGGTGCTGGTTGAGTGTTCTTTCAACTAGCAAGTGAAAAGGGGATGAAGTCATTGTTGCGGCATCAAAATCAGGGGAGCCTAAATTTGCAGACTCATTAGAAGCAGTATAAGTGTAAGAAGGAGCCTAACTTAGGTGGTAAACGATATACTTATGTCTATGTTGATGATTTCTTCCAGTACACGTGGGTACGTTTTATCATAGAAAAGTCAGCTACTTTTCAAGTTTGTTAAACTTTATGTATTCAGCTTTAGAGAGAACAAGAGGTACAAATTGTGAGGATTAGGATTGATCATGGTAAAGAGTTTGAAAACTCTCAATTTGAACCCTTTTGTAATTCAAAGGGTATTCAACATGAGTTTTCCTCTCCTATAACTCCTAAACCGAATGGTGTGGTTGAAAGGAAGAATTACACTCTTTAGGAAATAGCAAGGACAATGTTGCATGCAAAACGTGTGCCTTTGCACTTTTGGGCAAAAGCCCTCAATACAGCTTGTCACATCCACAACTGAATTTCTATTTGAAATTGCTCTCTGAGCACAAACTATGAAATCTGGAAAGACCATAAGCCAAATATTAAGTACTTTCATGTGTTTGGGAGTACCTACTATATTCTCATTAATCGAGATTCTCTAAAGAAATTGAATGCCAAAGCAGATGAAGGTATCTTTCTTCGGTACTCTTCTAATAGTTGTGCTTATCATTTCCTTAACAAGTGTACTTGAAATGTGATAGAATCCATCAATGTCATTGTGGATGACTTGCAAAATACTAGGCATTCCTATGAAAATGATGAAGATCAAGGTGGTACTCCTTATGTTGCATCTGATGTTAGTGACATCTGTTCCCCCATTCCATCTCGTAGCGTTATGTGTGAAAGTAGTAGATCTGATCTAGTCATTGTTGAGAACGAGATGTTTCCCACATCTAGTCGTATTTAAAAGAATAATTTTTAGTTTAAAAAACATTTTTTTTTCTAATCTCTCACTATGCATATTGTTGCATTGGTGGATATTGTTGTACATGGTGTATTGGTGCATATTAAAAGTTTAATGATAGGTTAAAATTTTGAATCTCTTCCTCTATATATTGTTGACCAAAAATAAAGATAATGTACATCATTGGTGCAATTACCCATGAGCAGCAATGATTTAATCCAACGCCATGGGTGGCATCATCGCAATCCAACTTTATTGGTGCATCTTTGCAATCTAACGTCACTCTTTGACGACATCTATTATATTTGTTATCGACACAAGAACGTATAAGTAATATAAATATATGCATAGTAATATATCAAACAAAGGAGTATTAATCATGATATCAATTATCAATGAGTTGCCTAAATGTCATGAAAAAATTCATCCGCTCCTAGATACGAAGAACACACTATCTCCAAATTAACAAGAGAGTTTATATACTCTATAATGAATACATTGATAAAAACGAAGAATCACAATAAAATAACAATAGATAATTTAATTCTATTTCGTCGTTGTATAGGCAATGAGTTTTATTATTTGATTGATTGATTAATTTAGAAAAGAATATAGTATAACTATAGTACCAACTCATTCTATTAATTATTTCACATGTCATTAAATGATTTATTAATTTATTATTTATTTATTTTGTGAACCCTATATAATTCTTAAGTGCTACTAATGTGGTAAATAATGAATAAAGGTAATATAGAAAAATTTTCATACTAATTTAGTAATAGAAATTTTATGGATCAATTTGGTTTAAAATAGTTGGTTTTGCTACACAAAAACTTTCCATAATCAATGCAATGGATGAGTTAAAAGTAATTGACTTTAACTTTTGTGAGAATTTGTAAACATATTGGCTATTTGTAAAAAAACAAAAAAAAAAAAAAGGGTGAAAAGAGCTCTTGTCTAAAGATACTTTTTCCTAAAAACAAAATTCAATGTCTAGAAATAAAAATTAAACATTTTAAGATGGTAGAAACACGCTCGAAATTTCTTCCAAAATTTGATAATTTATATCTTATCTCATCAAATTGTCTAATTATGATTAACGATTGTTTTCAAATATAGAAAATTGAACTAACTTATTTATAAATATAGCAAAATATCACAATATATTATTGTTTAGTAATTCCGTGCATACCACTATTTATCATGATTTAAAAATTTTTCTTATATATTTCTGTAAATATTTTAATCTTTTTGTATATGGGATAAGAGTTCCAATGCAACCAAAATCTTATTCATTTAGGAATATTTTATACAAGCACCATACTTTCTTGTTTCTACCAACCTAAGTAAAGAGAAAAACACACAATTGCAACAAATTCAAAAATTGCCGTTTTAGTGTAACATCATAAAAAAAAAAAAAAAAAAAAAAAAGAATGTCTTATTTCACTTTTAATTCCTTTATTTTTTCCCCCTCCAAAGTACAAAATCATAAAACAGGAAAAAAAGCAAATATAAATTGACTTCAAATTCTGCCGCCGAAGAAGAAGGCGGAGGGGAATTTATTTCATTCTCTGACCACCTCATTCACGGCGCTCACCATTGATGAAGGCAGCAAGCTTTCCTACGAAATCAACCGCCTCGTCGGACGTCGGGTTGAACAAATGAAACACGTGGCCTTGTCCCTTCGTCTCGATGACATCGACGGCGCCGCCCCATCCCGATTTCTTCAGACATTCACTGTAAAACCATCCTCTGTTTTTCAGAGCATCCTTCTCCGCCACAAAAACCGCCACTCTCTCCGCCGCTACCCGTCCTAATTCCGGGTCAAATCCTGGGTTCACAATCGGGTCATCTAACCCGCTAATCTTAGGGCAAACAAAATACCACAATTTCTCAATAAACGATCTGTGTTCCGGATTCAACTTCTCTTCGTCTCCGATCAATTTTCCTCCCCAGAAATAAGCATGAACCAAAAGTAATCCCCTCAGATTCAACCCGGCCAGCCCCTCCGTCCCGACCCGGATTGCCATTCGATTAGCGATGTTGGCTCCAGCGCTATCTCCGGCGAAATAAACCCGGTCCAAATCTGCAATTCCATTCAACCACTCCTCCGGTCCGGTTCCGGCCGAATGGGCGGCGACCCATTTCAAAGCATCCCAGGAATCTTCGTAAGCGATTGGAAGCGGGTGCTCCGGAGCTAGCCTGTAATCGACGGAGACGGCGACGACGTTGGCTTCGGCGACTAAGGAGTTAAGATGACGGTGGTAGAAGGAAGAGAATGCCGATTCGATGCAGAAGCCTCCGCCGTGAAAGTAAACAAGAAGAGGAAGCTTGTGAGGTTGTGCGGTGGGTTTGGGCTTGTAAATCCGAGCAGAGACGGGGGTTTCCGGCGAGATGACGACGTCTTTGGACTCGACGCCAGTTAGGGGGTCGAGAGAGGGATCGATTAATTCGTTGCCGGCAAGCCTGTGGATGCGACCGTCTTTGTAAACGACGAGCATAGGGGAAAAGTCGTGGGCAATTTCAGTGGAAGCCATGGGAGAGAGTTGATGAAAGGAGAAAGAAGCGGCGGAGGAAGAAGGCGACAATGAAAGAGAAATATCTCCTTGTGCCTTTGATTTTATGAGTTCTAATTAGTGGACTTAAAAGGTGAGTTGTTAGGACTTGGGAGATATTGGTGGCAAGTTGTTTTCCATCATTAATTGTATGGGAAATAAATTGCCAAACTTGTAATAAATATGACTATATATCACACCATTATAAGTAGTATAGCTAGGGTTTGGTAGAATTGAGCTTTAACTATGTTGAGGTTCTTGTATAATTTCGTGCTATAAACTTTTGAGAAATCAGAAATGTTCGCACGTACAATCCAAGCTTATGACTTAGGAAAGAATAATAGTAGAGTGCTGAAATGTCGGTGCACTTTAAAAGGATGAATATTTTTTTTAATTTACTTAAACATGGTCATCGATTTTTTGTGAGGAACCTGCCACTCATTAAGTTCTTCCATATAATAGATTTTTTCATATTTATCCCATGAAATCTATGTATTCTGATGCAACATGGTCCATGGAGGATGTATATGTATTCTCCCTCATTTTTGGTCATTTTATTGGTTAAAATATCATTTGGTACCTATATTTTTGTTGAATAAAATTTTTTGGACCAATCACAAATTATCACATCATTTTTCAAATTAGATTATAATTAAAATTGATTGAATTTGAGACTAATTAAAGATTGACACCTGTCTCAAATTGAAATTGAAGACTTAAGTTAGTAAATCTCAATGATGTCATGTGTTTTCATATTTTATTTATGTCTAACTTTTAAAATATTTATGAGAATGTTTAATGAGTTCTATTCTACAAATATTATGATCCAATTACCATTTTGTCCTCAAATTGCATTCATGTATTTCAAAAAAAGAAAATTCAAAGGTCCGTTGATTGACGTGTAATCTTTAACAAAAAAAAATATATATACTTTTTCAAATATTTCAATTAAATCGAAAATTAAACCCACTATCTTATCTACCTTTCTTCTCAAATCTTTTCCATCTATAAACTCATGATGTTCCCCGATCTTTCTTCTCAAATCTTCTCTAAAGTCACGATCTTCTGCATCTTTCTTCTCAGGCGTGCGTGATAACGGAGAAAAACAGAGGCGATTCATTCCTTCTGGTGGAACTTCCAGTACATTTCCTATTTTCTAGCGATTCTGGTCAAATATTTCAACCAAAGCTCTGCAACTTTTTTTGACCTATAAAAGAGTAATAGGAAAATTATCATTATCAATTTTTGGTGTAAGCAGATCAAATTTCTTTAGCACAAGTACAATAAAGCATTTGTTCTAAAATCTCTTCAATCATAGACCCTAGGGACCGAGAAGTAATTAACTTATCTTGTCGTTTCCATGGTTCATAAGCAAGATTCAGTTTATCGATGGTACTGGAATTTTCACTTGTAATTCACACTACTACAAACTTGACCTTTGTTGGTGGGCAAAACATGTCAAAAAATGTCTTTGTTGATGGCCAAAAAATGTGAAGTAAGCCAACATCAAGAAAGCTTGATCATTAAGAAAATTGGTTTTGTTGACAGTAAAAAAAAAAACACCTAAAACCCTTTGTAGACGTTCTTGGCCACCAATAAATGATTCGTTGACGTTTTGTCCTTCAACTATATGGAAAAACCATAAATGAAACTTTTTTTCAATACTTTCAAACATGAAAGTAAGGTAATATTGATATATATATATATATTTTTTTTACCATCAACTATTTTTTAAAAACGTCAAGAAAATCATTTTTATTAATGTTTTTTACATGTCAAGAAAACTATTTTATTGTCTGTCAACATATGTTTTTATTGATTGTTTTTTAATGTGAACTATATACTTTTATTGATATTTTTACTTGTCAACTAAGCAAATTTGAAATAAAAAAAAATTGAGCCATTAGGACCCTTCATATCCAGCCGGTAATCGACCTCAAAAAAGTTTTTAACTTGAAATTTGCATTTACACCAATAAATAACTCATGATATCTAACTTGTACTTTATACACAAATAATAAAATACACCAACTCACTTACATAAAGTTTGTAGCAATCAAACCTCAAAAGGGGTCAGAGACATTCGACTAGAAATAAAGAATCAATTCATTATATGGAGAAAAAGAAGAAAAAACCAAAAGAGGTGAGATTAAACCAAAAGGAACTAAGGGTTGAATTAGAACCTGAAAGGGAGGCGGAGATGAGGTGAAACGACGACAGGAACAGGCGAAAGAACGATCAGAAACAAAATGCAATCTATAGGCACGACCAACGACAGTTGAGAGAAACAGAGAGACCGACCAGCGAGGTTGAGAGTGGCAAAGAAGTGGCCAACAGGGCTAAGCATGTCGAAGAGGCGGCCGACGGGGCTGAACATGATAGATGGGTGTGGGAGAAGAAGGGTCTGGACAAATCTTAAATTTGGGGGTAGGGCTTGTGTGAAATGAAAAATGACGGATGGGTGGGGGGAAGAAGGGTCTGGAAAAATCTTAAATTTGGTCGTCAGGGGGTTCTTCAGCAATTTCTTTTTTTTTTTTTTTTTTTTTTTTTTTTATGTTTCTCACTGGCGACTGCTAAATGTATCCGTCGGTGGATCCGCAATATCCCGACACCACATTACTGCCATCGAAAATTATTACAAAAAAAAAGTGTCCTTTCTTCGATCGATGGTTAAAGCTATGACATCGGAGATGCTCCGTTTAGCCTGACGATTAGAATACGGTGTCAAAAGAAATTAAGAATTTTTTATGCCTTCGTTACATCGAGAGTTAGTGTTTCTCCTGACTATTTTCTACCGACAACATTTTCCGTGTCGGGAGATGAATTTTATTTTAGTGAACTCCTGGAAATTAATTAACATATAACTACACAACTCTACAAAATAACATCTTCAATCAACTCCTGGAAATCAACTTTACACAACTCCTATAAATCCAAGAATTATACACAACTCTTGTAAAAACAACTTTAATAAGGACATTTTTACTGTGATTTCCAAAACGTCTAGGATCAATGACACATCAATATGGATATACATTCTAATAAGACGATGATGTGATGACAGATGAATAATTACTAAATAATATTTGATTACATTGTATATGTGGAAGCACGTTAAGAAGAAGCTATATAAGTGGATGAAAGAGCAGTAGTACTAAGAACTTTTGGGGCATCTAGAACAAACATTTAGAACATCACAACAACACATCCTCACGTTAATACATTCAATCCAATAGGGGGAGGTTGCATGAATATAGAACATTTGAGATAGAAGAGAAATAAGGAAATGAATGAGAGAAAAAGGAAATTGCTCAAAATATTCTTAGTGATTTTATTAACATCAAGCATCCAACATTTAAAAAAAAAAAAAAAAAAAATCCTTAAATTGAGGTGAGCAAAAGAATAAAAGAATAATAATATTTAATACAGATGACATATTCCTATTGGAGATCCTTTAATCATCAAGACTCCTTAACAAAATTTGTTATTCGAATATTTTGGACTCCTGTTGACCTGGGATAACTGACTGTATTGGGTTTGATGACATGACCCTCTTTGACTTTGTTGACATGGCTTTCAACTCTGTCTTCCTCAATATCCCCCCTCAAACAAGAGGGGAGCTCAACGACCCCGAGTTTGGACCGAAGATTGAAAAACTGTGAATGTGTTAGTGATTTGGTAAGGCAGTCTTCTATTTGATCCAAGAAGGGTACATATCATACGTCCAAACATTCTTTTAGAACCTGATCTTGCACAAAGTGTATATCAATCTCGATGTGCTTCGTCTGGGCATGAAACATGTGATTAACGGCTAAGGCTCCATCAACGGCTAAGTCCTTTTAGAACCTCGGTTGCAATTCTATCTCCCCTAGAAGTTGTTATAGCCATATGATCTCAACCCACGCATAAGTTAATGCTCTGTACTCCGACTTAGTGTTTGATCTTGCCATAATGGACTACTTTTTAGATGACCAAGATACTAGATTCCCACCAACAAACACGTAGTAAGTAGCCACAAATCTCCTATCATCCATATTTGCTGCCCAGTCAGCATAAAAAAACGCTGAGATTGATAGATATGTACCAGGGTGTATATATAATCCATAGTTTTTCGTGTCACTTAGATACCAATTGTCCAAAATCGAGATTATTTTATTTATCAAGGGCATATCTTTCCTGTTAGAATCTCATCCACGTACACTGTTGGAATTGGTGTCCTAATTCTCCAGAGTCTCGTTGTTTTGTAAAGATACACATTGTTTAATGAATAAAATAAGTGTTATTTAATTCTGGCATTTACTCATATCCAATAAACAAAGCTCCTTGGTTATCTTATGTGAACTTAAGCATGTATATGTGATATACAAGTGGATCATGCCTTAAGTGATAACCTAAATAGGTTTGTAGTATAAGGATTAAGGTGGAATACCTGATCCTTGTGACACTACAGATACGACCCGCTTTGTAGAGGTTTGCAAGTGTTGTAAACTACTACAGATAGTACATCCTGACCATTCATGTGGAGACGTGCGAGCGGGGGTGTCCTATACAAAGAGTTTGTATAAGACTTGAACCACGTTGATACTAGAGACTTGCATCTCACCTAAACGACCATAGGTGACACGACCTCAATCTTGAGTGTTTTGGGCACTCCTACCTTTGAGGGCGGTTCTTTGATTAGTATGGGTGAGAATGGCTAGATTGCCAACTCAACATGCCTACCTTTTTGGAGATTTGTCTAATTTGGGAGCTAGGAACTCAATCCACAGGATGAAATTCACTTCTTTCTCGAAGTAGGGATAAGTAGAGAGATTACTCCCTTAAGGGTTGATTCCGGGGCTTGAACATAGTGTTCACAACTTCTTTTTGGAAGAGAAGACTCAATCATAGTAGGACTATGACTTATGTTCATTAGAGGGATTAGTGGTACTTAAGGAGATAGATGTAACTACAGGGGCATAAAAGTTATTGGCCCAACTGTACTTACGAGCGATCTGTGAAAGGTTGTCGCACTGCTGATTGGTTAAGATGGACACATAATATATCTGTGGTAAGGAGAGTTCAACTACCGGTCTTTAGTGGAGTGCCTGGCAGTTAACAGATGGTGGATCCCGTGACAAAAGAGTTTACTCAGTTATTCACGTACTGTTGAAGCTTCGAGTTACAAGTCCATAAGGTCCCCTTGGTAGCTCAATGGATTCAGTTGAGGATCAGTTCTTGGTGTTGATTTGAAATGTTCAAATTGACTAGAGGTATTTTGATTATATATGATATAATCTGTATGATGTATGAGATAAATCTAGTGGAAGATTGATGTAAATGAGATTTACATTAAGTGCCATGGAATAAAAAAAGAACTATGATTTATATGTTTCATGAGATGAAATATTAAAACTATAGGTTATAAATATAGATGAAATATTAAAACTATAGGTTATAAATATAGTATGATAAGTTGGTTATCACTTATATTTATAATAATATTAATTATTGGATAATTAATTCTTTTTCTTTAATAACCAATCGAGTGGGTGGTTATTGAATTTCCATGGTAACCGTGAGTTAAAAGAAAAATTATTTTCCTAATTGGTGAGTATTGAAATGTTTTTACAAAAGATTAAAAATAGTTTTGAGTTCTCTCGACAAAAAGAAACTCGTGACGCTTATCAAGTAAATAACAATTTACTAAGCGACAGGATGTTTTAGTGAATGATCTGTAGTGTTTGTAGGCGACAGACATCGAGCTAAACGATGAGTTAAACGATCACATAACTTTTGCTAGACGATCGCATAGCTTTAGCTAAATGGTTGGGCATCGACCTATACGATAGGTCTTCGCCATCTCCCCAGTCGTGTACACGATTGGTGTTTCCTCCTTCATCTGCCTCATATCAAGTTCAAATAGAGCCCACCCTCTGGATTCTCACACCGAGAATACCAAGGTAGCCTTGTTGGTGGTGTCATACTCAACTCAAAACCGTCGAGATTCTGTGGAGGCCATTCATGTTGCTGAGGAGTTCGTGACCAAGGCGATCACTGAGGTCGAATGCAAAGTGTTCGTTCAGTATTGCAGTCGTGTAGATCGAGTGTTCAAGGTTACTGTGTTCGAGTGTTCGTGCACAAAGGAGCGTGGAGACGAGTCTATAAATGTTTGTAGAGTTTTTCCTTGTTCATTTGTAGTGTTCATGCTGTAATTTCTGTATCAATTACATAACGGTTTGTTTTGTATACGACTGTAATTTGTAATGTTCATTCATGATTGTAATTTGGAATGATTTTATTTTCACTGCTCATGGAAATTTCAAGTACGATTTCCTTCATACACAAGAAATAGAATTAAGGTGGATCCATTACGAAATATGAATAAGGAAGTATCAAACCTGGCATTATGAAAGTCTCATGAGACTAAGACTTCTTTTAGCACATTTTTTCAGGCTTTAGGAGCTCGTTTGAGCCCATAAATGGCTTTGTTGAGTTTGTATACATGGTCTGGGAATTGTGGGTCAATGTATCCCTGGGGCTAGCACAGATATATATATATATATCCTCTTCAACAGTTCCATTAAGGAACGCATTGTTGAAGTCCAATTGTCTCAACACCCACTCTCTAGAGACAATAATGTTGATTACCACACAAATAGTATGCTTTAACAACTGGACTAAATGTGTCAAAGAAGTCCATACCTGGGTTTTGATGAAAGTATTTTGCAACCAGCCTAGCTTTGTATCGCTGAATTGTGCCATTTGGGTTTCTCTTTATTCAAAATATCCATTTGTTGTCTACCACATTGAGTGAGGGTGAGGGAGGAATAAGAGCCCAAGTGTTGTTCTTGACCAAGGTTAAATATTCAGTATCCATTACATCTTTCAACTGAGGTGTTTTCAAGGCATCAACTACTCATGTATGTTTAGTGAGGAACCAATCTCTTGATGATTTGGTTAGTAGTGTTCTTGGTTTGAATATCCCTGCTTTACCCTGAGTGATCATGGGATGGATAGGAATTGGAGTAGGCGAGTAGGGGCTGAGGTTGGCAATGTTTGTTGGATAAGGAATGTACAGGTTCATTCGGTGGGGAAATTTGTGGAGACAAAGGGATGGTCATGGGGTTGGGTAAAAAGCTTGTGTGATTTGAATTTAAGCTGCCATGGTTTGGGCTGGAAAAATGGACTGGAGATATCACGAGTTGAGAGACACTTGGAGAGGGTAAATTAGGCCCAGGTTGAGTGATAGGACTAGTCGTGGGGCTAGTGTTTGTGTGAGTAGGCTGGGGGACTGGCCTTGTAGTGGAGTTGGCATCTCAGTAGAAGACAAAGATAGCTAGAGGATAGGGGATATTTGAAGCACCAGTGTCTGTTTCCTTGATCATTTGAACGTTAGACTTATAAAGAAATCTACCTTATTAAACACAATATGTCTGGATACAAATATCCTCCCTGATTTGTTCAAGTACTTATATCCTTTGTGATAAACACTAGGCCCCAAGTATATACACTATTCAATATGATAGCTAATTTATGAGTATTGTATGGTTGCAGGCTAGCAAGGAATGCATTCGCTGCTGGAGAGTTGGCTACTGTAGAGGTATTTTGAGGCAGTGTTCTGTTTTGGGGTGGGTTAAAGTTACCTCCCTTGTTTTGAGAAAAGTTTGGTGATGCTAGCTCTCTATTGTATCTGCCATAGCAGTAATAGGTAGTATAACCTGGTCGCCCACATACCTGGAAAATCGATTTATTTCCTTTGCCTCTTCCACGGTCCCTAAAGATTCCTCCACCTCTTTGTCCTCCATTTTCGTGATGATTTCCATAATTAGGTGATTTTTTATTACTTTTATTGTTCTGCCCCTTAGTGTTGACCATGTTGACAGTGGTATTTTTACTGAAGGTAATAGTGGACTTTTATGTTGTTTGATGATCTAGACGTTTTTCATACAAAAGGAGCTCGAACTGCATATCAAACCACGATATGTCTGCTTTCCCCAAGATCATGGCACCTACAACATTGTATTCCTCATCGAGTCCCAACAAGACTTGTTACACCAAAGACCTTGTAGAAACTAGACTGCCAACTTGTTCAAGGTTATCAGAGTTAGTTTTCATAACACGTAACTATTCTTCCATGTATATGTTATCTTTTTGAGCCGATTAAAACACTTGTCGAAGATAATCCTTTTAAGCTCTTGATTGTACTCCGAATAATAGTTCAACGCTCTTCTAGATATCTTTTGCACATTCACAACCCATAACTTAGACCATCACATCAGGCGTCATAGAGTTGTATAACTAACCAATAATTAATTGATCCACTACCATCCACATCTCATATTGAGGATTCACCCAGAAGTAGCTATCGAGCTAAATACTTCGCTGCTCATGCCTCCTTCTAAATTGGACGGTGTCGTTGCAGTCATTGCTAGACTTGTACTCGTACCTTCACCAACATTCATTTGGACGAACATTGGTGGGCAAGCTTTCTCTCCGGTCAAGTGACCTTCGAGTCTATAGCTATGAAGAATTAGCAGGTCAAGATTCTTCCACAAGAGGAAGTTGCATCGATCCAACTTTATAGAGGTGATCTGATTGAGCAATTGGCTTAAAAGGAGGACTGCTAAAGTTGGCACCTCCAAAATTTAATGCTGACCTTGTGACGGAATTGACGTATGTCATTACAACTCTGATACCAAAATAAGGAAATGCATGAGAGAAAAAGAAAATTGCTCAGAATATTATTAGTGATTTTATTAACATCGGGCAACCAATATTTATACACAAAATCCCTAAATAGAGGTGAGCAAAAATATAAAGGAATAATAATATTTAATACAGATGGCAAATTCCTAATGGAGATCCTTAAAAAAAAAAAAAAAGTTAAAAATTACTTTTATTCCCTAAACTTTCATAAAAATAAAAAAATTAGTCCCTAAATTTTGGTTTGCAACGATTTAGTCCTTAAATTTTTAATTTTTTAACATTTAGTTCCAAAACTTTACTATGTAATAATTTAATTCTTATATTGTAAAATTTGTTAGGATTTAATATCTATTGTAGAAATTACTGGAAAAATTTAACGAGATTTCTTGCATATCGATAAACTAATTAGAGACTTGCTAATTTATAAAATACAAAGTTTACACCATAAAATAATAAATATTGACATCAAATTTTGATGGTTTTTTTATATTGGAAACTAAATTGATACAAAATTTGAACGTACAAGGACTAAATAGTTACATATCAATATTCATAGACTAAATCGATGCAAAATTGAAAGTTCATGGACTAAATCGTTATAAATCAAAATTTAAGGACTAAATTGTTACTTTTATGGAAGTTTAGAAACAAAAGAAAATATTCCGCACCTTAGCTATTTATATCATATACATATCCATAGAAGAACCGGTCCTTGCGGAAAATCTGACAGCAAAAGTTACAATTATAAGACTCAAGCAATTCTACACAAGTTGAATAAGCTAAACAAGAGGAATATCGAATACTCAAGCCCTCTTCCATCTCAGATGTACAGGAAGTAGAATAATATCCACTCTATCCAAAACAAAGATTTTAAATTCTTTTCTCCGGATGTATTTAAAATACAATTTCAAGTATTTAATTTAAAAAATAAATCATCGTGGAAGAAATTAGAGTATTTGACAACCACTAAAAAATCTTTTCAAATATATTTTAATAGGTTTTTATAAAAAATGTTTAAATAAAAAATGAATTTTTTGAAAAACATTTTTTCCTCAAGTTAATCTAAACATAATCTTATTTTAGGGGAGGACTTATTGAAATTTCAAGTAAGCACAAATTTCATGAACAGATGCTCCAATTCAAATGAGATAGCAAAATGCAAGACATGCAATTCCATATTACTCACACCATTCCAGCAAACATGCCAAAGACTCCACAAGTCCAAAGAGTAGTCATAGTCTTGTAAATCAACCAGAAGTGCTGGACCTTTGAATTATCTGCAAGTACTCAACAAAATAATGAAGGGAACATATTGATCCATAATCATTTACAACAAACTTATAAATACTTCTAAATAAGGTAGTGTTTGAAATACATTTTCAAGTGTTTAATTTAAAAAAAAAAGTCATTTTGGAAGAAATTAGAGTGTTTGGTAACCACTCAAAATACTTTTTCGACTGTATTTTTGTTGGGTTTTATGCCTAAAACTCATAGATAGTAAATGTTATAATTGATCGCCATCAATAAAGAGTTATATATATTAATTCAATAAATGTTATTGTGTGTTTTCTATTTTATCTTAATAATCCTAAATCCAATAAACTAATATCCTAGGCTGCCTTATGAGTCTTGAATTGAATGTGGAGACATACAGGGATCAATGTTCAAGATACGGCCTAAAGGGTCTATAGTATAAGGATAAGGTTGGGTACTTATCCCGTGATGACAATGGGCATTAGCCAACTCTAAAGAACCTTGCAGTCACAAATGAGGAAAGCATATTGAAAGGAAGTATCACCTGATACGGGAGACTGTGCAATGAGAAGATGTGATTGTCACAAAAGTTACCTCAGAGCACAACATTGCTGATCCATTTACGATGGCTCTTTTAGCTAAAGTGTTTGAGGGTCGACTAGAGAATCTAAGTCTATAAGACATGTACATTTTATAATCTAGGGCATGTGGGAGATGTGTAATGCATACATGGATGCCTTAGTTTATTGTATTTATTTACCTTTGCCTTTTGGATTTTGATATAATGTACAACCCACTGACTAGATTTTTAGTTCAAGTGAGAGTTTATTGGGTTTTATGCCCTAAAACTCGTAGATAGTAAGTGTCATTAATTGACCATCATTAATAAAGAGTCATAAATGTTAATTCAATTAATGTTAGTAAGAGTATCAACATGCAGCGGAAGCAACAAGGATCAATAAGCATTCAAATTCACTAATTTTGGCAAAAACTAAAGCATCTCATCTAAAATAAGAGGGTTTGTAATCATATATTTGTAGAACTCTTAAAGATCTCGATCATCAGCAGTTGTCTTTTCCAAAGAACACCGTGAACCACCTCAAGATCTTCTCCATTATCCTCTTGGAGCTTTAGAACGAGTTGTGGGACTCAATAACAGTTTCAAGCAATGAAAACATAAGGAGAAGCTCACAGCAACACACTACTTGAAGAACCTTTCTTCCAACCGAAATTTTCTCTAAAATTTCTATAAAATGGAAGCCTCAATTTCACTCCATTCTTCTTTATTTATTGCAGGTGAACATGCAAAGAAGAATACTCCATGACTTGCAACTCATGCTTGGAGTTAATGAAAATGAGAAAATGAGTTTTGTGTGAGCATGAAAAAGATGGTTAATGGAAAAATCTGATTTTTCATTTTTGCGTGATTTCAACTTTTTAATTTTCATAAAGTCAAATGATTTTCAAAACTGAAAATTTTATTAATTTTATAAAATATTTTTTAAATAATACTAATTAATTTAATATCAAATATTAAATTAATTTTTGCACAAAACCATCTTCATATATTTAATTCATATTTAAATATATATTCTCCTATTCCGTTTAATTCTAATTTGAACGTTTCAAATTAGCTTATCAAGCTATTCTAAAGTTTATCCATGTACGAGCTAGTAGGAGGACCTCGCAGACCTATAAATCATGGGTTCCAACGATCTGAGATTAATTGGCTAAACTCATTAGACCGATCTAACCCCCATTCGTTAACTAATGGGTCACTCCACTATAGCCCATAGTTGAACTCCCCTTACTGTAGATATATTATGTCCACTTTATATAATCATAATTAGTAAGTCAATCATTTACAGGTTGTTCGTAATCACAACTGGGTCAAGATAACCATTTTACCCCTGTGAAAACATCTTATTCCTTAAGTTCCCACTAACCCTTTAATGAACAATTCTGATTCATAACACCTATGAAACAAGTCCTTTCTCTATCATGAGAAGGTGGGGCCCTGATTGTTCAAGACCTAGAACCAGTACTTAAGAGAACAATCTATCTGCTAACCTTAAATCGGGTAGGAATGAATTCCATCTTGCAGAGTTATGTCCCCAGCTATTCATTCGGTCTTATCCCCAAAATGGGAAGCTTATTGAGTAATACTGTTGGACTACTCTCACCGTTTGTAGATCAAGGGATAATCTCGAACAAATAAGAGTTCATAGCTAGCTCAAGATTAAGATCGAGTTAACCTAGGTTACTTAATAAATGAAATAGTCAGTTTTAAAAGTAAACAGTTGTTATAAAGAAAAGTGACTATTTTTGTGGTATAGTCTATATGCAAATTCATTGCATAAGATGCCTCCACTCACATGTCTCAACATGAACGATCACATTGGTTGTAGTACTTTACAACTTCTTGTAACAACTACAAAGTGGGCCGCATCTAATATTGTTACCAGGATGAGATACCCAATTTCATCCATATACTTATTAGACCATTTAGGCTATATACTGTTAACTTGATCCTGTTTATGTCACTACATAAAGTTACAATATTCAGACTATAGCCATGGATATGTTTATTGAATTTTCATAATAAAATACAAAATCAACAATTTATTATTATTGATAAATAGAATGTTTAACACGAACTGCGAGTTCTAGGACATTCCTAACAATCTCCCACTTGGACTAAAACTCCAGTGAGAACAAATATATGTACAATATAATGTTGACAAACATAATGGAAAAAATACAATAAACTAGGGCATCCATAATACCATAGATATTCTCCCACTTGCCCTAGATTACACTACTTGGAGTCCTAGTCCAACTAGTTGGCCCTCTAACACTTTAGCCAAGAGAGCCTTTATGAATGGATCAGCAAGGTTGTCTTCATAGGCAATCTTTGTGACGATCACATCTCCTATGTACACTATCTCAAGGATGAGATGGTACTTTCTTTCAATGTGTTTTCCACGTTTGTGGCTCCTGGGTTCTTTTGAAGGAACTTTTATACAAAAGCACCTGTGAGCAGAAGTGGATCTTTCTAATTTCATTGTGACAGAATTTTCACACATACATTCTAACATACAGATATGCATTGAAAACACTAATTACTAGCAGGCTTTAAAAGATAAAAACAAAAGACCGAGAGAACATACCAGTTGAAGACTTTCTTCATGAAACTCGATCTCACCGTGAACGAACTCCTCTCGCTTTTCTCGTTCAGCAAGAAATCGCCCAGCAACACCACGGTCGTCTACACGAACAACAGTGCATGAACAACAGCGAACAGGGACGATGCTACTACTCGGAGCCCTTAGTATTCTCGGGGGGAGAATCCAAAGGGTGGACTTTGATGGAATTGGTAGAAGGGAGGAGGAAAGGCTATCGTGTACTACGAACAAGCAAGTGGGAGAAAGGGAAGACTATTGTATAGTTAGGTGCTTGATCGTTTAGGTCGGGGTACACGATCGTGTTGTAATTGCTAAGCGATCGTCTATGAAAAGGTAAGCGATTGTTTAGTTACGCTCAGGCGCTAAGCGATCGTCTAGGAAAGGTAAGCGATTGTTTAAAAAATCGCAGGTGATCGTTTAGGAAAGCATGAGTGTGCGATTGTTTAATAGGCAAACGCTATTCTATAGGCTCTCAACACTAAGCGATATAAGACTTTCACACCGTGAGCAATTTAGTGTGTCTTTCGCAACATAAAAACTATTTTCATTTTATTCTTAAGTTACTAGAACTGAATTGAAAATTCGCTTCGCACGCAGGAAGGCAACGATGTTCAGTTCATGAGAGCAGTGGTCGCACGAATTCGGAGAAAACTTAGGTCAATTATATCATAGCCGCCCAATTAATAAAATAATGAATATAATCATATTATATTTTTAACCTTGAAGGAACTCTTATTCAAGAGTACCTATGAGTGGAAGCGGATCTTTCCCTTCATTATGATAGAATTTCCACATACACATTCAAACATATTAAAATGCATTCATAATGCTAAAATATTGACATGATCAAAAGAACAGTAAATAAGAGATCGAGAGATCAAACCAATTGAAGACTTCTTCTTCACAGCAAATCTCGCTTTTGCTGAGACGGTAAGCTATTGCTTAGCAAAACCCAATCGTCTACCTCGAATAGTCTGCACACAAATAGAAGGAAATGGAGATGTCACCACCACTCAGAGCCCTCAGTATTCTTGGAATGAGAATCCAAAGGGTGGGCTTTGTTCGGATTTGGTAGAGGGAAGGAGGAAGAGAGATCATATACAACGATCAAGCAAGTGGGAGATAGGCTTGTCTATTGTATAGACAAAATTCTTGATCGTTTAGGTGAAGTATACGATCGTGTAGGAAAAAGGTAAGCGATCGTCTAAACGATCGTATAGGAAAAAGTAAGCGATCATATAAACGATCGTGTAGAAAAACTAAACTATGTAAATATCAGGCGCTAAACGATCGCTTAGGAAAAGGTAAACGATCGTTTAGTAAATAGCGCGCGCGGGTGTAATCGCTTAGCACTATCGTATAGATAAGCGATCGTTCAGGCACTATCGTATAGGCACATATTTTCTAAGTGATCACACACTTCAACACAATGTCCGTGCATCCCATGCTTAACACACCGTGATCTATTTATGCGTCTCAAAGTGATCTTTCAACTTACTCATCCGTTATTAAAATAGAAGAGATGTCGTCCCATTACCCTTTTAACCGTCCAATTAATAGACAATGAATATGATCACATCATATTCATACCTTATGAATTAATATCATATATTAATCTAGTATTTTTCCTCCAATAGATATAAATCATATTTAAATCCAATTTCCTTCAAATTAATGTATCTCATACATAAAGTTAATTATATCATATATAATTAACTAGTTCAATTATATCATATATAATCAAACTCCCTCTTGTCAATTTGAAAATTTCAAACTAACCCAAAACTTGACTCTCGACTTATATCCAAGCTACCAAGGGGATCTTTTGGACCTATGGCTTGAAGCTCCAACAGTACGTGAATAGCTGACTAAACTCTTTAGTCATGATATCCACCATTCGTTAACTGTCAGGCATTCCACTAAAGACCAACAGTTGAACTCTTCTTGCCATAGATATATTTCTATGTCCATTGGATATAACTAATAATAAGTATGATGACCCTTCACAGATGCTCGTAAGTACAGTTGGGCCAATTTACCATTTTGCCCCTATAGTTACATTTTACTCCTTAAGTACCACTGATCCCTCTAATAAACAATACAACATAGTCCTACTATGTGTGAACACTTCTTAGACCATAAGAAGGTGTGTGGCGCCACATCATTCAAGTCCCAGGATCAACCCTTAAGAGAACAATATATCTACTTACTCCTACTTCGGGGAAGAAGTGAACTCCACCTTGTGAAGCTGAGTTCCCAGCTCCCAAATCAGACGAATCCCCAAACTGGTAGGTTTGAGTCGGTGCTCTGGCCACTTGCACCCATGAAAATCAAAGGAGCGCCCTCAATGGCAGGAGTTCCCAACTCACTCATTATTGAGGTCATGTTACCTATGGTCATCCTAGTGAAGTGAAGTCTCAGTCATGAATGGAGTCATATGACGAGATGTTAACACTTTGAGATTAGGTCTTATACAAACTCTTTATATAAGATGCCCCCACTCGCATGTCCGCTACACGAATGATCAGGATCAGACCATCTATGACAAGTCACAACACTTGTAACAATTCCACAAAGCGGGCTGCGTCCGTAGTATTACCAGGATAAGGTTTCCCTCCTATGTCCATATACTACAGACTATTTGGTTGTCACTTAAGACATGATTCACTTGTATGTCACTACATACATGCTTAATTACATAAAGACAACCAGGGATATTAAGTTTATTGATTTTTGGTAAAATAAAAAACATCTAAATGTGCAAAGTCAGGAATTGAAGTAAATATCATATATATTATACATCACAAGTGTTCTTATAGAGTTGTTTACAAACTACAGGACACGAGACTTTAGGGCACAAACCCCAACAAACCTATAGTTTGACCAAGTTGGTCCTTCAACAACAGTTGTGGATGAAACTGGTACTTCACATCCTTTTCAAGAGTTGAAAATATATATCAACTATAGTATTTTCTCCTTTACTTGATATAAATCATATTTATATCCAATTTCCTCCAAAATAATGTATCTCATACATTTAGTCAATCATATCATATATAATTAACTAGTTCATTTATATCATATATAATCGAACTTCCTCCTGTCAATTTGAACATTTCAACCTAACCCAAAAATCGATTCTCAACTTGTATCCAAGCTACCAAGGGGACCTTATGGACCTATGGCTCGAAGCTTCAACAATACGTGAATAGCTGACTAAACTCTTTAGCCATGAAATCTACCATCCGTTAACTGCCAGACATTCCATTAAAGACCAACAACTGAACTATTCTTACCACAAATATATTTCTGTGTCCTTCGGATATAACCAATCATAAGTAACCCTTCATAGATGCTCGTAAGTACAGTTGGACAAATTTACCATTTTTCCCCTGTAGTTATATCTCACTCCTTAAGTACCACTGATCCCTCTAATGAATAATACAACATAGTCCAACTATGTGTAAATACCTTTCGGGCCATGAGAAGGTGTATGGTGCCACATCGCTCAAGCCTTGGAATCAGCCTTTAAAGGAGCTATTTATCTACTTACCCTTGCTTCGGGGAAGGAGTAAATTCCATCTTGTGTAGCTGAGTTCCCAACTCCCAAATCAGACGAATCCCCAAAGTGGTAGGTTTGAGTCAGCAACTTGGCCACTCGCACCCATGCAAATCAAAGAATTGCCCTCAATGGCAGGAGTTCCCAACTCACTCAGGTTTGAGGTCATGTTACTTATGGTCATCCTAGTGAAGTGAAGTCTCTGTCATGAACGTTGTTATATAACGAGACGTTAACACTTCATGGTCGGGTCTTATACAAACTCTTTGTATAGGACCCCCCCACTCGCATGTCCCCTACACGAATGATTAAGATCAAACTATCTGTGACAAGTCACAACACTTGTAACTATTCCACAAAGTGGGCCGCATCCGTAGCATTACCAGGATAAGGTTTCCCTCCTGTATCCATATACTACAAACCATTTTAGTTATCACTTAAGACATAATCCACTTGTATGTGACCATATACATGCTTAAGTTATATAAAGACAACCAGGGATTTTAGTTTATGGGTTTGTGGTAAAGAAAATAAAACATCCAACTGAGCAAAATCAAGAAGTGAAGTAAATATCATATATTATACATCACAAGCGTTCGTACAAACTGTTTACAAACTATAGGACTGATAACGGATAGAAATGCACGTTATTACAACACAAATAAGTAAAACAATGGGGGAATGCGACGATAAAAATACATAAAATCATGTCTAAAAGTTTTAAACTGAGAATATTGTGATTAAATGTGCCCATCGCATAAAAGCAACCAATAAACTTATTTTGTGCAGGAAAAATGCGTTAGCGTAAGTTAAATTGCGATTCAAGGAATTAGGTTTCTGCACGCATGGAAAGATGGCGACCGCAAAGTCATGCGATCGTATGCGCTCGCAAGAAGTTGCTCAAGAAGGTGGCCGCATGAAGACAATGCATCAAGGTGAAAGCTTAATAAATCATGATGGGACGGAAAGCTTATGACAGTCGAATCCGAATTTAGTTGACAAGCCGTTAAAGACACACTGTAGCAAGTACATTCAACTTTTTGGTGATCATTAATCGGTGCATCAGACAGAAGATTTAATGACCTCCCATCATTGGTATCATTAGAAAGGAAAACTTCTTCACCTCGAGCTCTATAAATACCGAAGACCACCATCGTTAGAGTAGTTCGCCACATATAGAAGATAGATCATATACAAAAGGGATAGCTATTAGTCTGTAATTATTCATATACTTAGAAGGCGGAGGCGAGCAATGAGAAGAAGACGCCGAGAGAACATCCCTGGATAGATCAAAAGACTTCGGGGAAGCACTACAAAAGGAGAGAGGGCCAACACGTACGAAAGCAAAGATATTCTTCTGGGTAAAGTTGGAGTGAAAAGACAGTGCAAAAGCCCCGGAAAGCAAGACATTGCTACCGGGCTTCTTATCCCTACTTTCCATTGTTGTTTTGATTCTACACTTTATTTATAGAAAATGGAATTCTCATTTCAATATCTATTCAAACTTTCCACAATTTGCATGAGTAGCTAAATTTCCGAATGGGTTGAGAAATACTTTGCTAGCATGACCTAAGATCTTCACTTTATGTGATCATCTTGTCTTATGTATGCGTCACTCACCCTTTAGAGATACTTGAGAGAGTAGTCTAAAGAAAGAATCTAGACTTGAGAGAGTAAAATTAGAATCTAGACTTGAGGGAGTCAGATTAGAATTGCATAAGCAAGAGATAGAAACTTAGACATAAGTTTTATTTGCTATTATGCATCACATGCACCCTAAAAATAGAATATGATAGTTTGTGTATGTGTGCATCATTCATCATCGCATAGATAAGAATAGAGGCTTAGACATATGTTCTACAGACATTATCGTATACATCGCATGCATCCTAGAAACAGGAACTATGGCATTTGTATTGAGAGATGACATGCTGTTGTGTGTGTAGCATGAGCACATAACTTGAACGCAATCTTCGGAAGTGTTAGCTAAATCCCCTCTCAACTCGTTCATCGCATACTCATTGTAATTCTCAATTTCATCAACTCTTTACTTGACTCTGTCGCATAAGATTTATACTTAAACAAAATACCAACCAACTTTTTTTTTTTTTGTCACCGCAAAGGAATTAAATTCACTGTCGCATAGTAACTCAGTAGTCCCTGTGTTCGACCCTGGACTTACCAAGAAAATTAGTGAGATTTATACTTAAGTTTTACTAGGAAAACTTGCATGTGCAACACATAACTCATCACCGCAAACATACATCATAATCGCATCACATTTACAACGCATCAAGGACATGAGACTTTAGGGCATCAACCCCAACACTTTCGAGTTGGCAATAGTACCACTATTGTCACAATACAGTGTGATAGGCAGGTGCATATTTGGAATTACTTCCAAATCAGCCAAGAATTTGCATAGTCATACTGCTTCTTTAGCAGCTTCACATGCAGCCACGTATTCTGCTTCCATTGTGGAGTCAACAATACAACTTTGGTTAATACTTCTCCAAACTATAACTCCTCTATTAAGAGTGAAACTAATCCTGAAGTAGATTTCTTAGAATCTACGTCAGTCTGAAAGTCAGAATCAGTGTATTCTATAAGGATCAAATCCTTCGAACCATACATAAACATATAGTCCCTCGTTCTTCTTAGATACTTGAGGATGTTTTTTACAGCTGTCCAATGATTGTGTCCTGGATTGGATTGGAACTTGTCGACGATTCCAACTGTAAAGCATATGTCAGGGCGTGTACATAACATGACATATATAAAACTCCCAACTGTAGATGCATATGGAATTCGGTTCATCTTCTCAACATCTTGAGGTGTCTTAGGACACTGTTCCTTCGACAAAAGAATTCCATGTCTAAAAAGTAACATACTTTTCTTGGAATTTTGCATATTATACCTTGACAACATCTTATCAATATAAAATGCCTGAGATAGTGCCAATGTTCTATTCTTTCGGTTCCGAAAGATCTGTATTCCTAGAACATACTGAGCATCACCCAAATCTTTCATTTGGAACTGTGATGCTAACCATCTATTTACGTCAGTAAGGAAACTTGTCTCATTCCTAATGAGCAAGATATCATCAACATAAAGAATTAAGAATGCTATAGTTTTATTGACTATCTTCTTGTACACACAAGGTTTGTCAACATTCTATTCAAAGCCATAAGATTTGATCGCAGTGTCAAACCTTATATTCTAAGATCTGAACACTTGTTTCAATCCATAAATGGATCGATTAAGCTTACAGACTTTCTGTTCTTGTCCTTTTTTGATGAATCCTTCTAGTTGAGACATAAATATACTTTCATCAAGATAGCCATTCATAAAATCTATCTTGACATCCATTTTCCATATCTTATAGTCATAATATGTGACAATGGAAATAAGTATTCTTATTGATTTTATCATGGCAACAAGAGAAAAAGCTTCTTCACAGTCAACTCTTTCTCTTTGGGTAAAACTTTTTGCCATGAGTCTAGCTTTATAGGTCTGCACCTTGCCAGTTTGGTCTCGTTTCCTCTACCTATAGGTGTAACCCCATGTGGTTAATCTACAAGTTCCAGGACAAAGTTGAAGTACATTGACTCCATTTTATCGTCCATAGCCTTTATCCACTGTTCCCTGTCAACATCTTCCATTGCCTTCTTAAAGGTTAATGGATCCTCTAAACCATCATCCTCTATGATGTTTTGAGTTTTTGTTAAACCCATATAGTGTTCAGGTTGTTGAATAACCCTCCCACTACGTCGAGGCATCCTCAACTCTTGGGATGGACGTGACGAGACAACAACCGTTGTTCAAGGACCAGCTTGATCAACAACTGTTGTTGATGTTACTGTAGTATCTTTAGACAGTTCTTGCAATATTAGTTTACTGCAAGGTAGATGATTTTTAATATGATCATCTTCCAAGAACGTAGCATTTGTCGACACAAATGCTATATCTTCTTGGGGATCATAAAACAATCCTCCTTTTGTTTCTTTGGGGTATCCTACAAATAGGCATAATTTCGATAGTGTTTCCAATTTCTTAGGATTCTGTACCAACATGTGTGCTGGACAACCCTAAATACAAAAATGACGTAAACTAGTTTTGCGTCCTTTCCATACTTCATACAGTGTTTCTAAAACACTTTTTGATGAAACAACATTCAGAATAAATACTATAGTCTGTACTGCAGACCCCCAAAAAGATTAAGGTAACTAAGCATAACTCATCATAGACCGAACCATGTCCAACAAGGTTCGATTTCTCCTTTCTGCAACACCATTTTGTATTGGTGTTTCAGGTGCTGTGAGTTGGGATTGAATTCCATGATCTACTAGATAGTTCTGGAATTGTAAATCCATATACTCGCCACCGCGATCAGATCGAAATGTTTTTATTCTTTTACTTAACAAATTTTCAGTCTCAACCTTAAATTCTTTGAACTTTTCAAGAGTTTCAGACTTATGATTAATTAAGCAAATGTAGCCATATCTAGAGTAATCATCAATAAAACTGACGAAATACTGATAGCCTCCTCGAGCTTTAACATTCATCGGACCACACAGGTCTGAATGTATAAGTTCGAGAGGCTCTTTGGCACGAATACCTTTGTCAGAAAAAGATCTTTTTGTCATTTTCCCTTAAGACATGATTCACATGGAGGTAAGGAACTATCTTCTAACTGATTTAGATGATCCTTTTTTACCAATCTCTCAATCCTGTTGATATTAATGTGACCAAGTCTAAGGTGCCAAAGATAGGCGTTAGGAGAAAATTTTCGCTTCTTATTATTAGTCTCAGCCATTTTAAACATCTCTATATCTAAAATGGCTCTTGCTTCAGTTGGTTTTAATATGTACAAGTTGCTATCAAGTCTAATAGGACAAATATGTACACCTCTTGAATAAACAAACACTTCATTACATTCAAAAGATATATTGTACATATTTTCTAATAGACAAGAAATGGAGATTAAGTTTCTTTTCATCTTAGGTACATAAAACACATTCTTAAGTAAGATAAAAGAATCTCAAAAAAAAAAAAAAAAAAACTTTACATCTTCCACTGCTTCAGCTTAAATGACTTCACCCGTTCCCACCCTGAAAGTCATCTCATATTCAGAAAGTCTTCTCCAAGAACTAGTGTCCTGTAGAAAAGTGCAAACATGATTAGCAGCGCCTGAATTCAATATCTAGGTAAGGTGAAAATTCTCGACTAGACATGTTTCAACAACTAGTAAATCAAATTTACCTTGATTTGCCTTTTCTGCTTTCTTCTCAGCCAAATACTTTGGGCAGTTTTGTTTTTAGTGCCCAACTTCTCCGCAATGGAAACATTTTCCTTTGGGAGTTTTGTTTTTGTTTTTGTTTTTCTTTGCAGTGCCCAACTTCTCATTTCTTATCATCAGTGGGTTTCATTTCTGACGTAGACCCTTTATAAAACTTCTTTGGTTTTGAAATAACATTTATTTCTTTTTCCTTCAATTTCATCATCGATTGATAAGTCTATAACTCATTCAAAAGCGTCGTCAAATTATAAGTGATTTTGCCCGAACCTCTCCGATGACGCCATTATCTTACGAGCGATGGGCATGACCTCGTGCTTCTTCTTGAGTACATCAGATATACTCGCTAAGATTTAGGCACATCTTTCTCGTTCGCCCTCACCCACCTATCATAGACGTCCGGAACATTTCGAGTGGCTGTTGAACTGGAAACTGGAGGACACTCCTCCATCAACACAAATCTCACATCGTCTACAACTAATATCGTATTGATGTTTGATTTCTAGTTCGAATAACCCTTTCCATTAAATTTATCAGAAGCAAGTAATTGTATGATTGAGTTCGACATTGCTAAAACATTTTAAACAAACTCTACTAAATATGCATCTAAATCCATTTTTAGCAAAAATAATAAAGTACCCAATAAATCTTTATTTAGTTGCAATGATACTTTAGTGATTTAGAACAATTGCTACTGAGGGGCAGTCAAGAATTTCTTCATAGGAGCAAGATAGTTCTTGACCAAATACTATCTCCAGAATAACTCATATTCCGGTAGTTCTTTTGGTTATCGTTTTCGGCCAAGATCTTTACCAACAATTAGTAATTCTCGTAAGTGTGATTCGCCATTTTCAGATCTTATAGGATGGTATGAATATGCCTCTGAAATAGAAGACAATACCCAAGACGGAACTATAAGACCCTATTCATTTTACTGAAGCCTGGGTTATTCCAAATCCTATGTTGCAACCCTTAGAGTAGATCACCGCGGACTAGCTAATGCTGCCTAAAAACGACAGTAGGCGCAATATAGGAATCTGATGGTTAAAATTAATGGAGGAGACCGTAGGACAATGTTGACACATTTCCTTCTCCCACTTACTATGAACTACCTCCCTCATTCACCTTGTTATTGACCCATGAAAATACTTCCCGAATGGAGCAGTCGCAATAAAAGCGACAAGAAGGCGAGCATGGATCTCACGGCGTGAACTCTTGAGAACTGAGAGCTAAAAACTATATATCGAATATATTATTAATCTCCCACTGAGGTGTTCTAAATATTTGGGTATTTTACTTGGTTGTATAGGCTAATTTTAACAACCTAAGTCTAAGTGGTTTATACAAGTATAACGCTTATAATTGGATTTAACCTACAATGTCTAGGTGATAAACCATTTTATTATCTCACATCGCTCACGCAAGCTCATAAAATCAGTTAACAACGCTCAATCTTTTGGTCATAATCCCCAGGTAGGAGGTGTTCCATAAACCGTTAACTTAAGTACCCGCAGCCTTAGACAGGTTTATGAACAGATATGAGTTTGTAACCGAATTTTACAAGGTAACAATCTATTTTAGCGATTAAAACTAGTTGTTAACCTAAGTTAGCATGCAGCTATTCTTTGTTATGGATTTTAAACGTCTAACCCAATTTTATAACAGCTTACAAAATTTTAGACATGCTAAACATCCACAACATTCAACAAAGGCATTCAATAACTAGTATAACCATTATATTAAATATAACCCTAACATGCAAACTATATATTGTAACTATTATAACATACTTTCAATGCATGTAACATGCTTCCTACTGTGGGGTTTTAAATCTACATGGCATACTATATGCATATACATGAATTATTTAATTATCACATACATCACATGCATAAACAATTAAATACTAACTGATATGGTTTTTGTTTTGGCAAGCAAACAGATGCCTAACTATTACAAACAGCTTCAAAACCGTCTTTGAACTGCTCGAACCGCTCCAAACTGAACCCAAACATCTTAAATTAGACTGGATAAGTCTAAACTGAACCAACAAAGTCTGAACTGGACCAGCTAAAAACCCTTTGAGGCTGAACCGGATTGGACTTTGAGAAAGGAAAACCGATCGAACCGGCTGCTCTCCGTCCAACCTCAAAATCTCGCTAAGGTCGATCGTGTAACACTAAAGGCTATCGTCTAACACCATTGTCTTGAATCGAGAAGAGGTACACGATCGCTTAGTGTCTTCTGTCTATTGCATAGTGCAATCTTTTAGCTCTTAGGTAGAAATGCACAATCGTTTAACACCATCGCTTAGTGCTTCTATCATCGTATAGTGTCCGCCGCAGCTACACGATCACTTAGTTCCATCACATAGAACATCATTACGTCGTTTAGCACCGCAACTACACGATCGTTTAGTTCCATCGCATAGAACTTCAACGCATTGCTTAGCATCGCAGCTAGACGATTGCTTAGCACCGTCGCATAGCACTTCATCGCATCGTTTAGCGTGCGTCGGTACTACACGATTGTGTAGTGCCATCGTATAGCACCTTCAATGCATCGTTTAGTTCCCATGCAAAGCTAAACGATCGCGTAGTGCTTATCGTATAGTCATTCAACGCATCATTTCAATGACTAGCGCCCATTGCTATACGATCGTCTACCTTTTCTTCACATCATTTAATGCCTGGAACTAGACGATCATTTAGCAACTAAACCTCAACGACGATTTTGTGCAGAAGCTGAAAAATTGGAACAGCAGCTTGGCCATCTTCACTTGTTTTCTCTATTACATCTTAATTTCAACTCTAATGACTTCCAAATAAATTACAGACTCTTGATAATACATATATGCTCGTGAAACAAGATCCAATTACAAATTTAATTGAGAAATTAAAGAGAAATAAAATATCAAAACTCAAAAAACCATATCAGAGCATCAGTTTCATTTATCTCATAAAAAACACCCACCACACCAAAATTAAATCGAATTGAATGCTTATATGATGCTCTGATACCAATTGTAAGAGTGTGTCAACATGCAATGGAAGCAATAAGGAACAATAAGCATTCAAATTCACTAATTTTGACAGAAACTAAAGCATTCTCATCTAAAATAAGAGGGTTTATAATCATACCATTGTAGAACTCTTCAAGATCTCGATCAACAGCAGTTGTCTTCTCTAAAGAACACTGTAAACTACCTCAAGATCTTCCCCACTATCCTATTGGAGCTTTAGAATGAGTTTTGGGACTCAAGACAACTTGAAGCAATGAAAACACAAGGAGAAGCTCATAGCAGCACACTACTTGAAGAACCTTTCTTCTAGCCGAAATTTTCTCTAAAATTTCTATAGAATGCAAGCCTCAATTTCACTACATTCTTCTTTATTTATTGCAGGTGAACATGCAAAGAAGAATGCTGCATGACTTGCAGCTCATGTTTGGAGTTAATGAAGATGAGGAAATGAGTTTTGTGTGAGCATGAAGAAGATGGTTAATGGAAAAATCTGATTTTCCATTGTTGCATGATTTCAACTTTTCAATTTTAATAAAATCAAATGATTTTCAAAACTGAAAATTTTATTAATTTTATAAAATTAATGTCAAAAATTAATTTTTTAAATAATACTAAATAATTTAATATCAAATATTAAATTAATTTTTGCACAAAACCATTTTCATATATTTAAATCATATTTAAATATATATTCTCCTATTCCGTTTAATTCTAATTTGAACATTTCAAATTAGCTTATCAAGCTACTCTAAAGCTTATCCATTTACGAGCTATTAGGGGGACCTCGCAGATCTACAGATCATGGGCTCCAACTATCCGAGATTAATCGGCTAAACTTATTAGACCGTTCTAACCCCCATTCGTTAACTAATGGATCACTCCACTATAGCCCATAGTTGAACTCCCGTCACTGTAGATATATTATGTCCACTTTATATAACCATAATCAGTAAGTCGATCCTTCACAAGTTGTTCGTAATCACAGCTGGGTCAAGATAACATTTTACCCCTATGAAAACATCTCGTTCCTTAAGTTCCCACTGACCCTCTAATGAACAATTCTGATTCATAACACTTATGAATCAAGTCCTTTCTCTATCATGAGAAGGCGAGGCCTCGATTGTTCTACATCTGGATTCAGTACTTAAGATAACAACCTATCTGCTAACCCTTAATCGGGTAGGAGTGAATTCCATCTTGTAGAGCTTTGTCTCCAGCTATTCATCCGGTCTTATCCCTAAAATGAGAAGCTTATTGAGCAGTGTTGTTGGACTACTCTCATAATTTGCAGATCAAAGGAGAACCCCGAACAAACAGGAGTTCATAGCTAGCTCAGGATTAAGATTGAGTTAACCTAGGTTACTTAATAAATGAAATAGTCAGTTTTAAAAGTAAACGGTCGTTATAAAGAAAAGTGATTATTTTCGTGGTCTAGTTTATATGCAAACTCATTGCATAGGATTCCCCCACACACATGTCTCAACATGAGCGATCTGTGGATCACATTGTTTGTAGCACTTTACAACTTCTTGTAACAACTACAAAGTGGGCCACATCCAATAGTGTTACTAGGATGAGATACCCAATCTCATCCATATACTTATTAGATCATTTAGGCTATATACTGTTAACTTAATCCTATTTATGTCACTACATAAAGTTACAGTATTCAAACTATAGCCATGGATATGTTTATTAAATTTTCATAATAGAATGCAAAATCAACAATTTATTATTATTGATAAATAGAATGTTTAACACGAGCTGCAAGTTCTAGGACATTCCCAACAATTATGTTGTTTTCTATTTTGTCTTAATAACCCTAAATCCAATAAACTAATGTCCAAGGCTGCCTTATGAGTCTTGAGCTGTATGTTGAGACTGGAGGAACTCTTATACAAGAGTGCCTATGAGCAGAAGCGGATCTTTTTTATTTCATTGTGACAATTTCCACACACATTCTAGCATATAGCTATGCATTGTAAACACTAATTTCTGGGCCGAGTGAATATACCAATTGAAGAATTTCTTCAATTAAACTCGGTTCAAAGTGAACGATCTCCTCTTGTTTTTACTTGTCCAGAAGTAGTCACCTAGCAGCACCACGGTCATCTACACGAACAGCAGCGCACAAACACAAAGCAACCGGGGACGACACCACCACTCGAAGCTCTTAGTATTCTCGGAGTGAGAATCCAAAGGGTAGACTTTGATGGAATTGGTAGAGGGGAGGTGGAAAAATGATCGTGTACTACGAACAAGCAAGTGGGAGAAAGGAGAAGACTATCGTATAGTCGGGTGTGCTTGATCGTTTAGGGCGGGGTACATGATCGTGTAGGTAAATGCTAAGCGGCCGTCTATCAAAAGGTAAGCGATCGTTTAGTTCTGCTCGATGCGCTAAACGATCGTCTAGTAAACGTAAGCAATCGTTTAAGAAGATGGGCGCTATCGTATAGGCTCTCAACGCTAAGCGATCTAATACTTTCACACCGTGAGTGAATTTTCGGATATTTTTTGTGTCTCTTACAAAATGAAAACAATTTTCATTTTTATTCTTCAGTTACAAGAACTGAATTCAACTTCCCACTTTCGCACGAATCCGGAGAAAAACTCGGCCAATTATCTCATAACCACCTAATTAATTAATTAATTAATTAATTAATATAATCATATTATATTATTAATCTATAGTTTAATATCATATATCAACTATAGTGTTTTCTCCTCTACTTGATATAAATCATATTTATATCCAATTTGCTACAAAATAATGTATCTCATACATTTAGTCAATCATATTATATATAATTAACCAGTTCAATTATATCATATATAATCAAACCCCCTCTTGTCAATTTGAACATTTCAAACTGACCCAAAAACTGATTCTCAACTTGTGTTCAAGATCTTCCCACTTGCCCTAGTCCAGCCGCGGCGGTCCTGTAGACCCATGCTCTGAACGTGACCCTCAAACACGATAGCCGTGAGAGCCTTCGTACCTTATCCTTGTAACACTATGGATATAACCCACTTTCTATTTGATACAAATACAATGATCCAATGTGTCTGTGTAGATGACATGTGAGTGAAGGTATCGTATGTAATGATTTTGCATAAGATCAGACCATGAAATAGTAATCACTACATGTAATTGTAGAAATGTATCAGCAACAATGGAAGTAACAAGGATCATTTAAGCACTCTAATTCATTAATTTTGGCAAAATATAAAGCATGCTCTTATAGAAAACAAGTGAGTTTCATGACATACCTTTGTGGAACCTCTTCAAAGAACAATCTCCAGCTACAATCTTCTTTGAATCTTTTTGCAGACCACCTCAAGATCTTCCCTATTATTCTCTTGGTACTCTAGATTGAGTTGTGGGGCTCAAAACAAGCTTGAATCAAGGGATGATAGAGAATTGCTCACAGTAGCAATCTTGTTGAGGAACACTTTCTTCAGCACGAATTTTCTTTAAAATTCTCTCTTGATTGCATGCCTCAAATTCACTCCAATCTCTTCAATATATTGCAGATCATCATGTAAGGAAGAGAGTTGCATGAGTTGCAGCTCATGATTGGAGTTAATAAAGAAGAGGAAATGGAAAATGTGTGAGCACGAAGAAGATGGATAATGGAAAAACTTGTTTTTCCATTTATATATTGTTTTTTCCAATTTTCCAATTTTTCTCAAAATCAAAACTTTATTTTTTAAAATCCATTTTGATTTTAAAACTGAAAATTTTAATTTTATAAAATTAATTTCATAAATTAATTTTTAAATAAAACTTAATTAATTTAATATCAAATATTAAATTAATTTTTACACACATCCATCTTTATATATTTAAATCATATGTAAATATAAATTCTCCTATTCCATTTAATTCTCAAATTAAACACATAATTATATCTCATATAATTACTAATTCCCTTAATTCTAATTTGAACGTTTCAAATTAACTTATCATGCTATTTTAGAGCTAGTCCAATTACGAGCTTGTAAGGGGACCTCGCAGACCTACTAATCATGTGCTTCAACGATCTGAGATTAATTGGCTAAACTCATTGGACCAAATTAGTCCCCATTCTTTAACTAATGGGTCACTCCACTAACGCCCATAGTTTCATTTCCCTCATTGTAGATATATTATGTCCACATGATTTAACCATAATCAGCAAGTCAACTCTTCATAGATTGTTCGTAATAACGGCTGGGTCAAATATCTGTTTTACCCTCGAGATTACGTCCTATTCCTCAAGTTCTTACTGATCCTCTAATGAACAACTAGTCCATGATCTAACCACTAAACCAAAATCTCTTAGCCCAGTGAGAGGGTGGGGCCCCTTGTTCAAGACCTGGATTTAGTACTTGAGAGAACAACCTTTCTCCTATCCCTAAATCGGGTAGGCGTGAATTTCGTCTTGCACCCTATGTCCCCAGCTATCTATTAGGTCTTATCCATGAAATAGGAGGCTTATTGAGCCAGCGTTGTTGAGTCAACCCTCACCTATGCAAATCAAAGGATACTCCCGAATAAACAGGTGTTTATAGTTAGCTTTGGATTAAGATTGAGTTACCTAGGTCATCTAGATGAAATAGTCAGTCTTATAAACAATGTTATAAAGTAAGAGTGACTTATTTCTTAGTCCGATCTTATGAAAACTCATTGCATAGGACGCCCCCACTCCTCATGTCATAACATGTATGAATTAGGATCACATCGTATATAGCCCTCTCAACTCTTTGTAACAACTACAGCGTAAGCCGCATCCAATAGTATTACTAGAATAAGGTACCTAACCTTATTCATGTACTATAGATCATTTTAACTATTTACTCGAACATAATCCACTCTTATGTCTCCACATAAAGTTCAAATACTCATGTAATAGTCATGGGTCATAGTTTATTAGATTTAGACTTTCATACAATTTATAAAATCAATAATAAGTTTATTGATTATAGAAAATGTTTATCATTTTACAAGCTACGAGTTTTAGGACATAAAATCCAACAATACTCCCACTTGGACTAAAACTCCAGTGGATCAATATATACAATGTTGAGTTTACATAGAGAGAATAAAATGTACAAATACAATAAACTAAGGCATTAAAATACCCATAGATTCTCCCACTTGCCCTAGTGATACAAAACTTGTAGACCTAGTTCTACTAGCTGACCCTCGAACACTTTAGCCTAGAGGGTCTTTATAAATGGATCAACTAAGTTGTATTGTGAAGTAATCTGGGTGACGATTATGTCTCCCTTGTGTACAATCTCCCTGATGAGATGGTACTTCCACTCGATATGCTTTCCTCTTTTATGGCTTTGTGGTTTCTTTGAATTTGCAACTGCTCCACTGTTGTCACAATAAAGAGTGACAGGCAGGTGCATATTAGGAACTACTTCCAGATCTGTCAGGAACTTTCTGGGCCATACTGCTTCTTTTACTACTTCACTTGCAGCTACATACTCAGCTTCCATTGTGGAGTCAGCAATACAACTCTGCTTGATGCTTCTCCACACAACTGCTCCTCCGTTTAAAGTGAATACTGACCCCAAAGTTGATTTCCTCAAATCAATATTGGTCTGAAAGTCAGAATCAGTGTATCCAGTACAGATTCTTAGCACCATACACGAGCATATAATCTCTCGTTCTCTGAAGATACATGAGAATGTTTTTAACAGCAGTCCAATGATCATGTCCAGGATTGAACCAAAATCTACTGACTATTCCTATGGCATAGCATATATCGGGACGAGTACACCACATTGCTTACATTAAAATCCCTACTGTTGTTGCATATGGAATTCGATTCATCTCCTTAACCTCTTGAGGGACTCTGTTCCTTAGACAGGTGAATTCCATGCCTGAAAGGTAAAAATCCTTTCTTGGAATTTTGCAATTTATACCTAGACAACATCTTGTCTATATAAGATGCTTGAGATAATGCTAATGTTCTGTTCTTGCGATTCTGAACTATTTGGATTCCAAGAACATACTGTGCTTCTCCCAAATATTTCATTTGGAATTGTGAAGCTAGCCATCTCTTAACGTCAGCTAGATATTCTACCTCATTCCCAATAAGTAGAATATCATCAACATACAACACCGAAATGCGACAGTTTTAACGATTTTCTTGTATACATGGGGTTAGTCAACATTTTTTTCAAAGACATAAGATTTGATCGTAGTGTCAAATCTCATATTCCAGGATCTAGAAGCTTATTTTAATCTATAAATGGATCGATTAAGTTTGCAAACCTTTTGCTCTTGATCTTACTGTATAAACCCTTCTAGTTGAGACATATAGATACTCTCTTCAAGATAGCCATTCAGAAAAGCTTTCTTGACATCCATTTGTCATATTTCATAATTATAAAATGTGGCTATGGACAAGCATATTCTAATAGACTTTATCATGGCAATTGAAGAGAAGGTTTCTTCATAATCTACCCCTTCTCTTTGGGTAAACCCTTTTGCCATAAGTCTAGCTTTGTAGGTCTGTACCTTACTAGCTTGGTCTCATTTTCTCTTATAGATCCATTTGTAACTAATGGGTTTGACCCCTTCAGGTTGATCTACAAGATCCCAGATAGAATTGAAATACATAGATTCCATTTCAAGGTCCATGACTTTCATCCATTGGTCTTTGTCCACATCATTCATTACTTGGTTAAAAGACAATGGATCCTCTAAACCATCATCTTGTATGATGACTTGAGTTTCAGTTAAACCCATGTACCGGTTAGGTTATTGCACAACCCTCCCACTACGACGAGGTATTCTCAACTCTTGAGAAGGATGTGAAGTCTCAGTTTCATCAACAACTCTTGTTGATGGCTTTGCTCTATCAACAACTCTTGTTGAAGGACCTGCTGTATCAACAACTCTTGTTGATACATTTGTCGTTTCTTTGGACATTTTTTCTATTACTAGCTTACTGTGAGGTTGATGATTCTTTACATAGTCTTCCTCCAGGAAGGTTGCATTTGTCGATACTACTACCTTATCTTCCTGAGGATCATAAAAGAAACCACCTTTTATTTCTTTTGGATAGCCTACAAATAAGCATACTTTTGAACGGTGTTCCAGTTTTTTAGGATTTTGCACTAACAGATGTTCTGGACAACTCCAAATCCTGAAGTGACTTAAATTTCCTTTAAGTCCTCTCCAGAGCTCGTAAGGTGTTTCAGAAACACTTTTCGAGGGTATCATATTCAAAATATATACCGCAGTCTCAACTGCGTGTCCCCAAAAAGAATTTGGTAACTGAGTGTAACTCATCATGGAACGAACCATGTACAACAAGGTTCTATTTCTCCTTTATACCACAATGTTTTAATCTTCATATACTCACCACCTCGATCCGGCCAAAGTGTTTTAATCTTTTTACCTAATTGGTTTTTGATGCGTGTTGTTTTATGCGATGAAATAATGGTGTAGAATGCGATGGTGGAATATGCGTTGTGCATGCAATTTTTCTCAGTAAGACCCAAGTATAAATCCTACTGAGCTGCCTGGTAAGCCCAGGGTCGAACACAGGGACTAAGGAAGACAATATGCGATGGTAATTTTAGATCACTTTGCGGTAACAAATAAATCAAGGTGTTGGTTGGATTGTTGTTTAAGGTAAAAAAAAAGTATGCAGAGGATTTGAGAAAAGAGTAATTATGCGACAGATACACTGAGTATGTGGAGGAATGGGTTGAGAAGGTCTTTAGTTAGCATTTCCTAAGAATGTGTTCAAGCTATGCGATCATGCTACACTTATGCAACAATAGTTCATTTTCCAATGCAAATGTGATAGCTCCTTATTTTAGGACGCATGCGGTGAATGCGCTAATGTCTATAGAGCTTATTCCTAAGTCTCTACTTCTTGCTTATGCGATGATGAAAGATGCACACAAGGACAAGGTGACTACATACAATCATATCCTATCTCTAGGATGCATGCGATGTGTTAATAGCAAACAGATCTTATTCCTAAGCTTCTATCTCTTGATCATGCGGTTCTAATCTGACTCTCCCGAGCCTAGATTCTAATCTGACTTTTCCAACCTAGATTCTATCCTTAGACTACCCTTCCGAGTATCTCTAATGGATGAATGACGCATACATAATACAAGATAATCGCATAGCATGAAGATCTCAGGTTATGCTAGCTAAGTGCTTCTCAACCCATTCGACAGATTTTGCTACTCATGTGTAATGTAAAGAGAGTGGACAAATATAAAGATGCAATCTCCATTTTTATAAATAGATTCAGAGTACAAAATGACAATGGAAAATAAGGGTAGAGAGCCTGGTAGCAATATCTTGCTTCCCAAGGCTTTACACTGTTATCTCTATTATGCCCAAAAGATGTTCTTGCTTTCGCAAGAGTTGGCCCTCTCTTTGATTTCGACCCTCCCTAGCACTCTTCCAAGTTCACCGGGACGATCTCCCAGTGTAATCTCCCTTCATTCGCTTCCGCCTTCTAAGTAAAAGAAAAACTATGAACAAGGTTACTTCTATCTATATGGTAAATTCTGTAAACTGAGCGAACTGCTTCACTGAAGGTGGCCTGCGGTATTTATAGAGCTTCAGGGTGAAAAGCTTCTTCTCTCTTATGATTGCACTTAATGGATGGCATTAATTCTTTATCTGATGCGCCGAGTAATTGTCAGTGAAAAGTTGAGTGTACTTGCTACAGTATGTCGTTAACGGCTTGTCAACTTAAATCGGAATCGACCGTCATCAGCTTTCTATCCCATCGTGATTTATTAAGCTTTCACCCAGATATGCCCACCTTGATGTGCCGGCTCTATGCGGCCACCTTCTTGAGTAGAGTTTTTGCGAGCGCAAATGTTCGCATAGCCTTGCGATCACAATCTTTTAGATGTGTATAAGAGACAGCTATACGGCCATTTCTTGAGTAGAGTTTTTGCGAGCGCAAATGTTCGCATAGCCTTGCGATCACAATCTCTTAATGTGCTTGGATGATGATTTCTTCGGATCGCATTTCCACCTTGCGTCAATGCATTTTCCTACATAAAATACGTAAGTTAGCTATTTTAATGCGATGGACGCATGTGATCGCAATGTTGTGAACTTAATGCTTTTGGATGCAATATTGTATATTTTTACCATCGGAATCCTGCATTGTTTAATAACTTTGTGTTGTAATAACGTGCATTTCTACCTGTTATCAATTTTCAACCTCGGCCTTATACTCTTTGAACTTTTCAAAAGTTTCAGACTTTTGGTGCATTAGGTAAATATGCATATACCTAGAATAATCATCTATAAAACTAATGAAATATTCATACCCTCCTCTCGCTCTAACATTTAGAGGCCCACAAAGGTTTGAGTGAATCAGCTTTAGGGATTCTTTGTCTCTAAGACCTTTTCCAAAAAAAGATCTTTTTGTCATTTTACTCTCGAGACAGGACTCATATGGTAGTAATGAACTGTCTTCCAACTTATTTAGATGATCGCTCTTAAGTAATCTCTCAATCATGTTGAGATTTATGTGACCTAGTCTCAAGTGCCAAAGATAGGCATTTGGAGAAATCTTCCTTTTCTTATGAGTCCTAGCAGTTTTAAACATCTCTATGTTCAAAACGGCTTTGACCTCAGTTGGTTTTAACATATACAAGTTATTTTCTAATTTTGTAGAGCAAATCTATTTACTTCTTTTATTGATGAACACTTCATCATTTTCAAAATAAACATTATAATTTTGTTCTAGCAAAAAAGAGATAGATATTAGATTCCTTTTCATAGAAGGAATATAATATACATTTTTCAAATAAATGTACTTATCTTCTATAAATAACTTCATATCTCCCACTGCTTTATCTGAAACAACCTCCCCGGTCCCTACCTTAAAGATTGTTTCACCTTCTGTCAACTATCTCCAAGAACTTGTTTCCTGTGAGATAGTACAAACATGATTAGCGGCACTTGAATCAATTATCCATATTTTATCATTTTCCACTAAATATGCTTCAATAACAAATAAACCATATTTAACTTGTTGTTCGAATTTTGCATTCTCATCTACATAATTCAAAATTTTAGATAAGTTGGGAGATAGAGAACAATCATTTGTTAAAACTAACGCTTATTCCTATTGTCTCTGGAATAACTCTTATTCCTATAGTCGTTTAGTTATCGTTTTTGGTCAAGATATTTACTAACAATTTAGTAATTCTTGTAAGTGTGGCCTGCCATTTTCAGATCTTATAGGACGGTATGAATATGCCTCCAAAATAGAAGACAATATTCAAGACAGAACTATAAGACCCTATTCATTTTACTGAAGACTGGGTTGTTCCGAATCCTATGTTACAACCCTCCGTGGGGACAGCTGTCATTAAATGACTAGCAAAGGGCCGCTTAAAGCTAACCAGCAGGCACAACATAGGAATCTCACGGTTCAGACTAATGGAGGAGGCCGTAGGGTATATTGACACATATCCTTCACCCACTTACTATGAACTACTTCCTCCGTTTACCTTGTTATTGACTCATAGAAGACACTTTCCGAATGGAGGTCACTCTCAGGGTGACACGAAGCGTCATATGAATCTCACGGTGTAAACTATGTGGAGACATGGTAGTTGAAATCTATATATCATGTACTAAACTTATGTTTGAACAACTTCCCCTTATTCATCAGAATCTAGATTAAAGCTAAAAAATACTTTCCAAATGGAGGTCACTCTCAGGATGACTCAAAGTACCGCTTAAATCTGGATTCTGAACTCTTAGAGATGTGAGAGTTAAGAACAACATATCGTATATGTTATTAATCTTCCACTGAAATTTTCTAATAACTCTACATATAGAAGTTATTAAACTGCCAGTGAAGTGTTCTATTAGGTAGATTTATACTTAGGTTCTTTTCGGCTAATAAAACAACCTTAAGTCTATGTGGTTTATCCAAGTATAACTCTTATAATTGGATTTTAACCTACAATATCTAGGTGATAAGCCATTTTATTACCTCACATCACTCACGTATGCTCATAAAACCGATTACAAACGCTCAATAATTCAGTCATAATTGTGAAACCTAGATTTCTATTTTCCTTACTTAAGCAAGTGATAAAAGGAATTAACTAAGTGAAAGTTAAATCATATGTTAAAGGGAAGGAAATTTCTAAGTGTTAAGTAGATTTTCCATGAATAATAAGTAGGTTGATGAGAAAGTTAGTATGGAATGGTGAAGAAGGAATAGGGATTTGAAAAGAAAAATATGGAAATTGAGTTTGGGAAGTTTGGGAAAAATTGGCTAAGTATGGAATTTATGTGAAATGCGTTATGGCTGAAGAAAGGATTGAAGAACTGAGAAAAATATGGAAAATTATTTGAAAATCTGGAAAATTCGTGTAAAAGTGGCACAAAGTGGTGGGCAAACGTGTAGAAGTTGCACGAAGACAAACAAGGTTCACAGTAGCTAACAACAAGATTGGCGAGATTGGAGAGAATGAGCTTTTGAGAGAGAAAATGGGAGAGTGAGATTGGAAAGAGCAAGACCAGCGAGAAAGTTGGAGAGAGCGAGAAATTGGGAGAGAGCGAGAGTGGAGAAAGAGAGAGTAGCCTATGAGTGCAGCAACACCTCATCCGGTGCTATTTTCGAACGCCTCGCCTACGCAAACATCGAAGTGCCTCGCCTATGCATCGAACGGCCGGGCAAGCACCTATGCATTGAATTTGGCTGCATTATTGTGAATTATGCATTAAAAACCCTAAGTTGAACAGATATGGAGGGTGAGTTCACAAGGGCAAACGTCAGCCAAACCATGTGTCCTCTTGGGAGAAATTCTTAAGGGCTAAGGAATTGTGGTGGACACATATGAAGAAGACACTTTGGGCCAAGATGATGCAAGCTTGTGTTGATAAGGGGAGAGGTAAAAACTTGGCCATGCAGCCAAGTAGATGGTGTCAACACCAGGGAAAATTTGGATGCCTATGAATAGAGCCTTTGGAACTTCATTCTCAAATCACAAAATCAGAAATTATGTAAAAAGAGAGGGAGAGTAGAGCGCATTGGACAGTGAGGGTTGAGGAGAACGCATCAACTTGAGACGAGAAGATCTCCTAATATACTCATGCGTTTGGAGTGATTCTAAAGCCATCTGAAAGCTCTGGAAGTATAGTTTTCAGAGTGGGGCTGCCGGAGGGAAAAACGCAAAGGAACCGGGCTGAAGATTGAAAAGAAGGCAGAAGGGTCAGACTGTCGGATCAGTCTGAGCCAGTCTTGAAGATTATGTGATTCCGGCCAAACCACGAGAAGTTCTGAGCTGAAATTTTAAGGTACGATTCCTGAGACATTTTAGAATAAGTTTGTAGAAGGAAGCATTTCAAAATAAGGTCCAGAACTATGAGTAATCTAAGCTGTAAATTGAATCTGGATTCTAGGGGTGAAAAGGAGCCCGAGGAGCCACTAGAGTGAAAAGCTCCTAAGAAATCAAGGTGAGTGCCTAAAATGTTTTGACTAAAATATTTGGTTAAACTGTTTGATTACAACGTGTTATAGAAAGCATGTTTTCAAGAATATTCTCATGCCTACTAGTTTTATGAAGTGATTTCCAAGCAAGTTGTGAATTATGTTTTGAACACATGCATGTGTGAGAAATTGTTGAAAAACTATTTATATGTGTTGATTTGATCTAGCATGCGATAACATCTTTAAAGTCATGTTTTATATGTGTTATAGTTTACATGCTTTAAAGAGAAAAGTCGTTTATGACTAGTTTTACTAAAATGCGATACCGAAGGACATTTGAGAAGGTATCCACCCAACTAGATACTGAAGGACATTTAAGAAGGTATCTATTGGTACTGAAGGACGTTTGAGAAGGTACCAAGCCAACAGGATACTAAAGGACGTTGAAGAAGGTATCTTAGTAGCTCAATACTGAAGGACATTGAGAAGGTATCTGAGCAGAAGTACCTAATGTGTGAGGGTACTTAGTGTGGTCACAGGTGAATAGAGTCAGAGATTGAGCAAAAGGGTTCTCTTTGGACTAGTAGTTGGTGTTGGGATTGTTTTACCCACAGTAGGGTACGTTGGATTGAGAAATGATTTTATTGTTTTATGATTAAAACAGCTTTATATGTTTTACGCTTGAAAAATGTTTATGTTGCAGTACAAGTACTGTAAAAGTTTATGTTTCAGTTAAAATCTCATTACTGAAATCATGCATGAGAATTTACTATGTTTTCTCGATCACTCACTGGGCGTAAGCTCACCCCATTTTCAAATGTTTTGTTTTCCCCCCACAGGTAGCGGTCAAATCCTCTGAAGATAGCTCTGCGTCTGCTCTGCTACTAAAGGACCAAAAGACTTGTAACCATTTGCTAGGTGGTTACTGTTAATATTGTACACATGTTACTATTGTTCATATAGGGACTAGGGTTTGTGGGTTTTGGGACTTGTAAATCTAGTGTTGTAATGACTCTAAACATATTATGTTTCTAAGTTAATAAATTGTGGGCCTAAAGACGTCCCGTTGCATATGAATTATAATTGGTATCAGAGTTATTCTGCAAGAATTATTAGGTAGTAAGTGTCAGCCCAAGGGTTGGTAACTGCTACAGTCACGCCTTTCTCTAGGCTAAGAAGGTGGTCTGGGGCGGGGTGTGACAATAATCCCCAGGTATGAGGTGTTCCGTAAACCGTCAACTTAAGTACCCCCAGCCTTAAAACGGATTATATACCGGTTGAGTTTGTAACCTGAGTTTTATAAGTTTTAACTATTAAAACAGGTGGTCAACCTACGTGAGCAGGCAGTTGTTGTTTATAGATTTTAAACGTCTACCCAATTTTATAACAACTTATAAAATTTTAGAAATTCTAAACATCCATAACATACATAAAGGCATTCAATATTTAATATAACACTCATATTAAATATAAGAAACCCTAACATGCATACTATATATTACAACAAATTATAACATACTTTCAATGCATGTAACATGCTTTCTATTATGGGATTTTAAATCTAATTGACATACTATATGCACGTACAAGATTTAATTAATTATAACAACATCAAATGCATAAATAATTAAACACAAACTGATATGGTTTTAGTTTTGGCATAAACAAGCAAACAGAAGCCTAATTATTACAAATAGCTACAAAATCGTGTTTGAATTACTCGAACCGCTTCAAATTGAACCCAAGCATATTGAATCGAACTGGATAAGTCTGAACCAGACCAGCCAAAAACACTTTGAGGCTGAACTGGATTGGATCTCAAGAAAACTGATCGAACCAACTACTCTCAGTCCAAACTTAAAGTCTTGCTAAGGTTGATCGTGTAGCGCTGAAGGAAATCGTATAACACCATCGCCTTGTGTTGAGAAGAGGTACATGATCACTTAGTGTCATTTGGCTATTGCATAGAGCAATCGTTTAACTCTCGGGTAAAACTAAATGATCGCTTAACACAATCACCTAGCGCTTCATGTCATCGTTTAATATCCGCCGTAGCTAAACGATTGCTTAACTCTATCGTATAGAACATTAACATGTCATTTAACACTGTAGCTAAACGATCGTCTAGTTTCATCATATAGAAACTTCAATGCATCACTTAGCATTGCATCTACACAATCGGTCAGCACTGCATCTACACGATCACTCAACGTTATCACATAGCATATCATCGCATCGCTTAGTGCGCCCCGCAGCTACACAATCGTGTAGTGCCATCGTATAACAAATCCAACGTATCGGTTAGTTCCCATGCAAAAGCTAAATGATTGCGTAGTGCTATCGTATAGCATATCAATTCATCATCTAGCTCCCATAGGTACACGATCGCTTAGCGTCCATCATCATATGACCAGCGCCCGTTGCTATACGATCGTCTAGCTTTTCTTCACATCGTGTAACGCCTGAACTAGATGATCGCTTAGTGATAACGGGCAGAAATGCACGTTATTACAATGCAAAGATATAAAACAATGTAGGATTGCGACGGTAAAAATATGTAAAATCGTGTCCAAAAGCATTAAGTTGAGAACATTGCGATCTCATGTGCCTATTACATTAAAGAAACTAATTTATGTATTTTGTGTAGGAAAATGCGTTGGCGCAAGCTATAATTGCGATCTTAGGAATTCAGCATCTGAGTGCATTAGAAGATTGCAACCGTAAAGCTATGCGATCATATACGTTCGCAAAGATCTGCTCAAGAAGGTGGCCGCATAGAGAAGACGCATCAATGTGAAAGTTTAATAAATCACGATGGGATAGAGAGCTAATGACGGTCGAATCCAAATTTAGTAGACAAGTCGTTAACGACAACACTGTAGCAAGTACACTCAACTTTTCGGTGACAATTAATCGGCGCATCAGACAGAGATTTAATGACATCCCATCAGTGCAATCATTTGAGAAAAAAACCCTTCACCCTGAAGCTCTATAAATACCGAAGGCCATCTTCGTTGAAGGAGTTCCGTTCCAATCCGGCTGGAGTTTAGCAGTTATAATTTTAGAGTTCTTTTCCACCATATACATAGATAGCCATAGTTTGTAATTTTATATACTTAGAGGTGAAGGCGAGTGAAGAATTGAAGACGCCAGAAGATCGTTCATGGTCAGCTCGAGAGAGTGTAGGGAAGCATTGAGAATGGAGAGAGGGTTGACTCTTGCGAAAGCAAGAACATTCTTTTGGGTAGAGTAGAGAAAAATACAGTGTAACAGTCTTGGGAAACAAGACATTGCTACCAGGCTCCCTATCCTTACTTTCCATTGTCATTCTGTATTCTGATTTCATTTATAAAATGGAATTTTCATCTCTACATCTGTTCACTTTCCTTACATTGCGCATGAGTAACTTAACTTCCGAATGGGTTGAGAAGTGCTTAGCTAGCATGACCTAAGATCTTCATTTTGTGCGATCATCTTGTCTTATATATGCGTCCATCACCCCTTTAGAGCTACTTGAGAGAGAGTCTAAAGAAAGAATCTAGACTTGAGAGAGCTAGGTTAGAATCTAAGCTTGAGAAAGTCGGATTAGAACCGCATAAGCAAGAGATAGAAACTTAGAGATAGGTTACGATAGTATGCGGTCGCCTTGTGTATGTGTGTGTCATTCATCATCACATAGACAAGAATAAAGTCTTAGACATAAGTCCTATAGACATCATCGTATCATCGCATGCATCCTAAAATTAGGAGCTATAGCATTTGCATTGAGAGATGACCTGCTATTTCGCATAATGTGAATGCAATCTTAGGAAGTGTTAGCTAAATCCTTTCTCAACCCGTTCCTCGCATACTCATTGTAACTTTCGTTGTCATTAACTCTTTCTCAATTCCGCCGCATAGAATTTACACTTTAACCAAACATACCAACCAGCTTATTGTTTTGTTTGTCACCAGAAAGGAATATAAAATTACTGTTGCATACTGTCTCCATAGTCTCTGTGTTCGACCTTGGGCTTACCAGGCAACCTAGTAAGATTTATACTTGGATTTTACTAGGAAAACTTGCATGTACAATGCATACACCACCATCGCAATATACACCATTATTTCATTATATTCACAACGCATCAAGTTTTTGGCACCGTTGTCGGGGACTACGACAATACATATTATGCTAGCGCTAACTTTTTGATTTTCTTTGCAGCTTTGCATCTCTGTGCACTGCCTCTCCTTTGGTAAAGGAAGCAGGCATCGTATGAGCAAAGGACAAATTCTTGAGCCCAATTACGACCCAGAGATTGAGAGAACTTTCCGAAGAAGAAGAAGAGACAACCGGCTACATCAACAACAAGAGAGAAATCTCAACATGGCAAAGCAACTAGAAGACAGAGCACCGAATGCAAATAATATGATGTCGAACCCCATTCTTTTGGCGAACGGGACTATGCATCACCTAACATTTATGATTTCTCACCAGGAATCATGAGGCCAGCCTTGGATGGATCGAGGTTTGAGATGAAGCCGGCGATGTTGCAGATGATTCAAACTGCCGGACAGTTTGGCAGTAGGTGTGGTGAGGATCCGCATGCCCACCTCTAGAGTTTTATTGAAATCTGCAATACGTTTGTGTTCCCAAACATCTCTGCTGAGGAGGTTCGACTAACATTGTTCCCATTTTCGTTGTGTAACCAAGCACGAAAATGGGTTTATTCTCTTAAACAAAGGGAGATCACATCGTGGGAGCAAGTAGTGGAAAAGTTCATGAAGAAGTACCTCCCCCCGACAGAAAATGCCAGACGGAGGAAGTTGATCACTAATTTGAAACAAGATATCGATGAATCGCTCAGTGATGCCTGGGCGAGGTTTAAACGACTAGTGCAAGATTGTTCGCACAATGGCTTACTCGATTGTCTCCAAATAGAAATTGTCTACCACGATTAGAACCCTTCATCGCAGACGGCTGCCAATGCAGCAATAGCTAGAGGTCTGCTCGACAAGACATATGACAAGGCAAAAAATATACTTGATTGCATTTCAAAGAATCATGAAGACTAGAGAGAAAGCGATCAATGATTGAGAATTAAAGACAGGGACGTAAGCAATGGAACCATCGCATCCCTACAAAAAAAAATGAATTTGATGATGAATTTAATAAAGGAATCGCAATCAGCAGCCCAGGAATGCATAGGGGGCAGGTCAACGTAATCGATCAAACAAGTGCAAGTTGTGCCACTTGCGGAGAAGGCCATCCAATGGAAGAGTTTCTGAGGAACCCACGGTCTGTTTATTTCGTGAAGAATAATCCTTTCTCCAATACTTATAACCCTGGGTGGAGAAACCACCCTAATTTTGCGTGGAAAAATCAACAATAAAATTTTCAACCAATGGCGCAAAAGGAAGGGCCACCAGGATTTTCCTGCGAACAAATAGTCAACCACAAAATCAAGCTAGTAGTTCACAGGCACCGCAATCTTCATGTCTGGAGAGCTTACTGAAGTAGTATATTGAGAAGAATCAAATAGTGCTCCAGAATCAAGCAACGTCTATCCGCAATCTTGAAATTCAGATAAGACAGATTGCGGGCAAAGTCAAAAGTAGACCACAAGGTGTCACACCCCCTCCTAAATTACCCTCTTAATCTGAAAGAGGATATGACCATGGGCTGTCTCTTATACACATCTAGATGTGTATAAGAGACAGGTGTAGCTCTTGTGCTTATCGTCACACCCCCTCCCGAGCCTTAGTCCAAGACTTAGAAGAGAGCATGAAAGAATACCAATCTAACTCTAGGACAGTTATCACTCTGTCTCTTATACACATCTAGATGTGTATAAGAGACAGTCTCAACCCTGAACGCTCCGCTCGGCTACTTAGGGGGGAGGGGAAAGAAAGAAAACATTTGGAAAGCATGAGCTAATAAGCGTGGTGAGTGGTATCTTTTAAATAACAATAACTTTGATTACAGAAATATACTTTTGGGAAATCAATACATAATCAATGAATACGTTACCACCAGTTTATTTTCCCAGCTAAACCGCTGAATCATCCCTAATTCATTCACTAGTCAAACATTCCCAGCCAAACTGCAAATTATTTCTGGCATGAACGTAATTTAAAACAACATAACAACAACTTTTATGGAAACTTTTCCTATACCCCATTTTCCCGCCAATGTGCACATCGACTAATTCTTTCCCGCTAGCTATGCTTAGGTAACTTGGCTATATTTTCCGTCGTTCGTCACCGACTATCATCTCCCACCAACCGAAGCCGACTATATTTTCCCACCAAGTACCCTTTCAAGCATGCCAACTATATATCCCAGTTTCCATCACAAACATACAGGCAATGTCATAGCAAGCATAGTGACATCGTAATCATGCATCCTTGTTCATGCCTATTTGATATTATCCTCTCTCTATATATATTTATATGTACATAGAAATACATTAATCAGACAATACGTAATAACCACTCACAGTGTTTGCAAGGCTTCCTACTGCAATTTACTTTGGAAGTGTTTTCCTGAAATTTACTCCATTTCAATTAAAGTTTCCAATTAATACCATTATTTCACTAAATAACTTTAAAATATTCAAAATACCCTTTTATATCAAAATCACCAGCTTACCCTACTAAAAACTTTAGCATAAACCTCAAATAGCCCGTTTAGAGGTTATTCCAACTAAAATCGGGTGCTGCTGCTTATGACAAGGCGAGGTCGCGCGCGCAAAGGGTGCTGGGTAGGCGGTTTGTGATATTCCTCAAGTTCCTACTGATTCTCTAATGAAGAACTGGTTTGTGATCCAACCATTAAACCAAACTTTCTCAGTCTAGTGAGAGAGTGGGGCCCCTTGTTCAAGACCTGGATTCAGTACTTGAGAGAACAACCTTTCTCCTATCCCTAAATCGGGTAGGCATGAATTTCGTCTTGTATCCTATGTCCTCAGCTATCTATTAGATCTTACCCATGAAATGGGAGGCTTATTGAGCCGGTGCTGTTGAGCCAACCCTTACCTATGCAAATCGAAGGATAATCCCAAATAAACAGGAGTTCATAGTTAGTTTAGGATTAAGATCGAGTTACCTAGGTCATTTAGATGAAATAGTCAGTCTTATACAGTAAACAACGTTATAAAGTAAGAGTGACTTATTTCTTAGTCCGATCTTATGCAAACTAGTTGCATAGAACGCCCCCACTCCCATGTTATAACATGTACGAAATAGGCCGCATCCAATAGTGTTACCAGATTAAGGTACCCAACCTTATTCATGTACTATAGATCATTTTTGACTATTTACTCGAATATGATCTACTCTTATGTCTCCACATAAATTTCAAGTACTCATGTAATAGTCATGGGTCTTAGTTTATTGGATTTAGACTTCCATACAATTTATAGAATCAATAATAAGTTTATTGATTATAGAAAATGTTTATCATTTTACAAACTACGAGTTTTAGGACATAAAACCCAACAGCAACACCATTGACTAGTTAGGTTTCTATTTCATTAGGTTGACCTAGGCAACTTAGTCTTATTATGAACTCCGTTCACTAGGGATTGTCCTTTGATTATTATGGGGGAGAGTGGTCAGTTCACTGACCCAATAAACCTACCATTTTAGGTATAAGACAGAGTAGGGAGTTGGGAACATAATAATACAAGATGATATTCACTCCTTCCCGTCTTCAAGGTAAGTAGATGAGTGTTCCCTTAAGCGGTGTCTCCGAGGTTTGAACAAAGAGCCTTACCCTCTCATTGCCTAAGAGGGGTGATAGCTAGTAGAAATACAAACTATTGTAGCCTTTTACTTAGAGTTATGAAGCTTAACAAGCATAATATGTGTTGATAATACTAAGAATTCATGTGAAAAGTGAGCTTGCGTCGATCAGCACTGAAAATCTCTACTAACCCAATATTATGAGTTATTCTGCATCAAAATGTCTATTTTTGTAGCTACCGCAGGAATCGATCATATGCATTGATCCCAGAACATTGCAAAGATGATCGCATGCGTTGATCTTCAAGAAGACAAGTTCATCGCATAGAATGTCGCAGCTAAAGAGCCGTGATAAAAGGTTGATCAGAAGGTAGGTGGAATGTATTGGTACTTCGGGAGAAACAAGCATGAATGCATACCTAGGGCGTATCAAAAAGGATAAGATGATGTTGACATTTCACCTACCGCGTCAGAAGTGGTAGTGATTCAGAGTGAGACCACCAATGCTGTCGACGATTGAGCTTTATAAATAGAGCCTGAGAGCCCAAATTCAAGATATCCGAGCTTTTGCCTTTAGGTGGATCCTTATGATCACAGATGTGAGCATGAGCAGACACTCTTTGAGGATTCTCCACCTCTATAGACCCATTCGAGTGACGACCGAAGGTATGCTAGAGATAGAGCTCGAAATAGACTTCTCCACCATCCATCCATGACACCACCAGCAGCCTCGACGCATTTCTGATGAAAAGCAAAAGATTGCTTGCATCTAGCCTTCCACCTCTTCTCTTATCTCTGTATTGTATTACATTTTGGCTTAATACATTAATACATTTTGTAATCAATGCATCTATTAGTTCCTTCAGCTTCATCTTCTTCATTTTCTTCTCCTTTATCATCGTTGACATTCATCGTTTAGTTATCAAAGGTAGTTGCATACTCAGTCGTGCAGCCTAGAGATAGGACGCATGTAGGAACCCATCGAAAGGTGTGCATTGTAGGAGTATAGTGAGTTAATCTTCTTCGCTTGGTGTAAGGCAGTAGAAAAACTTGTCTATGAGCCGTCGCAATGCTTTTCTATGAGCTGATTAGCCACAACTAACCGCCTGAGAGGGTGAGAAGTGGAACACACTAAAGCAAAGTATGCATTGTTCCTAAAGATAGGCACGATCTTATGCTCGATGCAACCATGCATTATATAGATATAGGCATGCGGTTGGCCACCGAGAGGTGTGCAATGTGTTTGTGCGAAAAGCTGGGATTACTCGGGCGACCTAACATAATGAATATTATTATGCGTTAACAACTGCTATATCTCTACCAATTCTTATAGTTAAACTTCCATTACTCAATCTGTTTAGTTAGGAGTAATTGTGTTTCTATTAAACCCAAGTAACGGTCAGGTTGATGAACAACCCTCCCACTACGTTGAGGCATTCTCATCTCTTGAGAAGGATGTGACTGACCAGATGTACTAGTTTTATCTACTACCTTAGTAGATGAACTAGTTCTATCTGTAGCGTCTTTGGAAATTTCATTTAATACTAGTCTACTGCGAGGTTGATGACTTCTTATGTGGTCTTCCTCTAAGAATGTGGCATTTTTCGATACAAATATCTTATTCTCTTGAGGATCATAAAATAGACCACCTTTTGTTTCTTTTGGATAACCTACAAATAGGCATAGTTTTGAACGACGTTCTAATTTTTTAGGATTTTGCACCAACACGTGTGCCGGGCATCCCCAAATCTAAAGTGATGTAAACTGCCTTTACGCACTTTCCATAGCTCATAATGTGTTTCTGAAACACTTTTAGAGGGAACGTTATTCAAAATATAGACAGCGGTCTCTAATGCATGTCCCTAAAAGGAATCAGGTAACTCAGCAAAGCTCATCATTGAGCGAACCATGTCCAACAAGGTTCTGTTTCTTCTTTCAGATACACCGTTCTGCTGAGGCATATTAGGTGCAGAGAGTTGTGACTTGATTCCGTGTTCTATCATATAGTCCTGGAATCTTAAGTCCATGTACTCCCCACCTCGATTTGATCGTAGTGTCTTAATTGTTTTACCTAACTGGTTCTTAACCTTAGCCTTATATTTTTTGAACTTTTCAAAAGAATCATAGTTGTGATGCATTAGGTAAATATGACCATACCTTGAATAATCATCAATAAAACTGATGAAATATTCATACCCACCTCGAGCTTTGACATTCATCGGTCCACAGAGGTCCAAATGTACGAGCTCTAAGGGATTACTCGGGCGACCTAACATAATGAATATTATTATGCATTAACAAGTGCTGCATCTCTACCAATTCTCATAGTTAAACTTCCATTACTCAATCTGTTTAGTTAGGAGTAAGAGTGGCGTATAATCCTTTGAAAAAATGTTTTGGCAAAATGGGCAAAAGTCTTTCAACCAAATTGAAAAGCCCAATTTATAGGAAAAACCATGCAACAATTGCATGAAATAATTTCATAAAAACCCAACACCTAGAATCCACTATCGAAGTGGGCTTAATATATCCACTATAAGCCAAAACCTAGCCCACTATTTTGTTAGTGGAATTATCCAACAAAAGTTTGGATTTTTCCACTAACTTTAGTCAAAGGGCAAAATAGTCATTTGGTCAAAGTCAAACTTTGACCAAAAAGTCAACATTTTGACTTTTTATGATTTTTCCTGTGTTGACTAATTTTGACCTCCCGAGCATGAATCTGCATTCATTTTCTCAAAATTCAGATCTCATTTGAATATAAGGTCGGTCAAAGTTTGACTTTTCAAAGTCAAAATTCAACTCTTTGACTTTTTACATCTTTGACCATTTCCATTATTTCTGAGCTTCCAAATATGAACGTATTCATATTCTTAAATCATATTTAAATATTAAAGCTGTATCTCTAAACTGAAAACCTGACCACTATATCACATATACTTGTCAGTTTCTCTCTCTTCACCTAATTCGAACAATTCGAATTATTCTATAATACTGTTCTAAGTTTATTCCATATGAGCTAGTAGGGGAACCTAATGGGCCTACAGATCATGGGCTTCAACAATCCAAGATTACCCGATAAAACTCTTTAACCTAATTAATCAACATTTGTTAACTAACGGGTCATTTCACTAAAGTCTCGTAGTTGCACTCCCCTCACTGTAGATATATTTGTGTCCATTTGATATAACCATGATTAGTAAGGTAATCCTTCACAGGTTGTTCGTAATCTCGGCTGCGTCATAAAAATCGTTTTACCCCCAAGACTCATCTTGTTCCTTAAGTTCCACTGATCCTTTAATGAACAATTGGTTTAAGGTTCAACCTATAAACCGAACCCCTCTCAGGCCAAGGAGAGGTTGGGGCCCCTTGTTCAAGACCAAGATTTAGTACTAAAGGGAACAACCTATCTACTACCTCTATAATGGGTAGAAGTGAATTCCGTCTTGCACCCTATATTCCCAACTATCCACTCGATCTTACCCTTGAAATGGGAGGCTTATTAGGCCAGTGATGATGAGCTGCCCTCACCTATGCAGATCTAAGGATAATTCCAAGTGAACAGGAGTTCATAGTTAGCTCAGGATTAAGATTAAGTTACCTAGGTCATCAATTAACGAAATAGTCAGTTTTATACATAAAACGGCATTTAGAACTTAAAAAGTGACTAATTCATGGTTCAGTCTTATGTAAACTCTTTATATAGGATGCCTCCACTTTAATGTCTCCACATGAACGATTTAGGATCACATCGTTTGTACTAACTACAAAATGGGCCACATCCATAGTGTCCGCAGAATAAGGCGCCCAACCTTATTCATATACTATAGACCATTTTGGCAACATATTTGAACTTGATTTATATTTATGTCACTACATAAAGTTCAAACTACATTAAATAGCCTCAGGACCTTAGTTTATTGGATTCAAGATTACAATTTCAATAACAACTTTATCGAAAAACAAAATAAAATATGTTTATTAATTTACAAACTACGAATTTTAGGACATAAAATCCAACAGCTTGTGCGACCAAGTTGCAAACAATATTTGAGTGAAGGTGATGTGCCGAAAGTCAATATTGACCCCGAGATAGAAAGGCTATCTATCCCATGAGTGGGAAGCAGTCTTAGGGGCATGTCAACCAACATGTGGCCAACAAATGCTGAAAGCTCCGATGCTCAAGACAATGAGTCTCTTGACCTAAGTAGTCGAGATCAATCTCCTGCATGGAAGACTCCTTGCGGCAGCTTCACTCCAATTTCTCTAGGGACGTCTTCTACTCTATCTTTACTTTGCTTTGTTAGTTAACTTTAGTTTTTTTATTTGATTATTGTCTATTTGGATTTGTGGCTACTTTCTTAGATGTGGTGTGTGTTCGCTTCTTGTGGGTGCGATAATAATTCCCCTCGGTGTGTGGTTTCAACAGAAGAGTCCTCTCCATCATTTAACGCATGGCTATGTCCTTCGCACGAATTCTAAAGTATGGGCGCAATCGTTATTCTGCTTATAGGTTCTTTTCTTGTTATCTTTTATTCATAATCCTTCTGAAATTCTCTTTTGTCCGCTTGCCTACCTTTGCATTGAAAGATTAGCACCCATGATGATAATTATAATTCAATCCATCCACTAACTAAACATCATAGGGCTTACCTCACCTTAATAGCTTCTTCAAGGTTTGACAGTCTAAGTATGTGCAAACATCTACTCAAACATCTTTTACCACATTTCTGAACGAGTTTGTTTTTAGCTCTTTGGCAAGGACACTGCCACTTTCTAAGTTCGGGGTAGCAGTGGTTCGGGTAAATACGCCCATCACATTGCGTTGATTAAAAAAAAAGAGAGAGAGAATCATAATAAAAACCCCACTATCAGCACAAAAGGGGAACCCAAGCTGACAAGAGTTAAAGATGTGAAAGGTACTTACTTGTAGTTGGATACTTTGCATGACACTCGTACAGGTGAGCCAAAACGAAAGTAAGTGATCAAGAACAATGCATAAGAACAACTCCTCTGTCTGACGTAGCCCAAATTAAGACAAGAGTTGAGTTGAATATGGCATGCAACCGAAGTTGGATGCCCGCATTGCACCCGTGGGGATAAGCCAAAATGAATAGCGAAACTAAGTTCAACGCCCCAATTCAATAATGTATCACAGAGCTTTGAATACTGTTAATCGAACGCATTGTAAAAAGCTAAAAGGAAAGTTGCTTGAAATGAGTAAAAAGTGTTTGAGCGAAGGCTTGCCAGAATTAAACTTATAAAAGATCTCTTAGAAGAAGTAGCTAATTTTAAGGGGAGTGATGCTGCCAAGGTTAGAGGTGCAAGTGATTCATAAGTTGAAAAGCTGGTCAATGCAAGGGAAAGCCAGAGGATAAATTTTGAATTTCTTAAGTATAAGACATGCTTGAGAACAAGCATGATTCTAAGTTTGGGCGTGTGATAGCTGGTAGAAATACAAGCTATTGTAGCCTTTTACTTAGAGTTCTGAAGGCTAGCAAGCATAATATGCATTGATAATACTAAGAATTCATGTGAAAAGTGAGCTTGCGTCGATCAACACTAAAAATCTCTGCTAACCCAATATTATGAGTTATTCTACATCAAAATGTGGCTACCGTAGGAATCGATCGCATGCATTGATCCCAGACCATCGCAAAGTTAATCGCATATATTGATCTTCGAGAAGACAATTTCATTGCATGGAATGCCGCAGCTAAAGAGTAATAGCCATGATAGAAGGTTGATCGCAAGGTGGGTGGAATGCGTTGGTACTTCAAAAGAAACAAGCATGAACGCATACCTTGGGAGTATAAAAAAGGATAAGATGATGTTGACATTTCACCTACCGCGTCAAAAGTGGCAGTGATTTAGAGCAGGACCACCAATGCTGTCAGAGTTTGAGCTCTATAAATAGAGCCTTAGAGCCCAAATTCAAGATATCCGAGCTTCTTCCTTGAGGTGGATCCTTATGATCACAGATGTGAGCATGAGTAGACACTCTTTGAGGATTCTCCACCTCCACATACCTTTTCGAGTGACGATCGAAGCTACGCCGGAGATAGAGCTCAAAAAAGACTTCTCCACCATCCATCCATGGCACCACCAGCAGCCTTGACGCATTTCCGATGAAAAGCAAGTGATTGCTTGCATCTAGCCTTCACCTCTCCTCTTATCTCTGTATTGTATTACATTTTGGCTTAAGACATCAATACATTTTGTAATCAATGCATCTATTAGTTCCTTCAGCTTCATCTTCTTCATTTTCTTCTCCTTTATCAACGTTTACATTTATTATTAAGTTATCAAAGGTAGTCGCATACTCAATCGTGCAGCCTAGAGATAGGACGCATATAACAACCCATTGAGAGGTGTGCGTTGTGGGAGTATAGTGAGTTAATCTTCTTCGCTTGGTGTGAGGTGGTAGCAACGCTTGTCTATGAGCCATCGCAATGCTTGTCTATGAGCTGATTAGCCGCAACTAACTGCCTGGGAGGGTGAGTAGTGGAACACACTAAAGCAAAGTATGCATATTTACTGGAGATAGGCACGATCTTATGCTCAACGCAACCATGCATTATATAGATATAGGCATACGGCTGGCCACTGAGAAGTGTGCGATACGTTAGTGTGGCGAGCTGGGATTACTTCGACGACCTAAGATAATGAATATTATTATGCGTTAATAACTTCTGCATCTCTACCAATTCTCATAGTTAAACTTCCATTGCTCAATTTGTTTAGTTAGGAGTAGAAGTAGCGTATAATCCTTTAACTTTTGTTTTTTTACTTTTATTCACCACCTCAAATGCATTACTTCATAAACATTATTGAGTTGCAAGTCTCTGTGTTCGACCTCGGATCATCCTGAGAAACTTGCGTTCTCGTTATACTTTGCGCGAAAGCAAGAAAACTTCTAATAGGAATGCATGGTCATCGCATACATGCTTAAACACATATTGTATATTTTCTAGTCCAATGTATGACCATCGACGCATGGAGATCAAAGCATATTAATATGCATATTTATTTTCCTCTCTATTTTCCAACGCATCAAGGAGTTTCTGTTTATTGATTGGATCATAAACAGGTTGTTCATTAGGGGAACACTGGTAAGAAGTGAAAGGTAACCTAAGGGTAAAATGGTAATTTGAACCTTCTCTATATAAAGTCTTCCTTATGACCATTTTGAAAATAGAGCATTCATTGTGAAAATTTTTCACTAAGCCACAAAAAGAAATCCTCTCTACTCTCACAAAGGTTTTTCCTTCTCGGACTCTTCCAATAGCTGGATACCACCTATCCTTTTATTGGAATCCTTGAGAATAACAAGGTTATTCTCATGGTCGTGTTCAAGCTTGTTCGAGGAGACATTCATGTTCAAGATCATTGGAGGAGTCGTTCGTTGGAAGATCGAGAGGATCTTTCTAGGAGCTTGGGAATCTACAAAGGTGAGAATAGTTCTTTCCTTTTTCTTAAGCATGCTATTTCACATGTTTATTCTACACATATTCTGTTTTAGTAGACTGATTTTGTTTATGTAAAAATTGATTTATGGGATGCAAGGCGTTCACACGCCTCCGCTCGGGATTCGAATCCCATCACAAGCTACATAAAATAACCTAGGATCTTATTTATTGGATTGAGTCAATGCACATAAAACAACAATTATTTTATTAATAACAAATTATTTTACAGAAGTTTACAAACTACGAGAACATAAGAGATTTAGAACATTAATCTCGATAGTGGAGATATGTGAGTAAGGGTATTCTATACACAGAGTTTGTATATAACTGGACCGCAAAATGATTAATCTCTTTTTACAACATTGTTGATTGAAGAGATTAACATTTCGTAGGATGACCATAGGTAACTCGACCTCAATCCTAAGTGAGTATGAAGTCCTGTCTATATGAGCAGTTCTTTTATTTGTATAGGTGAAAGTGGCCACATTCGTCGACTCAATATGCTTACCATTTTGTTGATCTATCTGAGTAGAAAGATGGAAACATAGTCACACAAGATGGAATTCACTCCTTCCCGTCTTTAGGGTAAGTAGAAAAATTGCTCCCTAAAGTGTTGACTCTATTAGATTTAGTGTCATAAATCTCATTCATCTTGTAGTTTGTAATTTTGTAAATACAAACTATTTATTTAGTAAATCTAATAAACTAAGAACTAAGGTTTTTTTATGGAACTTGAATAGTATGTGGTAGACATACGAGTTGATCGTGTTTAAGTAATGATAAAAAAGGTTTGCAATATTGTTGGGGATGATGCCCTAAAGTCTCGTGTCCTATAGTTTGTAAACATAGTGTGTACGAACGCTTGTGATGTATAATATATGATATTTGCTTCACTACTTGACTTTGCATATTGGATGTTTTATTTTTTTTTTTACAACAAACCAATAAACTAAAATCCCTGATTGTCATTATGTAACTTAAGCATGTATGTGGTGACATACAAGTGGGTCATGTCTTAACTGATAACCAAAATGGTCTGTAGTATATGGATATAGGAGAGAAACCTTATCCTGGTAACGCTACGGATGCGGTCCGCTTCGTAGAATAGTTATAAGTGTTGTGACTTGCTACAGATAGTCTGATTCTAATCATTCATGTGAGGACATACCAGCGGGGGCGTCCTATACAAAGAGTTTGTATAAGACCTGACCACGAAGTGTTAACGTCTCATTATATAACGCCGTTCATGATAGAGACTTCACCTCACTAGGATGACCATAGGTAACATGACCTCAATCTTGAGTGAGTTGGGAACTTCTACCATTAAGGGAGGTCCTTTGATTTGAATGGGTGCCAGTGGCCAAGTCGCCGACTCAAACCTACCACTTTTGTGATTCGTCTGATTTGGGAGCTGGGAATTCAGCTACACAATATGGAATTCACTCCTTCCCTGAAGCAGGGGTAAGTATAAAGATTGCTTCTTTAAGGGTTGATCCTAGGGCTTGAACAATGTGGCGCCACACAACTTCTCATGGCCCGAGAGGTGTCCGCACATAGTAGAACTATGTTGTATTGTTCACGTACTATTGGAGCTTCGAGCCATAGGTCCATAAGATCCCCTTGTAGCTTGGATTCAAGTTGAGAATCAATTTTTGGGTCAGTTTGAAATGTCCAAATTGATGAGAGGGAGTTTGATTATATATGAAATAATTGAACTAGTTAATTATATATGATATAATTGACTTTATGTATGAGATGCATTAATTTGGAGGAAAATGGATATAAATTTGATTTATATCTAGTGGAGGAGAAAACATTATGGTTGATATATGATATTAAACTATAGGTTAATAAATATAATATGATTATATTTATTATTTTATTAATTTGCCAATTATGGGATAATTGGCCACCGTTTCTCTGTAACTGTGCATTAGTGTGAAGTTCCATTCGTTCGTAACTGAAGAATAAAATGAAAATTGTTTTCATTTTGTAGAGAACATAGGATAATTTCTCACATAGGTGTTTGCTGCCTATCGCTTCGTAAATCAGAGACTATACGATAGCTTGAGTTTACTAGACGATCGCCTACACCCGCGCACTTCTTTCTAAACAATCTCTTACCTTTTGCTAAACGATCGCTTAGTGCCAAGGTTTTACTAGATGATCGTATAGACGATCGCCTACCTCTTCCTACACGATCATGTACTTCACCTAAACGATCAAGCAGTTTATCTATACGATAGACTTAGCTTTCTCCCACTTGCTTGATAATTGTATACAATCTCTTTTCCTCCTCCCCTNCGATAGACTTAGCTTTCTCCCACTTGCTTGATAATTGTATACAATCTCTTTTCCTCCTCCCCTCTACCAAATCCGAACAGAGCCCACTCTTTGGATTGTCACTCCGAGAATACTAAGGGTTCCAAGTGATGTTGTTGTCCCCATTCTTCGTCTGTTCGTTTGGTGGCCGGTCGTGGTAGACAACCAGTGTTTTGTTGAACGATAGCCTTCTGTTCATGAAGAGAGCAAGTTTTTTGTTGTGAAGATAGTCTTCAACTGGTAAGTTTTCTTGGTCTCTTATTTGTTATCTCTATACATGCTAGTAATTTTACAGTATGATGCATATCTGTTTGTATGAAATTAAATGTGGTAGTTCTGTCACAATGTTTTTGGAAAGATCCACTTCCGCTCAGAGGTACTCTTGTATAAGAGTTCCTTCAATTGGTATCAGAGCTAGGTTTCTGATTTTCCAAATTCATTGATGCAAAGAATTGTATTTACATTCTCGGTGGGTAAAAGCATGTCTACTCTATCTGTTTTAAGCATTAAATCATTTGTGGATGTGTGGATTAATGGAGTTTCTGGGATGAAGCCTCGGTTTCTTAATTCTTTTACATTTCGAGTTAATTCTAAAGGCCCCTGCATTTTTTGGCATTATTAACTTCTATTGAGTCTGTATTGAAAGTTGTTTGAGTCTGTGAGTCGTTCATGAAGAAGCTTCATAGCAAGGGTAGCTGTTTTTCGAGGATGAAGACGACTAAGCGTTGGTTGGGTCGTGTAGACGATGGGGTAGACGATCGCTGAGTATCGAATACTCGGGTGTTGTTTTACACGCACGCACTAGACGATCGTATAGCTCAGCAAGCTTCATCGCTTAGTTACTGACTATACGATTGCGGAGTAAATCGTTTACCTTTTGCGTGTTATGCGATCGTCTAGACGATCAGGCTTCACAGCTTCATTGTCGTCTAAGTGATCGTTTAGCATCTACGTGTTTTCGTCTTGTGCGTTACATGATCGTTTACCTTGAGGCATTTACTAAATGATGGGAGCATCGTCTGGCTGTTCAAGACCCGATTCGCCTGTGAATCGGTTTGCTAAGTGGAAAAATGTAATAGATAGAATTTTTCATTCCAGTTTTGAGGTGGTTCAACCCAATCCATTAATCTGTGTTAATTTACATGAGATGTATGTTTTATTTATATGTCATATGGTATGTACATATAGAAAAATCCCACCTTAGGTTGTGCATTAATCATGCATCATCTCTTTATTATAAGTGTTATGATTTAGAGAAGTATGATTTAAATTACGTAATAGCATGCTCATGCATCATATAATATAAGAGTTATATTTATGCATGTATAAAGCATTGACATGCATCATCTTTATATTATAATTGTTATAGTATAAGGGTGTATGAAAAGCATGTGTGCTTTGTTGTTACTTGTATATAAAAGTTATGTATAGTAATGACCGGACATTGCATGAAGCATGACACGCAGGTTAAATTTATAAGCGTTATAAATACCTAGTTTTGTGGCAATGTATGTGTTAGTTGTTTCTTTTATAAAGGTTATAAAAAGAAATTAGAACTAAAATCAATAAGAAAGACATGCATGCCAACTTAGGTTTAATTCATGGTTTTAAAATGTTTAAAACTTGGATGAAATAGACCTAAGATCACGGTTCTAATATGATTAGAAACTTTAGGCTTTAATCTTTTAATCAGTTTATAGGATTAAATTGACTAATAAAAGGATAAAGCGCAGCAAATCTATCTAGAAGGGACCTTTTGTCTAAGGCGGGTTCCGTCTAAGCTGGGGTATTTATGGTGACAGAAACATAACACCCCTACCTGGGAACCTACCTGGAAAGGTGAATTAGATAGATTTGATGCATGCATGCAAGGTTAATGACAGTCTATTAAAGAGTTTAATGTGACTACTTGAACTTGTTTTATTTCAAAGACAAAAGTTGTTTTTAAACGGATTAAAAAATGACTTAGACTAAAACAATAGCCGGATTGTCTAGGTTAATGAACCCTAGGTAGAACATTCAGTGGGAGTACTTAGGGCATATGATGCTTCATTTAAACCTCTTGCATTTCTCCCTTATTGTCTACTCCGTGAGATCTACCCTCGGCCTCGTGGCACCCTAGGACTCCCCTAAAGGATGGTGTTTGGGTAGGTCAATATCAAGGTGGATGGAGAGAATGTTCATAGTAATTGGGAGCAAGAAGTGTGATAGCATATCCCACGGTCTCTCTCATTAAGTTGAATAAAGTTTTTGCGCATCGCCTCGAGGCACCCCGCGAGTGTCCCCCTATAGGATGGCAGTTTTGCACATTTCTTTATTTAATCTTCTGTAAAAGGATAAGGTTACTTAGTCTCTTATCCTAATCTGCTTCTTCTCTACGGTGGGCTCATTAGGGTCGGACTCTAGGGCCGAAAACGAGGGGTCACACTTACGCGAAATTGTTAAAGGTTAACAATTCTGGACCAAATAAATGGTGGCTATTAGGTTCAGTTGCAAGAGTTGGTTCTGCCTAATGGTTGAGAATGTCTCATCCCAGTGAAGGGGCATCTGATCACCCCACCAGTGGCGTTTGTTCTACCTCGTTGGGGTATCATTGTAAAATAGAAGTCTTCATCACTTAGGGTACTTAGAAACTGTTTTGCTAAAACTAATTGGTTAAAATGTGGTTTAGCAAAGTCTTATAAAAGTTTGTTCGTTTTTTAGCAACGGTTTTAAAAGTGGCTACAACCACGATTTCTTTTTTTAAGCGCCGAAAAACTCACTGGCAACAACTATTCGAGTTGAAAATATATGATCACGATAATAATCATCTTTGGGGATCTGATATTTGCCCTTACGGAGGTCTATCATCTTATTTCAGCTCCAAATGCAGCTCCAAATGTTCGGGAGGCATACGAGCGATGGACACAGGCAAACGAGAAGGCCCAAGTCTATATCTTGGCCAGTCTTAATGACATGTTGGCCAAGAAGCATGAGCTCATGGTCTCAACGCGTGAGATTATGGAGTCCCTGTAGAGGTTGTTCGAATAATCGTCTGGACAGCTCAAGCACGAGGCTCTGAAATACATCTTCAACTCCAAAATGGAGGACGACACCTCTATTCGTGGACACGTTTAATATGATGGTCCACTTTAAATTGGCGAAGATGAATGAGTCTAGAATCGATGAGGGAAGTCAGGTTAGCATAATCCTGCATTCATTACTGAAAAGTTTCCTCCACTTTGTTAGCAATGCGATTCTTAACAAAGTGGAATATACCCTTACAGCGAGTTGTAGACATACGAATCTTTGCTAAAAAGTAAGGAGAGGAAAAGGGGTGAGGCAAATGTTGCCTCATCTTCTAAAACGTTCCATCGAGGTTCGAGCTCAGGGACAAAGTCTGCACCTTCTACCTGTCTCTTATACACATCTAGATGTGTATAAGAGACAGCATACCGATCTTTACTGAAAAGTAAGGAGAGGAAAAGGGGTGAGGCAAATGTTGCCTCATCTTCTAAAACGTTCCATCGAGGTTCGAGCTCAGGGACAAAGTCTGCACCTTCTACTTCTAACTCTGGAAAGGGGAAGAAGAAGAAGGGTGGTAAGGGGAAAGGGAAAGCGGTTGCTAACCCGCCACCATTCACCCCGAGGAGGCGTCCGCCACCGGTTAAAAAAGGAAAATGTATCCACTGCAACCAGAATAGACACTAGAAGAAGAATTGTCCTTGATGGCTGAAGGAAAGGAAGGCAGCCAAGGAAAAGGCCAAGGCAGACAAAGGTAAATATGATTTACTTGTGCTAGAATTTAGTAGAGAATGATGATTCTACCTGAATAATTGATTCGAGCACCACTAATCACGTTTGTTCTTTCTTTCAGGGGATTAGATCCTGATGACAGCTAGAGGCTAGTGAGATGACTATGCAAGTAGGCACTGAGCACGTCGTCTCAATTGTGGTAGTGAGAGGCATCCAGTTAACTTTACAGAATAGGTTTCTTGTATTAAAACAATGTTTTTTTAGTTCCTGAGTTAAAAAGGAACTTAATTTCTGTAAAGTGTCTGTTACAATGTAAATACACTCTTTCTTTTAATGTGGATAAAGTATTTATTCATAAGGATTGTGTTGAGATTTGTACAACTAGACTGGAAAAAAACTTGTATGTGCTAAGACCGTTAGCCTTAAGTTCCCTCCATAACATAGAGATGTTTAAATCTGCCATAACTCAATCTAAACGTCAACAAATTTCTCCAAAAGAAAATGCCCAACTTTGGCACCTTCGATTAGGGTACATCAATCTCAATAGGATTGAGAGATTGGTGAAGAATGGCCTTCTAAGTGAGTTAGAAGAAAATTCTTTACCAATATGTGAATCTTGCCTTGAGGGTAAGATGACTAAAAGATATTTTACTGGAAAAGGTTATTGAGCTAAAAGAGCCTCTTTAGTTAGTACATTCTGACCTGTGTGGTCCTATGAATGTGCAAACCCGAGGAGGCTATGAGTATTTTATCAGTTTTACTGATGATTACTTTAGGTATGGGTATGTTTATCTGATGCAACGGAAGTCTGAATCCTTTGAAAAGTTCAAAGAGTTCAAGGATGAAGTTGAAAATGAATTGGATAGACAGATTAAAACACTTCGATCAGATCGAGGTGGAGAGTTTTTGGATTTGGGGTTCCAGGATATTTGATAGAACATGGAATCATTTCCTAACTCTTAGCATCATATACACCTCAGCAGAATGGTGTAGCGGAGAGGAGAAACAGAACCTTGTTGGACATGGTTCATTCGATGATGAGTTACACTTCCTTATCGAACACGGTTTGGGGTTTCGCAGTGGAGACTGCAGTATACATACTCAACTGTGTTCCTTCCAAGAGTGTTGTGAGAACACCTCTAGAGTTGTGGAATGGGTGTAAAGCTAGTTTACATCACTTCCGCATATGGGGTTTCCCAACACATGTGCTTGAGGCAAATCCCAAGAAGTTTGAACCACAGTCGAGGTTATACCTCTTTGTAGGCTACCCCCAAAGGCACACGAGGGGTTATTTTTATGATCCGTCGGAAAATAGGGTGTTTGTTTCTATGAACGCTACTTTCCTAGAAGAGGATCATATTAGGGAGCACAATCCATGTAGTAAAGTCGTGTTATTTTAGCTTTCCAACTAAACTACTGAAACTTTGACAAGAGTTGTTGAAGGTTCTGTTTCATCAGCAAGGGTTATTGATGATATTTCATCTAATAGGTTGGTTCCACCTCAATATTTGAGGGAACCCCGACGCAATGGGAGGGTTGCGAACCCACCCATTCGCTATCTAGGTTTCACGAAAATCCTCACTATGGTAGCAGAGGCGACGTTGAGGATCCGTTGTCTTATCAGAAGGCAGTGGAAGATGTTAACCGTGATGAATGGGTCAAAGCCATGGATCTCGAGATGGAGTCGATGTACTTCAACTCAGTATGAGATCGGAAGGAAATTGTAATTGAGATTTCCATGAGCAGCGGAACAAGACTATTCCAAATTACAATCATGAATCAACAAATCGTTTACAGTCGACTTCAAACAAATGGTTATGGGATTCATATAGAAATTACAACATGTAAAATACAAAGGAATGTTGGACGTAATATGTATGTGATGCTTAAATGATGTGCTACAAGCTCATGTTGTCATAAACTTGTGACGCTGGATTTATGCGATGACATGCACGCACAGTTCAAGTCCAATGTTATGCACAAATGACTTGACTTAACTTAATTCATGCAATACTACTTCTAGATATGCATTAGTAATAGATGTTCTTGTAGTATGCTATAGGTTGACACAAGTTTCCTTGCGTTGGAACCAAGTATAATTCCACCGCAAGTTTCTCGGTGTGATCTGAGGTTGAACACAGGGACTATTTGAGGTTACTACGTTATGTTTATGATACATACGACCAGGTTTTTCAATTTAATAAAAGGATTTGTGTACAAAAATATAAAGTCTGTCTCTTATACACATCTAGATGTGTATAAGAGACAGGTGTTCTTCCATCTCTGGAAGTACTACTTGCTTTAGTTAACGCATTCTTCTTACCTTCTCTCGACAGATCAGAATGGCATCTTCACTTCTGCTCTCACAGGTGAAGATGTCGTCTAGCATACCTTAGCTAAACGCAATTATCCCTTTAACACCGATTAAGTACTTGTTTAATTCATATTAACTACCAGGGGATTAAGAACACTTCATGAAGAAAGCAATAAACGTAGGAACGAAAATAGATAGAGAAGTGGTAATGAAAACGATCAAGACATTCAATATATCTATTTAGCGTCTGATACATGGTGTGTGAATGAAGGGGTAAAGAAGATGAAATACAATGATGAAAAGAGATAGAAACAAATACAATCAAGTGCCAACGTCTCGGCATCGATTTGAATGGAGATTTTCTTGTCTATATGGATGGATCGTGTGGAAGGATGAGCTTCCCTCTCAGGCTTGCTCAACCGGTATCAGGGATCTAAGTATAGAGCTTCGCGGCGGAGATCTGGCAGATTAACTCTGAGACTCACCTCTCGGCCTTATCTCTTCTTCTTCCCGGATTTCTTCAGTTTAACACTTAGCTCAGCCTTTCTCTCAATGACCAAATATCAATTCGTCCCGTATCCAGTAGCCATCCTTTTTTCTGTGAGTTCTATGGGGTATTTATAGGTGAAGATCTTTGACTCCGGCCTTGCGGTCCCCACTTTTGTTATGGAAATTCTGAAGATGGACGAATATTATTCTTTCTGTTATGCAATCGGACCGTCAAATCTGCACAACCTTAGCTGTACACGTGCCACAATCCTCCGCTTTTGCGTTGCTCAGCTGGATCTTTCGATCGGATGTTAACATAAGGTGTTGTTTTTATTACCGCATGTCGTTGAAAGTCAGCTCTGGATCGACTGTCGCATTGTGTCGTCATTGCGTTGATCGTCTATTCATTGTGGATTGACGGGCGCAATGTGACAGAGATGCGTTGGTCAATTTTTCTTGAGCCTTGATCGCAAGCGGTGACTTGGTTTCCTGCAAAACAGAGTAGAAATCTCATTTTCTTCCATCTTAATGATTTTAGTGGGTATAATTGCGATAATTCATAATTATTATATTTCGAAGCTAATTTTCATACAATTGGCGCATATTTATTCTCTTTTGGCCGCAATATTTAGATAAGGTAGTATAAATAACTTGTATTTCTACAAGTTATCAAGGAATAGAGAGTAAAACTCTACGCACATAGGCAGAAGTGTCTCCATGCTCCGTTGCACAACCGCTCGAACAATAGCGACCACGAACACTTGATCTACACAACCGTAACACCGCAACGAACATCGTACGAACACTTCGTGCTCGTCCTCCACGATCTCCTCGGTCACGAACTCCTCCACAATACGAACATCGCGCTCGTCCTCAGCAACATGAATAGCCTCCACAGCACCACGAATGGCCTCCAGAAAACCTCGACGGTGTCGAGCTAAGTCTGACACCACCAACAAGGCGACCTTGGTATTCTCGATGTGAGAATTTAGAGGGTGGGCTCTATTCGGACTTGGTAAGAGGTAGACGAACGGAGGAAAAAACTATCGCGTACATGACGGGGCAAGTGGGAGATGGCAGAGACCTAACGTATAGGTCGATGCCCAATCGTTTGGATAAAACTATGCAATCGTCTAGCAAAAGCTATACGATTGTTTAACTCGGTCTGTCGCTTACAGGCTCTACACGATTGTTTACCTTGGTCCAGCGATCGTCTAGCAAAGCTATGCGATCATTTAGTAAACACTGCACGATCGTTTAGTTCGCACCTGCACGATCGTTTAGCTCGCCCAGTCATCCTTTAGTAAATCTATATTTACTTGACGACTTCGTGAGTTTCTTTTCGCGAAGAGAAAACTCAAAATCCTTTTCAAACTTTTGTAAAACTTCTTTTCAAAATAGGAAACAACTTTCTTTTTAAACTCACGGTTACCATGATCCAATAACCACCCACTACTTTGGTTATTTAAAAGAAAAAGAATAAATTAGTTCATAATTAATATTATTATAAACATAAATGATAACCAACTTATCATACTATATTTATAGCCTATAGTTTTAATATTTCATCTCATGAAACATATAAACCATAATTATTTTTCTATTCCATGGTACTTAATATAAATCTCATTTACATCAATCCTCCACTAGATGTATCTCATACTTCATACCGATTATATCTATATAATCAAAATACCTATTGTCAATTTGAACATTTCAAATCAACACCAAGAACTGATCCTCAACAGAATCCAAGCTACCAAGGGGACCTCATGGACCTGTAGTTACGAAGCTCCAACAATACGTGAATAACTAACTAAACTCTTTAGTCATGGGATCCCATCCATTAATTTCCAGGCATTCCACTAAAGACCGACAACTGAACTCTCCTCACTAAAAATATATTATGTGTCCATCTTAACCAATCAGTAGTGTGACAACCCTTCACAGATCACTTGTAAGTACAGCTGGGCCAATAACCGTTATGTCCTTGTAGTTACATCTAACTCGTTAAGTACCACCGATCCCTCTAATGAACATAAGTCATAGTCCCACTATGATGGAGTCTTCTCTTCCAAAGAGAAGTTGTGGCCACTATGTTCAAGCCTCGGAATCAGCCCTTAAGGGAGCAATCTCTCTACTTATCTCTGCTTCGGGAAAGAAGTGAATTCTATCTTGTGGATTGAGTTCCCAGCTCACAGATTAGACAAGTCCCCAAAAAGGTAGGCATGTTGAGTTGACAATATGGCCACTATCACCCATACTAATGAAAGGACCACCCTCAAAGGCAGGAGTTTCCAAAACACTGAGGATTGAGGTCGTGTCACCTATGGTCGTTTAGGTGAGATGTAAGTCTTTAGTATCAACGACATTATATATAGAGTCTAGTCATCTCGTGGTCTAGGTCTTATACAAACTCTTTGTATAGGACACCCCCGCTCCACGTCTCCACACGAATGGTCAGGATCTACCATCTGTAGTAGTTTACAACACTTGCAAACCTCTACAAAGCGGGTCGTATCCATAGTGTCACCAGGATCAGGTATCCCACCTTAATCCTTATACTACGGACCGATTTAAGTTATCACTTAAGGCTTGATCCACTTGTATATCACATATATATGCTTAAGTTCACATAAGATAACCAAGGAGTTTTATTTATTGGATATGAGTAAATGCCATAATTAAATAACACTTATTTTATTCATTGAACAATGTGTGTCTTTATAAAACAACGAGACTCTGGGAGAATTAGGACACCAATCCCAACAATCTCCCACTTGTCCTAATGACTCTGAAGACTAATGTACAATACAATATAAAAATGTACAATATACAATAAACTAGGGCATTCCCCAATATCATCTCCCATTTTCCCTAGACAAGATGTCGCATGTCCCGCATACCCAGACTTTCCAGGTGACCCTCAAACACGTTAGCCGTGAGAGCCTTTGTAAAGGGATCAGCAACGTTGTATCCCGTAAGGATCAGATCTTAGCTCCATACACAAGCATGTAGACCTTCGTTCTCTGAAGATATTTGAGGATCGTCTTGACCCATTCATCTTTTTCAACATCCTTCATTGCTTTCTTAAAAGACAATGGATCCTCGACCCCATCATTTGTAATGACGTTTTGGGCTTCAGTCAAACCCATGTAGCGATCTGGTGGGTTCAAAACCCTCCTACTACGTTGAGGTAGTCTCAACTATTGAGCTGGTTGACTAGATGTCCCGACCTCAACAACTCTTGTTGAACTTTCGGCCTGTTCAACAACTCTTGTTGAACCCTCGGCAGTCTTAGTCTCACTTGAGATCTCACGTAAAACGAGCTTACTTCGTGGCTTATGGTCCCTCATATGATCTTCTTCCAAGAAGATAGAATTAGTGGAAACAAACACTTTGTTCTCAGTTGGATCATAGAAGTATCCTCCTCCCGTTTCCTTGGGGTAGCCTACAAAGAGGCAAACCTTCGAACGCAGTTCCAACTATTTTAGGTTAGTCACTAGCACATGTGTCGAACAGCCCCAAATCCTGAAGTGGCGTAAACTACCTTTATGACCTTTCCATAACTCAAAAGGTATTTCATAAACACTTTTTGAGGGAACGTTGTTCAGTATATAACATGCAGTCTACATTGCATAACCCCAAAACGAGTCTGGAAGATGAGCATAACTTATCAAGACCGAACCATGTTCAACACGGTCCTGTTTCTCCTTTCAGATACACCATTCTACTGAGATGTACCAGGAGCCGAGAGTTGGGACGCAATCCCATGTTCTATCATATAGTTCTGGAATTGGAGGTCCATATACTCTCCACCACGATCAGATCGTAGTGTTTTTATCTTCTTGCCTAACAAGTTTTCAACTTCAGCCTTATACCTGTCTCTTATACACATCTAGATGTGTATAAGAGACAGCAGATACACCATTCTACTGAGGTGTACCAGGGGCCGAGAGTTGGGACGCAATCCCATGTTCTATCATATAGTTCTGGAATTGGAGGTGCATATACTCCTGTCTCTTATACACATCTAGATGTGTATAAGAGACAGGGTCAGGATGTACAAGCTCCAAGGCTTCCTTGGCTCTGTAACCTTTTCCAGTAAAAGGTCATTTGGTCATCTTGCCTTCAAGGCATGATTCACATACCGACAAGGAGTTTTCTTCTAAACTCTTTAGAAGTCCACTTTTCATCAACTTCTCAATCCTATTGAGGTTGATGTGACCTAACCTTAGATGCCAAAGATGGTCGTTTTCCTTTGGAGAAACCTTTGGTCTTTTAGCTGTTGTAGTCGTACTGAACATTTCAATGTTAGACAAGGATTTTATGACTAATGGCCTTAGTACATATAAGTTATTTTCCATTGAACCATAACCAATCTCCATTCCATTCCTGAAAAATAAACACTTTATTCTTAGAACAAGAGACGGTATAGCCTTGTTCAATGAGGCAAGAAACCGAGATTAAGTTTCTCTTAATATAAGGAACTACAAAAACATTATACAGTAACAGATAACGTTTCTTGTCAACAAATAACTTCAACCTGCCTATAGCAACAGCTGAAACAACCTCACCAGTATCGACTCAAAGAGTCATCTCTCCCTGTGGCAACGTTTGCTAGGAACTGAATCCTTGGTAAGAGAAACTGACATGATTGGTAGCACCTGAATCAAGGATCCAGGCAGAATCATCATTCTCTACCAGACATGTCTCCAAGACCAATAAATCATATTTATTGTCTTGTCTCCTTTTTTAGAGAGGTCATGGTCGACTTTTTCGGGTAAACTGGTTTTTGGGTATCTAGGAAGTCTAATGCATTGGCCTAACCTTGTAGCAGGGATTCCATTCCATATTCCCCGGATGCCAAGTCCCGTATCGCGAGTCGAACTCGCTCTCTTGCCACGCTTTTCACTCACTCGTGGCAGGCCTCCGCTTTTCTTTTCATTAATGAAACCTGCCAGTTATTTATTATTAACTCAAATCAGAAGCCAAGCCAATACATGAAGAAAAGGCCCCCATTTCATAGGTTCGACTCTGGTCTCATCGGACACCCAATGAAAGGCTGACATTCAATTATGAAGCGGGCATATATATGAGATGAAGCACACCCGATGGAGGTCGTTTGCCATGAAATTCGTTTAACACGATGCTTTCCACTGTTTGTAATCGGTCATTTTTAAAAGCTTTAAACGGAAATACTAATGAGTTGCTAAAAAGAAAAACACATTGACCTACGTTAGGTTTTAAGCAAATACTCGTTGTAAAACAAAACAACATCCAATAAGATTTTAGCAAAACTAACATGAACCCCGTGTGACATCTAGTTTCGCAATGACGCTTCAAAGGTTTAGGACAAAAGCCCCCTAAGGGAGGTCAGTTATCCCTCCTCTGAATTGTGAAGATCTCAACCAGTCATTAATACCAAAATTCTTGCTCATATAACAACTAGCCATCATTGATTTGGCCAAGAGATCATTAACTTACTTAACAATCTCCCGTAAGTGTGACCTGCCATTTTAAGCCTTAGAGGTCCGTCCCAAAAGGCCAATCCTAAGGGAAAAATCCGGGCAAAACCTAAAGCGACTCTATTCATTTCTAAAGTTCACCTTGATATTGACCAACTGCACAAAACCCATCCTAAGGGGGCCGCTTCCAGGGAGACACGAGGGCATACAGAATGATCTCACGGTGTGAAGCAATAACAGAGACCATAAGACGTGTTGACACACACCCTTCACCCACTTACTATAAATACTCTCTTCGTCCACCTTGATATTGACTCATGCAAACACCATCATAAGGGGAATGCATCCTGGGCATCTCGAAGCCAAGCATGAATCTCACGGTGTGAGCATACAGGGAGGAATAAGACATATATGATACGCCTTCTCCTCCCACTGAGTATTTTATAACCTAGGGTTTAGCTTAATTAGAAAAAACACGGCTAAGGATTTTAACTAAGTGGCTTTTAGGTTTTCCCAAGAGTAACTTTTACCTTGGATTGTTGAACAACTTTTGATCATCATCCATTAAACTCTTTAGTGAAGTCTTTGACCAAAACGTCGCATGCTTGTTGAAAATCTATCTAATTCACCTTTCTAGGTAAGTTCCCAGGTAGGGGTGTTACGTTTCCGTCAACTTAAGAACCCCAGCCTAGCCAGAACCCACCTTAGACAAAAGGTCCCTTATAGATAGGTTTACAACAACTTTAATCTTTTATTCAACCAATTTAATCCTATTAAACCGATTTTAAAAGATTAATCTAGGTTACTAAACTCTTTAGAACCACTTAAGTCTATCTCATACCAATTTTAAAACCCTTTTAAAAACTTAAGTTCAACCTAAGTCAGCATGCAACTCTGAATTATTGATTTTAGGTCTAATTTCCTTTATAACACTTATAAACGGAAACAACCACAATGCTAAGCTAACACATGTAAGGTATTCATAACATTATAAATGGCCTAAGTGTCATGCTTAATACATTGTCCATTCATTGCTACTTCTTTTATATAACACTAACACTTATACAAAACAGCAATGAAACAAGCAAAACATGCTTCCATTCACCCTTAGACTATAACACTTATAATAAAAGGATGATGCATGATAATGCTCAATGCATGCAAAATATAAACCTTATATTTCATGATGCATGTGCATGCTTTCAAGTAATTTCTTCATGCAAGCTTATAACATTTATAATTCATGATGCATGAATAATTGCACAACCTAAGGTTTTTAACTATATGACAAACACTTTGGCATATAAGTACCATACTTCACATGTATAAGCAATAAAAGTTGATGAACTGGGTGAAATTTCCTTAAAACACAAAAAAGAAAGCTAAATATTACAAAGACAAGGAGTCTCCAGTTCAAACAGGCGAACTAGGTCTTGAATCGCTCAGCAAAGCAGTGCTTCTCCAACCATCATGTACTAAGCACCCCGCGATCGTCTACACGATAAAAGCAAACTCTTCGTTCTATCACTTACCAGTGCTCCAGAGTTAAACGATAGCATTTACCATACAATCGTCTAGAAAAAATTCCAAATGTTCATTTAGCTATTACAACACGATCGTGTACCTTTACTAAGCGATGAAGCCTGAAGTACACGATCGTTTAGCGCGCTCCACACAATGTCGCCTTTCGCGATCGTTTAAGCGACTACGATGCCACGAAGCACCATCGCCTAAGTGATCGCTTAGTTAGCGTCTCTATATCGCATACGTGCGATCACATAGGTAGTAACTAAGCAATGAAGCTTGCTAACTACGTAATCGTTCTAGCGCGCGCCTTCTACTAAAACGACGAGCATCGCATGCTCCCACTACGATTGCCTCCCTCCAACGCCTACGCGATCGCGCAACTAACGCCACACAATATGGTAAATGATTTACCATATCGCTTAGCATTAGCTAAACGATCGATTAAAACATACTACACGGTCGTCTAGAATGAAAAATCTAAACGATCGCTTAGTAAAATCCCTACGGTCGTTTACCTGAGGCTATATGATCCGACCAATGCTTGATCTTTTTCTTCGTTAAGAACTGCATCGCCATGTGTCGAAGCTTCATCACGAACGACTCGACAAACTCAAACTTTTCGAATTACAGACTCGATTGCATTGCTAATTTCGCCCAAAAACACAGGGGCCCTTACAATTAACACTTTATAATACCGAAAGCTTTAACAAAAAAGAAAATTTAAAACCCGAAACGTTCATTAAATTCATCCACAAATGCAGAAAATGGTTAACCACAAATGCAGAAACCCACCACAACTGTAAAAAACGTTCAATTCAGATCTGTAATTTGGAATATCAGAGAACCTGATACCAATTAAAGGAAATCGAAATCGAGATTTCCATAAGCAGCATAACAAGACTATTCCAAATTATAATCATGAATCAACAAATCATTTATAGTCGACTTCAAACAAATGGTTATGCGATTCATACAGAAATTACAGCATGTAAAATACAAAGGAACGGAGAGTAAAACTCTAAGAACATAGGTAGAAGCGTCTCCACGCTCCATTGTGCAACTGCTTGAACAACAGCGACCATGAACACTCGATCTACACGACCACAACACTGCAACGAACACTTCGCGCTTGTCCTCAACGATCTCCTTGGTCATGATTTCCTCTGCAACAAGAACACTGCGCTTGTCCTCAGCGACACGAACGGCCTCCACAACACCACGAACCGACTCCAGAAAACCTCGACGGTGTCGAGTTAAGTCTGACACCACCAACAAGGCAACCTTGGTATTCTCGGTGTGAAAATCCAGAGGGTGGGCTCTGTTCGGACTTGGTATGAGGCAGACAAACGGAAGAAACAACGATCTCGTACACGATTGGGCAAGTGAGAGATGGCGGAGACCTATCGTATAGGTCGATGCCCAACCGTTTAGATAAAACTATGTGATCGTCTAACAAAAGCTATGCGATCGTTTAGCTTGGTCTATCGCTTACAGACTCTACACGATCGTTTACCTTGGGCCAGCAATCGTCTAGCAAAGCTATGCGATCATTTAGTAAATACTGCACGATCGTTTAGTTCACACATGTACGATCGTTTAGCTTGCCCAACTGTCGTTTAGTAAATCTCTATTTACTTGACGACTTTGTGAGTTTCTTTTCGCGGAGAGAAAACTCAAAATCCTTTTTGAACTTTTGTAAAAACTTCTTTTCAAAATAAGAAACCACTTTCCTTTTAAACTCACGGTTACCATGATCCAATAACCACCAAATACTTTGGTTATTTAAAAGAAAAAAAATTAATTATCTCATAATTAATACTATTATAAACATAAATAATAACCAACTTATCATACTATATTTATAACCTATAGTTTTAATATTTAATCTCATGAAACATATAAACCATAGTTCTTTTTCTATTCCATGGTACTTAATATAAATCTCATTTACATCAATCCTCCACTAGATGTATCTCATACTTCATACCGATTATATCATATATAATCAAAATACCTATTGTCAATTTGAACATTTCAAATCAACACCAAGAACTGATCCTCAACAGAATCCAAGCTACCCAGGGGACCTCATGGACCTGTAGTTCCGAAGCTCCAATGGTACGTGAATAACTGACTAAACTCTTTAGTCACGGGATCCATCATTCATTCCATTAACTGTCAGGCACTCCATTAAAGATCAACAACTAAACTTTCCTCACTACAGATATATTATGTGTCCATCTTAACCAATCAGCAGTGCGACAACCCTTCACAGATCACTCGTAAGTACAGTTGGGCCAATAACCGTTATGCCCTTGTAGTTACATCTGTCTCCTTAAGTACCACCAATCTCTCTAATGAACATAAGTCATAGTCCCACTATGACTGAGTCTTCTCTTCCAAAGAGAAGTTGTGGCCACTATGTTCAAGCCTCGGAATCAGCCCTTAAGGGAGCAATCTCTCTACTTATCCCTGCTTCGGGAAAGAAGTGAATTCTATCTTGTGGATTGAGTTCCCAGCTCCCAGATCAGACAAGTCCCCAAAAAGGTAGGCATGTTGAGTTGGCAATCTGGTCATTATCACCTATACTAATCAAAGGATCACCTTCAAATGCAGAAGTTCCCAAAACACTCAGGATTGAGGTCATGTCACTTATGGTCGTTTAGGTGAGATGTAAGTCTTTAGTATAAACGACATTATGTATAGAGTCTAGTCATCTCGTGGTCCAGGTCTTATACAAACTCTTTGTATAGGACACCCTCGTTCCACGTCTCCACACAAATGGTCAGGATCATCTTGTAGATCAGCTTGATGGGATAAGACCTATAGGTTATAAATGGATCTACAAGAGGAAACGAGGTGCCAGACGAAAGGTGAAAATCTTCAAGGCTTGACTTGTGGCAAAGGGTTATACCCAGGTGGAGGGAGTCGACTATGAGGAGACTTTCTCGTCGGTTGCCATGTTAAAGTCGATCCACATCCTTCTGTCCATTACCGTTTATTATACGATCGTGTAGAAACTAGCGTGCGATCGTTTAGGCACGAGGTGGACGATTGTTTAGGTGCAGAGTGACTATCGTATAGGCTCTCGAGATTAAGCGATCGATTACTTTTCACCAGCGCGCTCTTTCTTTCTTTTTTCGGACGAACAATTCAAAATGAAACCAATTTCATTTTTATTCATCGGTTACAATAACCGACATTACCCCACTAACGCACGTTCGAACGTGATTTTGGGTTAATTATCATATAATTAACCAATTAAAATATTAATAAATATAATCATATTATATTTTTAACCTATAGTTTGATATCACATATCTACTATAGTAATTTCTCCTCTACTTGATATAAATCATATTTATAACTAATTTCCTCCAAAATAATGTATCTCGATTATATTATATATAATTAACTAGTCCAATTATATCATATATAATCGAACTTCCTTTTGTCAATTTGAACATTTCAAATTAACCCAACACACTGATTCCCAACTTTATCCAAGCTACCCAGGGGATCTAATGGACCTGTGGCTCGAAGCTCCAACGGTCTATGAATAGCTTACTAAACTCTTTAGCCACGAGATCCACCATCCGTTAACTGTCAGGCATTCCACTAAAGACCAACAGCTGAACTCTTATTATCACAGATATATTTCTGTGTCCATCGGATATAACCAATCATGAGTATGATGACCCTTCACAGATGCTCGTAAGTACAGTCGGGCCAAATTACTGTTTTGCCCCTGTAGTTACATCTCACTCCTTAAGTACCACTGATTCCTCTAATGAACAATACAACATAGTCCATCTATGTGTGAACGCCTCTCGGGCTAAGGGAAGGTATGTGGCACCATATCGTTCAAGCCCCGAAATCAGCCTTTAAGGGAGCTATCTATCTACTTACCCTTGCCTCAGGGAAAGAGTGAATTTCATCTTGTGTAGCTGAGTTCCCAGCTCCCAAATCAGACGAATCCCCAAAATGGTAGGTTTGAATCGGCGACCTGGCCACTCGCACCCATACAAATCAAATAACTACCCTCAATGACAGGAGCTTCCAACATACTCAGGATTGAGGTCATGTTACCTATGGTCATCTTGGTAAAGTAAAGTCTCCGTTATGAACGGTGTTATATAACGAGACATTAACACTTCGTGGTCAGGTCTTATACAAGCTCTTTGTATAGGACGCCCCCACTCACATATCCCCAACATGAATGATCAGGATCAGACCATTTGTGACAAGTCACAACACTTATGACCATTCCACAAAGTGAGCCGCATCCATAGCGTTACCAGGATAAGGTTTCCCTTCTATATCCATATACTACAGACCATTTTGATTATCACTCAAGACATGATCCACTTGTATATCACCACATACATGCTTGAGTCACATACAGATAACCAGGGATTTTATGTTTATTGGTTTGTGGTAAAGCAAATAAAATAAGCAACTGAGCAAAATACATGATGTGAAATAAATATCATATATTATACAACGCAAGCGTTCGTACAAACTGTTTACAAACTAAAGGACACGAGACTTTATGGCTTTAACCCCAACATCAAAGGCTACTAGTAGCTATATTTTCGATGTAGTAGGTGGAGTTGTTTCTTGGAAGTCCAAGAAACAGACTATTTTTTCCAATATATGATGGAGTCAGAAATGATAGCACTAGCAACAGCTAGTGAAGAAGTAGGCTGGCTTAAAATATGCTATCAAAGATTCCCCTAGTTGGTACCAATTGATCCATTGCAATAGTACTGCAACAATCGCAAAAGTTCAGAATCGTTATTACAATGAAAAGAGACAAAAATACATTGTAAGCACAATACCATTAGAGAATTTCTCACTATTGGTGCAGTTATAGTGTATCACAAATAGACTGATGAAAACTTGGCAGTTCCTTTGACGAAATGACTGGCCAAAAACCTCAGAAAAGATGAGACTTCTGCCTATAGAGAGAGATGAATCACCTATGAGGAAAACCCAACATGTAGACTGAAGATCCCAAGAAACAGGTTCAATGGGTAATAACTAATCACAAGTGATATAAAGCGAATTATGTTGGAAAAAAAGCATAGAGTTCCTTCCCTATGACCTAAAGTCTGAGCATGATATCCTGACGCGTAAGAAAAATTGAACTTAATTCTTAATGAGATCTATACTTGATGTCGAGTGGGATACTAGCTACAGGAGTACTCCTGATAGACTTACCTTTGTGAATGTGAAAGTGGGAGCCGCTTCCTATGAAATTTTAGGCAAATTCTCTAAAGCGTTCTTTAAACCGAGATACACATGATAGGCCTTAAAGCACGGGCTTTCAAACCACACCCTAGTAATGTTGTGTGTGAGATGTTGTTAGAGATAGAGTTCAAAACCAAAATTACTCTAGTATATTTTGAATCATCTACACTACATAAAAGTTCAAGTCATAAGACACCTTTGCTTATGCACAATATTGAACAAACTGATATTGCTCGATGAAAAAAAAAATTGTATTCTTAAAAGTTTTCAAGTGGAGGACTGTTGGTGAAAAACTTTAAATAAATGAAAAAACAAGATTTTGAGAATCCCACATTGTTAAGATTACAAAGTGGAACCTCCTTTTTATATTCCCACCTTGAGTTGTGGGTTTGGGCCCCAAGAGGTACCTATATTTTAGAGGGAGTGAGGAAATAGGCACACGTTCGGTTGAGCATGTGAGGTGAGGCGCGCATGTACGTGTATATAAAATTATTTTTACTCACTCTCGTTCTTCTTCTCTCTTTGCATTTTTCGAGAAAATTATAAAAAGGGTGTGAGTTTTTTTCGGACAGTTTTTGGTGCAGATTCGTTCGAGTCAATTTTATCTAGGTTGTTTTATCCTAGGTACAGCATGGCCATTGTGAACTGCTTACACAAGGGGCAGAGCCGCAAAACGTCTTAAAAAGAGTGAGCTTCAAGAATCAGCTTGTAACCGGTTTTTATTTTCCAAGTTAGTTTTCAACATCAGATGCCATTTGTTCACAACTATTTTCTATCCACCCCAGGTAGTTGTTCCAACAAGAACAAAGCAAATCTGAGAGAGGGATTGTGAGAGATTGAGAGAGGGAGACCAAGAGAAGGTCGTCGAGCAGTCGGACTTCAAAGGATGGAGGTGGATGCCGGATGGAGATGTAAGTCGTGAGGTTGAGACGAATGTTTATTTTTTTGTTCTTAATCTTAAATTTAATTAATTTTAATTAAGTAATCAATTAATTAATATTTGGATGATGATAAATCTGCTTTTATTTATTAAAAATTTGGGTGTTTTGAAGTGTCCATTGTATAGAGCTTAGAATAACGATTTCAATGCAATTTGAATCACTCAAATCGAAGTTTAAAAGAAGAAGATATGACCAAAACAAGCATAACGAAAAATTTTCGAGTTGATGACGTGACATAATTTTTCTCATTGAAGTGAATAACTGAGAGGTACACTTTGAGCAATAGAGGAGTAATGCATGATTAGTTTTGATTTGTTTTAATATTTAAAAAGAAAATAAATTTTGATTTGTATTTTAAAAAAATGAGATTTAAAAAAGATCATCAATATGTTAATAGTGGCCGAGTCTAACGGTTATAAAAAAGGGGGAAAAAGTTTTGTCCATTTATTCCACAGCATGCCGTTGGTGACTGTGTATATATTTACTAAGTTTTTCAACTTCACGTTTCTTATTATCAACTTTCAATAGTCTAAATCAAATGGGATTTCCAACATCTTCCCACTCTTTTTAAACTCATCTTCTTCTCTAACTTTATACAACAATTTTTATAATTTTCAATCCTCTTTAAAAAAAATACAAAGCTTTTGTTGTTACTCCCTCCAAGCTTAAATTTTATTTATTTTTTCTTCTTCTTCTTGAGAGAGACTTATGTATTGTGAACTATGAAGCACAGACACAGATACGACAACACGATACAGATACGGTCGGATACGGTGATTCGTCAATTTCTAAAAAACTAAGATACAGATACGTCTAAGGATGCGTCATTTTTTTATATACTTTTTTAATATATATATTTCTAAAAAACGAGGATACTGATATATTGAATATACATTTTCTTTTTCTTTAAAAAAAATCTAAGATATAGAAAAATTTAGCATACAAGTTAATAACAATAGCACAAAATAGAATACAAACATTGAAATACAATACAAAAAAAAAAAGCAACATCTAAGATGTTGAAGTACAATAGTTAATAAAATGCAATAGAAAAGTAACTCATATTGCAAAGAAGAAGAAGATTAGAAGGAGAAGTATGAAGATAAACGAAGAACTTATTGTTGAAGATATCCAAATAGTTTATATTTTGGTGGACTTTGTGGGGACTCAAATGTGAAGATGGAGATGGGTTTGGTCCGTTATTTACTCTCTTTTTTTCTTTTAGTTTTGGACTCGAGCAGTGAGCTTTTTAAATAGGTTGCCTGATTTTAGATTGGGAAAGATTAGAAGAGTTACTTGTCTTTTTTTCTTTAAAAAAAAAATATGCATAGAAATAGATACGTCAAATCGTGTGTCAGATACGTATCTGGGAAGTATCTGGAAGAATCAATATATGATACGTGTCTGATACTGATTATTTGCCTCACATGAAGTATCTGTGCTTCATAGATTGTGAGAATTAATTTGTTATGACCTCAAAATTTATAAATCAACTCTTTTAGAGAATTTGTCAAGTGTGATTTTTATTTTTCCAAATTACTGTAAGGGTTGCTTTTAATTCCAGAAAAAGAGTTTGTTTGTAACAGTTTAATCCTCAACCGTGGAATGATTAAGTTTGTTCTTGCGCCCAAAAAAAGAATGTTGTAGCCATTCGACTCTAAGCCGTGGAAATAATCAAATTTGAATAACATACCCAAGAGGAACTTGGGAAGTAGGGGGCATTCAAAAAAATTGATGATCTGTAAAAGCCGATCAACCCAACCCAACCCATGCGGTTTAGGTTGGGTTATCAACTCTTTGAGTTGGGTTGGATTTAAGTAAATGAAAATTTTATGAGTTGAGTTGGTTCATGAGTTTACCTAAAAGAAGTCAAACCAACCCGAACATATTATAAACTTTAATATATATATTTCTTTTTTACTTATGATATAATTAGATATACATATATTTATTTTTGTTTTATTTAATTTCATTAACTTTTGTTGGATAAGTTATTCTTCAACAACTCCTAAGAATAGTTTTTTTAGATTTTGGAAAGAGATTTTACATTATACAAATTGAAGTTGAGTTATTAATTTTAATTCAGTATATGAAAATAATTAAATCAAATATTTACATATTAACATTTTACTTTCTTTTAGAACAAAACTTAAATAAATGACCTGAATAACCCAAATTAACCCTACTCAAACATTTCATGGTTGGGTTGGGTTAAAGAAATTTACAATCAAAACAATTTGGTTGGGTCTAAAAATTTCTTAACTCAATCCAACCTAACCACGAACATCCCTATTAGGTGGTGGATGTAGATTAGATTGTGTCGAATCATTATAAATTATCGGTGTCAATTTCTCTATCGTTCTCCTATTTAATTTAGCAATTAATTTGTTAATATATTTCATTGCATAATTGCTACATTGAATTTTTTTATCTCAATTTATTGATCCTTTTAAGTAAATGTATTTGTATGAAATTTGTTTAAATTGATTGTTAGCCTAAAGAATATTAATTTTCTTAATTGGACCCACATTAGTAAAAAAAAGTTTTCATTAAGTTGAATAAATCCTATTCACCTCTTCTAGGATTATCATACCGAATCTACTATTGGTATCAGAGCTAATAACTTTTCTATATAAATGATTTTTCAAATATTATTTGATTTATAAAGTATCTTATTAATATTTTGAAAAATTATTTGAAAATCTTAAATGCTAGAGCTATGATAACTTTAGAAGATCATTTTATTAATGAACCTCCAATTCTTTCATAGAAATAGAAATTTCAATGTATGGAGAAATAAAATTAAAACTTTTATGCTTACTTTAGATTTTAACATTTTGTATGTTTGTGAGCAGGATTTTTCAAACTTGTATTTGAATAATGAGTTGCCCATTTTCAATATCAAAGCAATAAATATCATATGTTGTCATTGGATAGAAAAATATATGATAAAATTTTACATCTTGAATATGTATATGATATTTGAAAATTTCTTGATAATATATATAGTGTAGAAATTTCTCCTTACACTACTAATGATTTATTTGATGTGAAGAATTATAATTCTTAAAATCAATAAAAAAAAAATCTATAAAGTAGAGAAAGAAAAACGTGATGAATCCTCTTTGAGCTTAATGACTCATTTGGCAAATGATTCTAAAGATGAAAGTTGCAAAAATGAGATAAATAAAAAATTCTCTTTCTTATGATGAATTGTATGATGTTTTTTAAGATATGCAACATGATTTAGAAAAGGTTAACTCTAAAAAATATGTGAAATTATCAAAGAAGTTTAAGACATTGTGTATTGAGAATGAATCTTTAATAAATGAAAATGCATGTTTGAAAAATGAAGCTAATAATATGTTGTTGCATAATAAAGTTATCATTATGATGAGAAAAATGTCTTCGATGAAAAAGTTATTTTTCTTGACAAAGAGAATGATGAGTTAAATCTTTGTCATGTGAACTGATAATTGAATTGAATGATTTAAGAAATAAAAATGAGAAATTGAAATCTTTCTGATTAGAATTAAATGATGAAATTGCTAGTTTGAACATTAAAATTGTTGATTTGGAAACTAAGCAGTAAAGCATTAGGAAAAACAAAAGAAAAATTTTTTTGTTGATAAAATTAAATTTCTTGAATTTGATTTTCATAATAAAATTGAGTTTTTACATGTGCTTGAAGAAAAAGAATTACCTACTAATAAAGAGTTTGAAATTGTAAAAGAATCCAATAAAAGATTGACTAAGTGGCACACAAACATACATATTCTTAAAAACTCGGATTAAAATAGTTAATTTAAAACATTGGGACCAAACGCACCGATTCTTGAAGAATCTTGAAAACTCAACATCCAAAATGTTTTTTTTTTCCTATATATTAATAGTGGATGAATCTAACTGGTTAAAGGAAAAAAAAATTTACTGCACAGTGTGCCGTTGGTGACTATATATAAAAATTTAATTTTATTACTTTTATACATTTCAATCTGTACCCTTCATGTTTCTTTTTATCAAGATCTAATGGTTTAAATCAAATGTGGTTTTCAACATCTCACTTTTTTTTTTTTAAATTCATATTCTTCTCCAATTTTATACAACAATTTTCATAATTTTCAATCTTTTCTAAAAAAGAATTGTAAAGCTTCCATTGTTGCTCTTTCCAAGCTTAAATTTTATTATTTTCATCTTATTCTAGAGAGAGATTTATGTATTGTGAGAATTGATTTGTTGTAAGCTAAAAATTTATAAATCCATTCTTTTAGAGAGTTTGTCAAATGTGCTTTTCATTTTTGCAAATTATTGTAAGAGTTGCTTTTGGTTCCAGAAAAAGAATAGTTTGTAATGGTTTGATCCTCAACCGTAGAAAGGATTAGGTTTGCTCTTGTGTCTGAAAAAGGAACATTGTAATGATTCGACTCTAAGCTGTGGAAAGGGTCAAATTTGAGTGATATGCACAAGAGGAGCTTAGAAAGTGGATGTAGGTCGGGTTTGTGTTGAATCACTATAAAATTACTGGTGTTAATTTCTCTATCTTTCTCCTATTTAATTTTGCAATTAATTTGTTAATATATTTCATTGTCAATAATTATTTGCTACAATTTGTTCTCGAATTTGTTTATATCAATTTATTTATCTTTCTTAAGTGAATGTATTTTTATGAAATTCTTGTTTAAATTACTTATTAGCTAAAAGAATATTAGTTTTCTTAAATAGACCCATATTAGGAAAATTTTTTCATTAAATTGAATAAACCCTATTCATCCCCTTTAAGGTTGTCATATCGATCCTACAAGGAAGAAATTAAGAGGTGAAAGATGATGTTGGACAAATGGGTCGCGGCATAGAGAAGAGAAAACTAACCCTAGATTTGATAATTAATATAATATATTTTTATTTATTTATTTTATTAAAATGTTCGATTTGATTTTAAGTTCAGTTTTCAAAATTGAAATCGAACCAAACCAAAAATTTTGGTTTCAAAATTGGAGAGGAAAATGAAAATGGAGGAGAGAGGAAAACAAAAAATGAAGATTAAAAAATTGTTCAGGATTCAAAAGAGAGTTTTTCTCCTACTGACATCAAAGCCCAGATTTCTTATAGTGTATACTTATTAATCATGCATCTGACTTTTGTGTATTTAATAATATAAATGTTTTATTTTAAAAAAAATGATGTAAATGTTTTATAATTATTGTTTATATTTTAATGCATGCTACAATTTTTTATTTTATACAATTAAATTATATTTAAACTCTAAAATGTGAGAAAATGTAAGGAAAAAATACAAAAAATTAGAAACAAGAAATGATTATCAAACAAGTTTCTATTTTTGTTTCTTTTTTTTTTTTTCAAGAAACAAGAAGCAAAAATAGTTACTAAACATATTCATGTTTCTAGTTTTTAAAAAATAAGAAACAATAAATAGGATACAGGAAACAGGAAACGAAAAACGAAGACGTTATTAAATGGGCCCTAAATTTTCCACTAAGTTAGATAATTGAGGAAGAAAAGTGTTTTAAGTACATGTTAGTCCTAACCATCTTTCTATGTCCTACTAAATTGTCTAATTATAGTTTACATGGATTAAAATTTTCATCAAAATCTTGAAATTTCGTGATTTCAAAGGGCTCGATTTTTTTATCAAGGGAAATTTCATTTTTCCCCTAATTTCGATGAAAATTTGAGAAAATTTTGAAATTTTTTGAAAATTTGAGAATAATTCATAAATATTTGATTCTCCCATTTTGACGAAATTTCGACATTTAGAGAAAATTTTGTTTTTTTAGGGCTGGTTGCACAAATAACAATCAGACCTAAAGTAATAAAAAAAGTAGAACAAGGATAAACATATTAGGGACATGACACAAAATTAGTGCTCGATATCATTGATAGTAGCTATCAGTGATAGCTATATAGGTAAATGACCAAAAAGCCCACATGCAACCCACCATTCACGCTTCTTTTTCTGATTTTCTCAAATACAAAATATCGTTGATAACAACTATCAATAATAGCAACTGATAGTAGCTATCATTGATAACCATGATAGCTATTATTAGTTGCTGACATTAGTGATAACTTTCAATTTGAAAAATGTTAATACAACATTAAAATAGTAACACTTGAAATATCACCTTTCAATTTACTATTAGTTTCCAATGGCTATCATTGATACAATTTTTTCAATTGGAACCAAACATTAAATATTAACACCTAAGGCTACTAATGGATATCAATTATAGACCTTTATAAGTAGTTACCAACTTTTGAAAGGAAACTATCATCTTTCAAAGATTAATATTTAAAGCTATAAGTAATAGAAATCTATCAATAAAAGGTCTATAAGTGACTATTTCTAATATTTACCGAAGTTATATCACCAATATCATTAATATCATTCATTTTATTGATATATACATAAGTCATATCACTAATATACGGATATCACTAATAGCTATGGCTATCATTGATGGCTTCAATCAATGGCTATCACCGATAACTTTTAACAGTAGCTATCAATGATAAACTTTCATAAAATGAAATTGACTTTTATATCATTGATATCATTGTGGATATCATTGAGTTCTATCTTTAATATTACTAATATCACTTATATCATAGTTAACGGTGATAGCTTCTGTCATTGATAACATGCTATCAGAGATAACTTCTGTCATTCATTTTTATCATTAAATAACATGTTATCAATATTGCTGATAGCTTCTATCAATAATAACATGTTATTAGTGATAACTTCTAGACATTCCATTTATACTTTAGTTCGAGATTCAACTTTATTAATTAAATTCACTAAGTTGACTATCAATGATAGACTTCTATAAGTGGATATTAAGTGTGAGAAAAATCATCAAAGATTAAGCTATCAATGATAGAAAATATTAGTAGTTATCACTAATAGACTTTCATTAGTGACTATCAATTTTGAAAGATCAACACTCAAAGCTATCAGTGACTATTATTCAAAAACTTTTATCATGATTATCAATAATAGACTTTTATCACTAACAAATTTCTACCACCGATACCTATTTAAACTCGGTATCACTAATACATGAATATGACTGATATCTATCTAAATTTTATCACTAATATCACTAATAATTTTATTATCAATACACAAATATTATAGTACACAAATATTTCAATTTTCCCTTCATTTTAGATCATCTATGCCAGTTTTCAAGTTTATTTCTGATAGACATCATATTTTAAAGTCCTATAAAAAGACAAAAAAAAAAAAAAAACTATTAATCTGTTTGATATCGTTCACATGTCTCTCTCTCTCTTTTTTTTTCTTTTTTTTTTTTTTATAAATAAACTTGTTTAATAACTATTTTCGTTTCTTATTTTAAACTTTTAAGAAATATTTCTAAAAATGGTGCAAATTTGTAGACTAAAAAAAGTAGTTTCTTTTAAATTTGTTTTTATTTACTATTTATATTTAATATTTTGATGATTGACTTGTTGGTGTTAAGTCACATTTGGATACTCTCAAGTCTTGGATATGTATCTCAACTTCATAATTCTTATGAAAAAAGAAGAAGAAGAAACAAAAATCAAATAAAGGAAAGAAAATAAAAGAAAGAAAGAAAGAAAGAGAAGAAGTAAAAACTAGAGAAAGGAAAGAAAATAAAATTAAAAAAAACCAAAAAACAAAAATCGAAGAAAATAAAAAAAGAAAAAAAGAAGAAGAATGTATCCAACAAGACAAGACAATGGTTTGAAAATTAGAAAAAAAATCAAATGTTGACTAGTCTAACACTTCTATATTTGCAAATATTTTAAAGAGGTACTATATTTTTATATTTTTCCCTTATTTTATTATTTATTAAAAGTATTTTTTTAATTAACTATGTTGTCGGTTCAAAATTTTCAAGTATATGGTCATAATCACACACAATTCTATAGTTCATCATTTTCGACAAAGGATTAAGTCTTTTTTTGTGCTGCTTTTTTTAGTTTCTAGCTTTTCTCAATTTTTTGCTTTATTTTCAACCAAAAGCTTAACTTTTTCATTCAATTTTCATATCATTTCATCTCAAAATTGAATTGATGTGAGTTTTTTTTTTTTACCACAAATTTTTTTTCATAATTTTCACATAATTTTATCTCAAAATATTTCTAAGCTTTATATTATTTTGTAATGATTTTTCATTTATTTTTTAAATTTATGCTCTTGCATCAACATTTACACATACATTTACAATAGACATCTAAATGTTATCTTACTTTATAAAAATTGAGATTAAAAATGATCAATTATAGTCTAATTAAGCCAAAAGTTTCATTAACTAATTATAACAATTTCTATAATTTTTATCAATCTCCATAATTTCTTTTGAAATTTCATTGATATCAACATTGTTATAAATTGGTACCTCAATATTTCCATATTTTGAACCTTGAGTTTAGTATGGCGAATTCTTCTTATATCTTTCTTTAAATATTTTATTTTATTATTATTATTACTATTATTATGATTATCATTATTATTATTATTATTATTATTATTTTCTGTATAGGGTAAGAGTGGCAAAGCATCCAAATTTTACTGAATATTTTATACCAGCACCATACTTTCTAGCTTCTATGAAACCAAGTGAAAAGGGAAAAACACTCATTGCCACAAAACAGAATCAGAAATAGAATACCTTATTTCACGTTCAATTCCTTCATTTTTTCCCCTCCAAACTACGAAACCAAAAAACAAGAAGAAAAAAGGAACTTTAAAATGACTTCAAATTCCGCTGCCGAAGAAGGCGGAGGAAATTTATTTAATTCTCTGATCACTTCACTCACGGTGGCCGGCATTGATGAAGGCGGCAAGCTTTCCGATGAAATCAACCGCCTCGTCGGATGTCGGGTTGAACAAATGAAACACGTGGCCTTGGCCTTTCGTCTCGACAACATCCACGGTGCCGCTCCATCCCGATTTCTGCAGACACTCGCTGTACAGCCATCCTCTGTTTTTCACAGCGTCCTTCTCCGCCACATAAACCGCCACTCTCTCCGCCGCTACCCGCCCCAATTCCGGGTCAAATTCAGGGTTCACAATCGGGTCATCTAACCCGCTAATCTTAGGGTAAACAAAATACCACAATTTCTCGATAAACATTCTATCTTTCGGATTCAGCTTCTCTTCATCTCCGATCAATTTCCCTCCCCAGAAATAAGGATGAACCAAAAGCAATCCCCTCAGATTTAACCCGGACGACCCTTCCGACCCGACCCGTATCGCCATTCGATTAGCAATGTTGGCTCCAGCGCTATCTCCGGCGAAATAAACCCGCTCCAAATCTGCAATTCCATTCAACCACTCCTCCGGCCCGGTTCCGGCCGAATGGGCGGCGACCCATTTCAAAGCATCCCAGGAATCTTCATAAGCGATCGGAAGCGGGTGCTCCGGAGCTAGCCGGTAATCGACGGAGACGGCGATGACGTTGGCTTCAGCGACTAAGGAGTTAAGATGACGGTTATAGGTGGTGGAGAATGCGGATTCGATGCAGAAACATCCGCCGTGAAAGTAAATGAGAAGAGGAAGTTTGTGAGGTTGTGCGGTGGGTTTGGGCCTATAAATCCGAACAGAGACGGCGGTTTCCGGCGAGATGACAACGTCTTTGGACTCGACGTCGGTTAGGGGGTCAAGAGACGGATCGACTAATTCGTTGCCGGCGAGCCTGTGGACGCGACCGTCTTTGTAAACGACGAGCAAAGGGGAAAAGTCGTGGGCAATTTCAGTGGAAGCCATGAGAGAGTAGATGAAAGGGAGCACGAAGCGGCAGATGAAGACGACGATTTTGAAAGAGAAATATTTCCTTATGCCTTTGATTTTATGAGTTCTAATGTGTGGACTTAAAAAGTGAGTTGTTAGGACTTGAAGAAATTATTGGTCGCAAGTTGTTTTCCATAATTTATTACATGTGCGGGAAAATAATTGCCAAACTTGTCATCTATATGACTACACCCCACCGTTATCAGAAGTCAAAATAGTGGCGAGCGGGTTGGTAGAATTGAGCTAATTCAAGACATATATTAACTAGTAAAACAATGTCGAGGTCATTGTATAACGTGTAATAAATTTTGAAAAACTGTAAAAAAAAATGTTCCATATACAATCTCATTTTTAAAAAATGACAAATAATATATGTTGATAACATATGGTCGCGATAATGTACTACAAAGCATATTTTTCATTTCCTTCATATGCTCGTAATTAAATTTGTCAATAGAGGAAGCTCATAATTACTCTTTTATTACTTATAAAAGAGTAATAGAGAAAATTGTAGTAGAGTGTCAAATGTCGGTTCACTTTAGAAAGATGACCGTTTTTTAATACTAAAATATGACCATCGATTCTTTTAGGATAGACCCGCCACTCATTAAGTTCTTGCATATATTATATTCTTTCATGTTTATCCCATGAAGCCTATGTATTTATGATGCAATATGGTTCATGGAGTATTTATATTCTTGTAATTAAATTTGTCAATAGAGGAAGCTCATAATTTCTTATGAAAGAGTAATAGAGAAATTGTAGTAGAGTGTCAAATGTTGGTTCACTTTAGAAAGATGACCGTTTTTTAATACTAAAATATGACCATCGATTCTTTTAGGATAGATTCGCCACTCATTAAGTTCTTGCATATATTAGATTCTTGTATGTTTATCCCATGAAGCCTATGTATTTATGATGCAATATGGTTCATGGAATATTTATGTGTATTCTTCCTTATTTTTAGTCATTTTATTTGTTAAAACACCATTTAATTCCTATACTCTTGTTGAATGAGAAATCTTGGATCAATCACAAATTATCACGTCATTTCTTAAATTAATGGCAAAATTAAAAATGATTGAATTTAGGACCAATTGAAGGTTGACCTGTGTCCCAAATTTAAATTGAAGATCTAAGTTAGCAAATAAAGACCCTATATTTCATTTATGTCCAACTTTATCAATATTTATAAGAATATCTAAAGTGAGCTTTCTAATTACCCAAATTAGGAGCTAATTACATTTTTGTCCTTAACCTAGATGATGAGAAAAGAGTTGAAACTTGGACTCTTATGGAGCAGTTGCAAAATGCGATTCATCTACCTTGGATCATTGAAGGTAACTTTAATGAAATTTTGTCGGCCTCTAAGAAAAAAGTGCTTCAAAAATATTATTGATCTGTGTGGGCCATGTGATACATTTTTCCAGGGAGACATGTTCACTTGGTGTGATCGGCATTGGAAGGGAGAGCTTATTTAAAAACATCAAGATAGATACTTGATTAATGTGGAAATGGAAAGCCAAATCATGAATTTGATTGTTTACTGATCGTCGAGACGTGTATGAGTGATACAAATAAGAAAAAATTAGATCTAAACGTAAGCATATATTATGGACGAAGTAATAAATCTTGAAATATTCCAAGAGTCTAATCCCATGAGACTAAAGTTAAGTTTAATTGTATTAAGACAATGAGTCAATGTAAATAAAGGTACCCAAGTGTGTCAATAGATAGTGAATAGGCAAAAAAATTGACATTAAAAACAGTAAATAAGAATAGATGATCGGGGTGAAACAATGTTTCAATCGGTTGGGCAGTGTGCCTTGGCGATGCGGCCCCATCATACCTACACAATGACTTAGTCATGGACAGAAAACGTCTTCTATTAGGTCTTGTATCAAGTTCCTTTAGGAGTGCTAAGTAGCTCATATCTATATTTCTATGATTAGTTGGATCTTAAATTAATTCACATACAATTTCTTTATCCTATGGTGTCCTTTATTTCTAAGGCGACGTCATAGTCCTATTTATAGGCTCTTAGTCTCATATCCCTTTATGATATTTATTTATATCCTAACCTTTTCAGCATTAAGAGTCCACTATATTTCTAAATTAAGTGGCCAGTTTAACTTATCATTTTTCATCTTTAACTTTAATACAAGGGAAATGCGTAAGTCAAGGCGATATGAAGTGCAGACATTGCTCAAGCCATAAAATCCACGATATCCACATTGTTGAATCCTTAAAGAATTTAGCTCATGGTTAAAGATAAATGAGTGAACTTCATTGGAACAAAAAATCACAACTACAAGATGATGTTCAATAAAAGAGAAAAGAAAGAATATATAAAAGTGCATAAAAGTAAACTAAGAAATGCTGGAAATACACTTTGTGGAAAATTATCACTCTCCTAATCTTTTTCCAAGGTGACTCTACTTTTTTAAGGATGAATCCTCTCTCACCACATGTTTGCATGAGGTAAAATCTAGAGTACTCGAACTTTAGAGGAACTTCCATTCTTCAAGTTGTTGACTGAGATTATTAAAACTTGTCCAAGGATGTCTGAATTTGTGGAAGAATCATGAGTGGAACATAGGTGAAGTGTCGATGGAAAGTCCATCACTGAAATGGGAGGCTTCTTCTTCTTTTATAGACATCAAATCTATTAAGGAGGATCGAAAACCATGCTCAGCATGTTGGGATTGGTGTCCTAAATCTATTGTATTCTCGTAGTTTAAACATTGTATAAACAAATTATTATTAATAAAATAGTTGTTATTTTATGAGCATACACTCAATCTAATAAACTAAAATCCTAGGTTTTATATAATTTAAACAATTATGTAGAGGCATATAGGTGGATCTTGTTTAAATAATAACCTAAACTGTCTGCAGTACATGGATAAGGTTGGGTACCTTATCCTAGTGACACTAAGGATATAGCCCACTTTGTAGATGTTACAAGTGTTGTAAAGTGCTACAAATGATTTGATCCTGATCATTCATGTGGAGACATGTAAGCGGGGGTAGTCTATACAAAGAGTTTGTATAAGATTGGACCGTGAAATGATTAGTTTCATTATATAACATCGTTAATAGTAGAGACTTAAATTTCACTAGAATGCCATAGGTGACATGACATGAATCCTGAGTAAGTGATTGCATGTCATCTTAGGCCTTTTATTTAGAATTATGAGGGTTGTTAAGAAGAATATGCGGTAATTATGTTAGGAATTCATGAGAAAATAAGTTTGCGTCGATCAACATGATGAATCTCGGCTAACCCACTATTATGTGTTATTATTCGTTCAATTGTCTATTTTTGTAGTTAACGCAGGAAGTGGACGCAAACGCGGAAGCCGAACTACCACATAGACGACCGCATGCGGAGAAACTCTCTATTGCAAAGGCGAGTGCATTCGATCAACGCATGGGTGTTGCAACAATCAGCCGCCTGCGTCCATCGCATGGGAGTTGTGATCATCAAGTGATTGCGATCATCGTGTAGAGGTTGCAGTATTAAGCGAATGCGGTCACTATACGATTGTGACTACACGATAACACATAATAGAGGATCGACGCAAGGTTGGTGGAATGAACGCATTAGCGCATATCTCGAGGAAATCAAAAGATGATGTTGACATTTCATCTACCATACCGTTAGCAGCAGAGATTCAGAAAAGGACTAACGAGCCGCGAATGTCAGAATCAGAGTAGTCCATTAATGTCGTCGGCGATCCAAGCTCTATCTAAAGAAGCCGATGAGCAGAATTTCAATTTATCCAAGGTTTTCGCCTGAGGTTCGTCTTAGAGTGGATCCTTGTGATCCAGAAAAAATGCGTGAGAAGAAAGCTTGAGAGTTCTTCATCTCCTTCATCCATTCTGAGTGACGACCGGGGCCTTCGATCGGAGCTAGATCTCGGGAGAGTCAACTCCACCGCCCAACCATGGAACCACTGGTAGCCTTGACGCACATCCGTTGGAAGAAAGTCATTGCTTCCAGTCGGTCATTTCATTTTCTCTTCTTTTCTTATATTGTATCGTATTACATTGTGTGATTAAGGAATTAATACATTATGTGTTCAATGCATTTCTATGTTTCCTCGATTCCATCTTTATCTTCTTTACGAGATTGCTAGAGTATTGCATACTTAATCATGTGGATTAGGGATATGAAGCATGTAGCAAACCACCGAGAGGTGTGAGTTGCGTAAGTGTGTGAGTAAACCTTATTTTCTTAGTGTGAAGCTAACGCAGTGCTTGTCTATGAGTAAAGTTAGCAACAACTAACTGCCTGGGAGGGTAAGTGGTTGGTCGCATTAAGCAATGTAAGCTATTGTTCACTAGAGATAGGAATAATCTTATGTCAGTAAGGTTTATGCGGTTACCTTGTCTTATGAGCACTTCATTCATCATTTAGGCATACTTGAGAGAGTAGCCTAAAATCCAAATCTAAGACTCGAGAGAGCGGATTGGAACGCATAAGCAAGAATGGGAAACTTAGAAATAAATTCTGTTTGCTATCGCACAGCGTATGCACCCTACGGAGAGGATATTGCATGTGTCTAGGAAGTAGGATACTGTGGTATGCGGCCATCACGCTCATGCGGGCAGAGCACGTGAGCAGGTTATGGAGGTTTAGGCAGGCATAGGCTTCCCGACACTATCGCAGATACATCGCATATGTCCTAGAGTTAGGCTCAAGTGTGTGTAGCATGATCGCATGGCTTGCGTTGAGTAAGGTTGCCCTTGCGGTCACTCTTAAGGGTTGCAATGAAGACATCTCCACATTTTATCTGTTTTTCCATCCATTTACTTCCTGTCAATAGTTTTCGTGTCTCTATCTCTCATTCATATTCTCGTTGCGTTGTCTGTTAGTTAGGAGTAGGAGTAGTGTTAGCTTAGAAACCTCTCCATCATTCTTTTATTCAACTGCCACATGCACATTACCGCATTCATCTAGTTACAAGTCCTTGAGTTCGACCTCAGATCACCCGAGAAACTTGTGTTCGNCTTTTATTCAACTGCCACATGCACATTACCGCATTCATCTAGTTACAAGTCCTTGAGTTCGACCTCAGATCACCCGAGAAACTTGTGTTCGTGTTATACTTGGCGTGAGCGCAAGAAAACTTGTGACAGGAATGCATGGTCATCACACACATTTGTTAACGCATAGTCATTCCAACGCATGATAATCAACGCATACATTAAAGACATGCATCGCATGTTGCGTTTCAGTGGATTTTAGTTGTCGAGTAATTGACATCTAATTTTCAATCATCAAGTTTTTGGCACCCTCAAACTTAGAATCATGCTTGTCCTCAAGCATGCGTTATACTTAAGAAATTCTAACTCACTTTCCAGCTTTCCTTTGCGATGACCAACTTCTCAGAATATAATTTCCTCATACCTCTAACCATCACCGCAATGCTCTCCTCCACTTTAGCTGCTTCTTCAAAAAGATCTTTTCTAAGTTTAGATCCGGCAAGCCTTTGCTTAAAAAATTTTTATTCATCCATCGCAACTTTGCGTTTAGCTTTTGAGAATGCGTTCGTTCAAAACACTTTGAAAATTTGCGATGACTTATTTGAATGCAGCGTTGAACCTGGTTACGCCCTTTGTTTTGGCTTACCCCCACGTGTGTCATGCGGGCATCCAGCTTCGGTTGCATTTCATATTCAACTGAACTCTTGTCTTTCTTGATTGGGCTTGTGCCCAACAGAGGAGTTGCGCTTAAGTACTGCTCTTGGCAACTTGTCTTCGTTTTGGCTTGCCCCCACGTGTGTCATGCGGACATCCAACTACGAGCAAGTGCCTTTCACAGCTTCACTCTTATCAATATGGGTTTCCCCATTGCGTTGACAGTGGAGTTATTATTCTCAAAAACTTGCTTCACTTTTTTTTCTTTCAAATGATCGCAATGTAATGAACGCAATTCTCCGAGACTGCTGCCACCTCCAAACTTAGAGGTTGGCAGCGTTCTCACCACAAAGCTAAAAACAAACTTAACAGGAATGTGGTAATAAATGTTTGAGCAAAGGTTTGCACACAATAAAACTGAAGACTCTCAAAATTTGAAGAAGCTAATAAAAGTAAGGAGCGCCTTGCTACGCTTAGTTAGAAGATGCGGTAAATTATACGTACCATCATAGAAACATTGCAAAGGAACGCAATCGGGAAAAATATAATTTCAAAAGTATAATGCATAAATGATAACAAGAAAGGAACCTTAGGCGAAATAACGCATGCGATCATGCGTTGGAATCCACGTGATTGAAGCCATGCGTTGAAGGATGAAAGGAATTCTTCCGTTGTACTGCGCACCGAGGAGACTTATTGTCACACCTGCAAGGAGCAAATGCACCACAACCAAGGAAGCAGCCGCATATGCAAAATAACAGTAAAAATAAAAATAACCTAAACTAAGAATGCAAAGTAAAGATAGAGTAGAAGATGTCCCTGGAAAAATAGGAGTGTTGTCACTTCAAGAAGTCTTCCATGTAGGAGATTACTCTCAACTGCTTGGGTCAAGATACCTTGACCACTGGAACTTCCGGCAATTATTGGGTGCATGTTGGCCACCATGTGCTTAGAATTACCTTCAGCTCATGCGAATGATTGCCCTTCTACCTTGGGGTCAATACTGGCTTTCGGCACATCGCCTACACTTCAATGTTGGTTACAACCTGGTCGCACAAGCTGCAATACTCCCAAGATAAAAAGGTTTCCTGCAGAGACACAAAACTTAACAAATAATTAGCTGCCAAGTCCCCGGCAACGGCGCCAAAAACTTGTTGCATTATTTTATGAAGTGAAATTATGGAATGGAATGCGGTGATGGAAGTGCGTTGAGCAACATGTTTTCTCAGTGGAGTCCAAGTATAAACCCCACTAAGTTTCCTGGTAAGTCCAGGGTCGAACTCAAGGACTTGGGAAAATGATATGCGGTGATAATTTCTCAGAAGACCTTGCGGTAACCAATAAATCAATAGTTGTTTTGGGTTGTGTTTGCTGTAATAAAATAAATGAATGCAGCGGAGTTTCGAAAAGAGTTGATAAAATGGAAAATGCGATGAGTTGCGGTGAATGGGTTGAGAAGGGATTCGGCTAACACTTCTTAGAATGCGTTCATGTTATGCGACCATGCAACACACATATAATAGTAAACCATCTCTCGACGCGAATGCTACGACTTCTAATGTTAGAATGCATGCGATATATGCTGAGTCTATAAGACTTACACATAATCCTCTATTCTTATCCATGCGATGACACAATGACACACGCAAATAATGTGACCATATAATATCATAACCTATCTCTAGGGTGCATGCGATGCAGGTTGGAAAACAGAGCTTATCTCTAAGTCCCTATCTCTTGTTTATGCAGATCTAATCTTGCTCTCTCGAGTCTAGATTCTAACCTAGCTCTCTCAAGTCTTAGGTTCTTTCTTTAGACTCTCTCTCGAGTAGCTCTAAAGGGATATGCCATAAAACAAGATAATCGCAAGCAATGAAGATCCTAGGTCATGTTAGCTTAGGTCTTCTCAACCCATTCGACATGTTTAGCTACTCATGTGTGTTGAGAGAGTGAATAGATGTAGATAAAGAAATTCCATTGTATAGATATAGAGTTGAAATACAAAATAACAATGCAAGAAGAGAACAAAGAGCCTGGTAGCAATCTCTTGCTTTCCAAGGTTTTTACACTGTCTTTTCTACTCTGTTCAAAAGATAGTCTAGCTCTCGCGAGAGTCGGCCCGCTCTCTACATTTCCACACCTCCGGGTTCTCTCTCGAGTTTCCCTGAGCGATCTTCTGGCATCTCTTCCCTTCTCTCACTCCACCTTCTAAAAATAACGAAAAACTATGAACAAGGCTATTCTAAGGAAAATTCTCCAACTCTTCGAACTTGCTGAACCAGTTGAACCCCTTTTCTGAAGGTTGCCTTTGGTATTTATAGAGCTTCAGGTTGAAAGGTGGCTTCTCTCTTATGATTGCATAGATGGGATGGCTTTAATTCTCTGACTGATGCGACGAATATTTGTCACCGAAAAGCTGAGTGTACTTGTTATCGTTAGCGGCTTGTCAACTTAATTTGGATTCGACCGTCATCAGCTTTCTGTCCCATCGTGATTAATTATGCTTTTCACCCAGATGCGCCCACCAAGTTGCGTCAGCTCTATGTGGCAATCCTTCTTGAGCAGATGTTTGCGAGCACGAATCACCACAATTCCTTACGGTAATGCTGCGCTCGACCATTGATTTCTTGTGATCGCGCTTTCTGCCTTGCGTCAACGCATATTCTGCATAAAAATACAAAAATTAACTGTTTCTATGCGATGAACGCATGCGACCACAATGTTATGAACTTAATGCTTTTTGGACGCAATCTAACATATTTTATCAACGTAAACCTTCATTGTTTAATAACTTAGTATTGTAATAACGTACATTTCTGCCCGTTATCACCAAAAACTTGATGACTGAAAATTAGATGTCAATTACTCAACAACTAAAATCCGGTGAAATGCAAGATGCGATGCATGTCGTTAATGTATGCGTTGATTATCATGCGTCGTGGTCATGCATTGGAATGACTATGCGTTAACAAATGTGTGAGATGACCATGCGTTCTTGTCACAAGTTTTCTTGCGCTCAAGTCAAGTATAATGCGAACGCAAGTTTCTCGGGTGATCGGAAGTCGAACTCAAGGACTTGTAACTAGATGAATGCGGTAATATCCATGCGGAGGTTGAATAAAAGAATGATGGAGGGGTTTCTAAGCTAACATTACTTATACTCCTAACTAACAGACAACGCAATGAGAATATGAATGAGAGGCAGAGACACGACAACTATTGACAGGAAGTAAATGGATGGAAAAACAGATAAAATGTGGAGATGTCTTCATTGCGACCCTTAAGAGTGACCGCAAGGGCAACCTTAGTCAACGTAAGCCATGCGATCATGCTACACACACTTGAGCCTAACTCTAGGACGTATGCGATGTATCTATGATAACGGGCAGAAATGCATGTTATCATAGTGCTAAGTTCTTAAACAATGTTGGCTTGCATTGATAAAATGTGTTAGATTGCGTCCAAAAAGCATTAAGTTTATTACACTGCGGTCGCATGCGTTCATTGCATAGGAACAGTTGATTTTTGTATTTTTATGCAGAATATGCGTTAATGCAAGGTGAAAATTGCGATCATAGAAAATCATTGGTCGAGCGCAGCATTACCGCAAGGCTTTGCAGTGATCGTGTTCGCAACTATATTCTCAAGAAGAATTGTCGCAACTTGGTAGGCGCATCTGGGTGAAAGGAATAATTAATCACGATGGGACAGAAAGCTGATGACGGTCGAATCCAAATTAAGTTGATAGCCGCTAGCGATAACAAGTACATTTAACTTTTCGGTGACAAATATTCGGCGCATCAGTCAGGGAATTGAAGCCATCCCATCTATGCAATCATAAGAGAGAAGCCGCCTTTCACCCCGGAAGCTCTATAAATATCGAAGGCATCCTTCAGAAAAGGGGTTCACCGTTTCACCAATTTTAAGAGCTCAGCTCGTCTTTGTCCATAGTTTTCCTTTTTATTTTTAAGGTGGAGCAAGAGAAGAGTAGAGACGCCGGAGATCGCTCAGGGCAACTCAAGAGAGAACCCTGAGGCATAGAGGTAGAGAGTGGGCCAACTCTCGTGAGAGTGAGATTGTCTTTTGAACACGAGTAGAAAGACAATGTAAAAGCCTGGGAAGCAAAAGATTGCTACCAGGCTCTTTATTCTATTCTTGCATTGTTGTTTTGTACTCATCTTTATATTTATACAATGGGAATTCTTATTCTACATCTGTTCACTCTCTTAGTATGCATGAGTAGCTAAACTAGTCGAATGGGTTGAGAAGAACTAAGCTAACATGACTTAGGGCGTTCATTGCTTGCGATTATCTTGTGTTATGCTGTGCCAAATATCCCTTTAGAGCTACTCGAGAGAGAGTCTAGAGAAAGAACCTAAGACTTGGAAGAGCTAGGTTAGAATCTAGACTCGAGAGAGTAAGATTAGAACTGCATAAACAAGAGATAGGGACTTAGAGATAAGCTTTGTTTGCCAACCTACTTTGCATGCACCCTAGAGATAGGTATGAGATTATGTGGTCGCCTTGTTTGTGTGTGTGTCACTTCTTCATTGCATAAATAAAAATAGAGGCTTATGTGTAGGTTCTATAGACTTATCGCATATATCACATGCGTTCTAGCATTAAAAGCCGTAACATTTTCCTCGAGAGATGGTTTACTATTGTATGTGTGTTGCATGATCGCAAAGCATGAACGCATCCTAGGAAGTGTTAACCGAAACCCTTCTCAACTTGTTCACCGCATATTCATCGTATCTTCTGTTTTATCAACTCTTTTCAAACTCTGCCGCATTTGTCTATTTTTCATTACCGCAAACAACAACCTCAACAACTATTGATTTATTTGGTTACCGCAAAGTTTTCTAAAAAATTACTACCGCAACCTGTTTTCCCAAGTCCCTGAGTTCGACCCTGGACTTACCAGGAACTCAGTGGGGTTTACACTTGGATTCAGATGAGAAAACTTGAGTGCTCAATGCATTTTCACCATCGCATTTCATCCAAAATTCCACATCATAAAATAACGCATCAAGTTTTTGGCACCGTTGCCGGGGACTTCGGCAAAATAGTGTGCTAACGATACTTTTTTGGATTTCTTTGCAGACTCTCAATCTCTAGCGAATTACGACTCGAATATTGAGAGAACGTTCAGACGGAGATTAAGATACCACCACCAACAATAGTCAGATAAAGAAGAGATGGCAGAGCAGCCTGGAAACAGAGCACCAAACGAAAACAACGTCATGGCGAATCCAATCCTTCTGGCTAGCGATCACAATAGACCCATTAGGGACTATGCATCACAAAACCTTTATGATTTCTCTCCAGGAATCATGAGGCCTACCCTTGATGGAAGCAGATTCGAAATGAAATCGATGATGCTGCAGATGATCCAGACTGTAGGACAATTTGGAGGACGGCGTGGTGAGGACCCGCATGCCCACCTCCATAGCTTTATAGAAATATGCAATACTTTTATGTTCCCGAACATCTCTGCCGAAGAAGTTCGACTAACTTTATTTCCATTTTCTCTCTATGATCAGGCAAAAAAATGGGCGTATTCCCTCGAGTCGGGAGAGATCACTTCATGGGAACAGGTCGTAGAGAAATTTATGAAGAAATACTTTCCACCTACTGATAATGCTAGACGAAGGAAACTCACAACAAATTTTGAACAAGACATGTTCGAATCGCTCAGCGATGCCTGGGCGAGGTTTAAGAGGTTGGTACGGGACTTTCCACACAATGGGTTTCTAGTCTGCCTCCAGATGGAAATCTTTTATCATGGTTTGAATCCCGCTTTGTAGATCACGGCCAATGCGGCAGCCGCTAGTGGTCTGCTTGACAAAACATATGACGAAGCTAAGAATATCTTAGATCGCATCTCCAAAAACCACAAGGATTTGAGAGAGAGTGACCAGAGATTGAAAATCAAGGATAATGACGTAAGTAATGGTGCTATTGGTTCACTACAAAATCATATGACCGCAATGATGAACTTAATTCAGGAAATTGCGATCAGCAGCCCAATGGAAGAGTGGAGAAGTAAAAACAATTAGTCAAAACACCGCAAGGTGTGTGACGTGCGGTGATGGGTACACAATGGAAGAATTAGTTAAAACACCGCAAAGTGTGTGACGTGCGGTGATGGGCACACAATGGAAGAATGCCCACATAATCCATAGTCTATTTTCTTTGTGAAAAATAATCCATTTTTGAATACCTACAACTCCGAGTGGAGAAACTACCCTAATTTTGCATGAAAGAATCAGTAGCAAAATTTCCCATCTGTGGCGCGGAAAGAAGGGCCACCTGGATTCTTCCCACGCAATAACGATCAAACAAGCAATCAATTCAGTAGCTCGCAACCGCCGCAATCCTCTTCCTTGGAGAGCCTGTTGAAGCAGTACATAGACAAAAATGAAACTGTGGTTCAAAGTCAGGCTACATCCATCCATAATCTAGAATTACATATGGGCCAGATTATGAGCGAGCTAAAGAACAGACCACAAGGGGCTCTGTCGAGTTCAACAGAACTCCCACGCAACCTAGGGGGATCAGGTAAAGAGCAATGTCAGGTTGTGACATTGCGAAGTAGAAAACTGTGGAGGGAGAAAGAAAGGAGCCTACCCGGATTGCTCCCATTGCGGTGGAACCTTGCGGTGACACAAGAAGAAGGAGGAGAAAAAGAAGCAATAGAGCCAGAAGTTGCATCGACCTCAAAGCCAACAAACGCATCCATTGTTGCCTGTAATGCGATCATAACAAAAACAAGCAAGGAAGAAGAAATGAACGCAAACCAAGAAGAAGAGCCAACAGAAAAAGAAGAAAGAAAAATAACACAACCGTCCCTAGTAGAACCACCAACATTGGAATTAAAGACCTTGCCGAATCGTTTAAAGTACTCGTTTTTGGGGCAGAACGAGAAGCTGCCAGTAATTATTTCCTCCGAACTCAACGAAGACCAGAAGAATGCATTGATGAGCATTCTGAGGAAACATGTGCATCAGCATTGCATGTTTCCATGAAATGTTACCTGTGTGTTGGCACCGATCACACTTCATGGAATAGTCAGCTGCATCCTTAAACAAATTGGCCAGAAGAATCCACTCTGTAAAACTTTAGTTGCGGTGCGCTATCCTCCAAAGTGCCCACCATATGGTGAGTCATGACATTGCG
>NC_052358.1:54987791-55011882 GCF_009727055.1 Benincasa hispida
GGGGAACTTAGAGATAAGCTGCCGATTGCTATCACACAGCGTATGCACCCTACGGAGAGGATATTGCATGCGCCCAGGAAGTAAGATATGGTGGTATGCGGCCATTCACGCTCATGCGGCGAGAAGCAGCGTGAGCGGGTTTATAGAGGTTTTTAGGCAGGCATAGGCTTATCAGCACTATCCGCAGATTGATGCGTTATTTTTATGATGGGGAATTGTAGATGATGCGATGGTAAAAATGCGTTTGAGCACTCAGTTTTCTCAATGGAATCCAGTGTAAACCCCAGTGAGTTCTTGGTAAGTCCAGGGTCAAACTCAGGGACTTAAGAAAAACAAGTTACGGTGGTAATTTTTTTAGAAAACTTTGCGGTAACCAAATAAAACAATAGTTGTCGAGGTTGTTGTTTGCAGTTAATGAAAAATAAACAAAATGTGGCGGAGTTTGAAAAGAGTTGATAAAATGGAAAGATACGATGAATATGTGGTGAACGGGTTGAGAAGGGTTTCGGTTAACACTTCCTAGGATGCGTTCATGCTTTGCGATCATGCAACACCCATACAATAGTAAACCATCTCTCGATGCGAATTTACGGCTTTGCATGCAGGTTTGGCAAACAGAGCTTATCTCTAAGTCCCTATCTCTTGTTTATGCGGTTCTAATCTTACTCTCATCGAGTCTAGATTCTAACCTAGCTCTTTCAAAGTCTTAGGTTCTTTCTCTAGACTTCTCTCTCGAGTAGCTCTAAAGGGATATTTGGCACAGCGATAACACAAGGATAATCGCAAGCAAATGAACATCCTAAGTCATGTTGCTTAGTTCTTCTAACCCATTCGACTAGTTTAGCTACTCATGTGTACTAAGAGAGTGAACATATGTAGAATAAGAACTCCCATTATATAAATATAAAGATGAGTTACAAAACAACAATGCATGAATAGAAAAAGAGCTAGTAGCAATTTTTGTTCCCAGGCTTTACACTGTCTTTCTACTCATGTTCAAAAGACAATCTCACTCTCACGAGAGTTGGCCCGCTCTCTTACCTCTATGCCTCAGGGTTCTCTCTCGAGTTGCCCTGAGCGATCTCTGGCATCTTTACTCTTCTCTTGCTCCGCCTTAAAAATAAAAGGAAACTATGGACAAGAGCTCTTAAAATTGGTGAACCCCTTTTCTGAAGGATGCCTTCAGTATTTATAGAGCTTCTAGAGTGAAAGGCGGCTTCTCTCATATGATTTCACAGATGGGATGACTTTAATTCCCTGACTGATGCGCCAAATATTTGTCACCGAAAAAGCTAAATGTTCTGTTATCGTTAGCGGTTGTCAACTTAATTCGGATTCCCATCATCAGCTTTCTGTCCCATCGTGATTAATTATGCCTTTTCACCCGAAATGCCCATCAAGTTGCACCGACCAAATTGGCAGCAATCCTTCTTGAGTAAATGATTGCAAACACGATCACCGCAAAGCCTTGCGGTAATGCTGCGCTCAACCAATGATTTCCTATGATCGCAATTTCCACCTTGCGTCAAACGCATTATTCTACATAAAAATACAAAAATCAACTGTTTCTTATGCAATGAATGCATGCGACCGCAATGTAATAAACTTAATGCTTTTCGGATGCAATCTAACACATTTTATCAACGCAAGCCAGCATTGTTTAAAAAACTTAGCACATGATAACATGCATTTCTGCCCATTATCACACTCCCAAATTTAACAATGCTTTTCCTCAAGCATAGCTAAAGATTTCCTTTAGCAAGTCGACCGCAATGTTCTTTTCCTAGATTCTCAAGGATACTTTTATTCAGCTCTTATACACCAAAATTTCCTTAAGTCTTATTCAAGTCTCTTCTTAAAATATTTCTAAGACCTAGGGACCGCAAACTTAACCTTCAAAAGGACTTTACTAACTTTCGGGACATCGTATGATTTATTTCAAAAAGAAAACTTTTCCACCGGAGTGTTAAATGATTTTATTCTTGCATGTTTCTTGACATTATTTTTTTTTTCTGACTTGCGCTGATCCAAGTGCCTGCCTTCATTTTGGCTTGCCCCTACGTGTGTCATGCAGACATCCAACCACGAGCAATGCGCTCGTTTCCAGACTAAACTCATACCTACTTGGCAGCGGAGTTGCGATCATTTATTTATGCATTAATCCTTGGTGACTTACTTTCGTTTTGGCTTGTCCCCACGTGTGTCATGCAGACATCCAACTATGGGTAAGTGCCCTTCACAACTTAACTCTTATCAACATAGGTTTCCCTATTGAGTTGACAGTGGAGTTGTTACTTTTAAAAAAGAAAAAAAAAAAATTTGAATAGCAAGTTGAAAATAAATACCTCACCCCCAAATTTAAAATGCGCGCAATGTCCTCATTGCCAAAAGATTGAAAGAAGTCATGCGATGTTTCTTAGAAAGCTTCGTAAAGAGAGTTTGAAAGAAAGCTAGTAGAACCCTAACTTCTAGAAATATTTCGTGAGATGACTATCTTAAAATTAAGTTGACTCTAGTATATACGAAAGGAATAGAAGTATGTTTTTCATCATTGAAATCATAATTGGCAAAGAGACAGCATGCGGTAACTTACTAAATTTTATCCATGTCAAATTATTGCAGTAATCAAAAAGAGGATTGGTGATAAAACTTGTAAAACTAAAATGCAATGCGTTAGTGCAAAAATTGGAATAAAGTTAAGGAAGAATACACCCCCAAATTTACGTTGTCGCTCGCATTGTGTATTGATGCATTCTTCTTTGCGCGATCTATCTTCTTTGGATTGCGATGACAGAATAAGATAAGTTACTTCTTCGTGTAACACCTTCGCAATCCAGCGCCTCAATCGTTGCAAGAAAAACAGGGAAGGGTCAAATAATTTTAAACAAAACAAAAATTCTTTTATCGCAATCTCCATTTTTTTTTTTTTTTGTAGAATAAGAGTAAGAATAGATAAAAACTGAAAAGATTAGTGAATTGAAAATTTCGAGTAGTAGAGAAGAATTGAAGATTCCATGATTCCCAAACTTGTGTCCCTGATGGATTTCATTTGCTTGATAGAGCAAGGACCTCCCAGTTCTTTCTTTATTCAAAGTTTCTTAATTCCACAGACTCGACTTGGCGATGCCAGGCTTCTCCATGATATGCCTTTACTCGTTGCTCATTAACTTTGAATATGTTGGTTCCGTCATCATTTGATAATTCAACCGCGCCATACAGAAATACCTATGTAATTACGAATGGTTCGGACCAACGTGACTTTTTATTTTCCAGGAGAGCCGTAGACGTGAGTTGAATAGCAAGACCCTTTGTCTCACATGGAGATTTTTACCGCATATGTGTTTTTCGTGCCAGTGCTTTGTGCACTCCTTGTAAATCTTTGCATTCTCATATGCGTTAATTCTCCATTCTTCTAGCTCGACCAGTTGAATTTTTCTGCTTCTCTGCTTTCTCCAAGTCAAGGTTTAGCTTCTTCACCACCCACAGTGATTTGTATTCCAGCTCTAGAGGCAAATGACATGCCTTACCAAAATACCAACACATACAGGACATACCTATAGGTGTTTTAAATGCAGTTCAGTATGCCCGCATCGGTCAAGCTTTGTCGCCCAATCTTTTTTGCGAAAGCCTTACCACCTTCTCAAAGTATCAGCTTGATTCTCCGATTGGACACCTCGACCTGACCATTCATCTGCGGATGGTATGCGGTGGCCACTTTGTGGAGAATGTTATATTTGTTGCAGCAGCTCCTTGATATTTATGATTGACAAAATGTGGACCCTTTCATCACTTATGATGGCACCGTGAGTACCAAAACGAGTGAAAATGTTTTTCTTCAGGAATTACCACTGCCTCTACCCACTTGGATACATAATCGATGGCTAATTAAATATAATGTTTACCATTCGAGGGAGGGAATGGTCCCATGAAGTCAATACCCCATACGTCGAACAACTCAAGCTCCAAGATGATATTCATCAGCATTGCATGTTTCCATGAAATGTTACCTGTGTGTTGGCACCGATCACACTTCATGGAATAGTCAGCTGCATCCTTAAACAATATTGGCAGAAGAATCCACTCTGTAAAACTTTAGTTGCGGTGCGCTATCCTCCAAAGTGCCCACCATATGGTGAGTCATGACGCGATAATATGCGTTGTTAAGCAGCATTTGGTACACATAGTCGCAGAATCTGGTCTGCCCCCCTTTTATATAGATTCGACTCATCCCAGTAATAATATCTGCATCATGTTTGAGCTTCCTCTGTTGATGTAGTTATAATCTTCTGGAAAATTGTTCGCCAAACCAGATAGTTGACTTATGTCAGCATACCAAGGCAATTATTCAATATGGAACAGTTGCTCATCCAGGAACACTGTACTCACCTCTGACTCCTTGTGGTCAACCTCAGGGTTTCCCAATCTGGACAAGTGTTCCGCAACTTGGTTCTCCGTCCCCTTTCGATCAAATTATTTCTATGTCAAATTCTTAAAAGAGGAGAACCCATCTGATCAATCTCGGCTTTGCGTCATCTTTGTCATTAAGTACTTTTTATCTCGAATGATCAGTATGGATGAGTTACCTTCGTCCCCAACAGATATGCTTTGAATTTTTCCAATGCAAAAAATTACCGCAAGTAGCTCTTTTCTCTGTGGTTGTGTAATTGGTCTGGGTGGATTTAATGTCTTACTCGCATATGGATGGGATGTAAGATTGTTTTTCTCTTTTTGTGCCAAAGCTACTCCCATCGCATACCCGTTGAATCGCACATTAATTCAAAAAGAAGTGTCCATATGGTGCAATTAAACGGGTGCAGTAATCAGCGCATTTTTCAATACTTTGAATTGCTTTGAGGCAATTGTCGTCAAAATCAAATTTCCAAATAACCTCCAACAACGCACTCAGTGGTCGTTGCTATTTTCGAAAAAGTCTTTAACAAATACGTCTGTAGAATCCAGCATGCCCAAGAAACTTCGTACAACCTTCACGCTTGTTGGAGGTGGAAGTTTTTCAATTGATTCTATTTTTGCTTTATCTGCCTCCAACCTGTCCCAGAAAACCTTGTCCCAACACTATGCCTTCCTTTACCATAAAATGGCATTTTTTTCAATTAAGAACCAAATTCGTCTCTTCGCATCTCTTCAGTATCTTCCAGGTTGGCAAGACAGACTTCATAGGTGTGACCCATAGATAGAGAAGTCGTCCATAAGAATTTCAACAGAGTCCTCAAGATAGTCTGAAAAGATGGCCATCATGCACCTTTGAAACGTGTTTGGCACATTGCAGAGGGCCGAACGACATGCGGTGAAATAAATGGTCCTATATGGGCAGTGAAATGTGGTCTTGTCTTGGTCTTCTGGATCAATCATAATCTAGGTTGTACCCGAACATAACCATCCAGAAAGCAGTAAAAGTTCATTTCCAGCTAGACGGTCTAGTATTTGATTAATGAATGGTAGGGGAAATGATCTTTCTTTGTGGCCGCATTAGCTTGCGGTAGTTCATGTAAAATGCACACCCAGTGACAGTCCTTTGCGGTATTAGTTCATTATTTTCGACTTACCATCATTGGCCACCCTTTTTTAGCATCACTGCACGGGAGTGACCACGTGCTATCTGCTATAGAAAATAATGCCCACATCTAACCATTAATGATCTCCTTTTTAACAACCTCTTTCATCGCAGGGTTGAGCTGCGCTGATGTTCGATCATTACCATATGGTCTTCTTCGAGGACAAATGAGGTGCATACAGTACGCTGGGCTAATTCCTCTTAATGTCGGCGAGCGTTCACAAACAATTGCTCGCCACATCATCATCTTGGAGCTTGAGTTGTTCGACGTATGGGGTATTGACTTCATGGGACCATTCCCTCCCTCGAATGGTAAACATTATATTTTATTAGCCATCGATTATGTATCCAAGTGGGTAGAGGCAGTGGTAATTCCTGAAGAAAAACATTTTCACTCGTTTTGGTACTCCACGTGCCATCATAAGTGATGAAGGGTCCCACTTTGTCAATCATAATATCAAGGAGCTGCTGCACAAATATAACATTCTCCACAAAGTGGCCACCGCATACCATCCGCAGATGAATGGTCAGGTCGAGGTGTCCAATCGGGAGATCAAGCTGATACTTGAGAAGGTGGTAAGGCTTTCGCAAAAAGATTGGGCGACAAAGCTTGACGATGCGGGGCATACTGAACTGCATTTAAAACACCTATAGGTATGTCCTCGTATGTGTTGGTATTTGGTAAGGCATGTCATTTGCCTCTAGAGCTGGAATACAAATCACTGTGGGTGGTGAAGAAGCTAAACCTTGACTTGGAGAAAGCAGAGAAGCACGAAAAATTCAACTGGTCGAGCTAGAAGAATGGAGAATTAACGCATATGAGAATGCAAAGATTTACAAGGAGTGCACAAAGCACTGGCACGAAAAACACATATGCGGTAAAAATCTCCATGTGAGACAAAGGGTCTTGCTATTCAACTCACGTCTACGGCTCTTCCCTGGAAAATTAAAGTCACGTTGGTCCGAACCATTCGTAATTACATAGGTATTTCTGTATGGCGCGGTTGAATTATCAAATGATGACGGAACCAACATATTCAAAGTTAATGAGCAACGAGTAAAGGCATATCATGGAGAAGCCTGGCATCGCCAAGTCGAGTCTGTGGAATTAAGAAACTTTGAATAAAGAAAGAACTGGGAGGTCCTTGCTCTATCAAGCAAATGAAATCCATCAGGGACACAAGTTTTGGGAATCATGGAATCTTCAATTCTTCTCTACTACTCGAAATTTTCAATTCACTATATCTTTTCAGTTTTTATCTATTCTTACTCTTATTCTACAAAAAAAAAAAAAAATGGAGATTGCGATAAAAGAATTTTGTTTTGTTTAAAATTATTTGACCCTCTCCCTGTTTTTCTTGCAACGATTGAGGCGCTGGATTGCGAAGGTGTTACACGAAGAAGTAACTTATCTTATTCTGTCATCGCAATCCAAAGAAGATAGATCGTCGCAAAGAAGAATGCATCAATACACAATGCGAGCGACAACGTAAATTTGGGGGTGTATTCTTCCTTAACTTTATTCCAATTTTTGCACTAACGCATTGCATTTTAGTTTTACAAGTTTTATCACCGCATCCTCTTTGATTACTGCAATAATTTGACATGGATAAATTTAGTAAGTTACCGCATGCTGTCTCTTTGCCAATTATGATTTCAATGATGAAAAACATACTTCTATTCCTTTCGTATATACTAGAGTCAACTTAATTTTAAGATAGTCATCTCACGAAATATTTCTAGAAGTTAGGGTTCTACTAGCTTTCTTTCAAACTCTCTTTACGAAGCTTTCTAAGAACATCGCATGACTTCTTTCAATCTTTTGGCAATGAGGACATTGCCGCATTTTAAATTTGGGGGTGAGGTATTTATTTTCAACCTTGCTATTCAAATTTTTTTTTTTTCTTTTTTAAAGTAACAACTCCACTGTCAACTCAATAGGGAAACCTATGTTGATAAGAGTTAAGTTGTGAAGGGCACTTACCCATAGTTGGATGTCTGCATGACACACGTGGGGACAAGCCAAAACGAAAGTAAGTCACCAGGATTAATGCATAAATAAATGACCGCAACTCCGCTGCCAAGTAGGTATGAGTTTAGTCTGAGAAAGAGCGCATTGCTCGTGGTTGGATGTCTGCATGACACACGTGGGGGCAAGCCAAAACGAAGGCAAGGCACTTGGATCAGCGCCTGTCTCTTATACACATCTAGATGTGTATAAGATCGCAACTCCGCTGCCAAGTAGGTATGAGTTTAGTCTGAGAACGAGCGCATTGCTCGTGGTTGGATGTCTGCATGACACACGTAGGGGCAAGCCAAAATGAAGGCAAGGCACTTGGATCAGCGCAAGGTCAGAAAAAAAAATAATGTCAAGAAACATGCAAGAATAAAATCATTTAACACTCCGGTGGAAAAGTTTTCTTTTTGAAATAAATCATACGATGTCCCGAAAGTTAGTAAAGTCCTTTTGAAGGTTAAGTTTGCGGTCCCTAGGTCTTAGAAATATTTTAAGAAGAGACTTGAATAAGACTTAAGGAAATTTTGGTGTATAAGAGCTGAATAAAGTATCCTTGAGAAATCTAGGAAAAGAACATTGCGGTCGACTTGCTAAAGGAAATCTTTAGCTTATGCTTGAGGAAAAGCATTGTTTAAATTTGGGAGTGTGATAATGGGCAGAAATGCATGTTATCATGTGCTAAGTTTTTAAACAATGCTGGCTTGCGTTGATAAAATGTGTTAGATTGCATCCGAAAAGCATTAAGTTTATTACATTGCGGTCGCATGCATTCATTGCATAAGAACAGTTGATTTTTGTATTTTTATGTAGAATATGCGTTGACGCAAGGTGGAAATTGCGATCATAGGAAATCATTGGTTGAGCGCAGCATTACCGCAAGGCTTTGCGGTGATCGTGTTTGCAATCATTTACTCAAGAAGGATTGCTGCAATTTGGTCGGTGCAACTTGATGGGCATTTCTGGGTGAAAGGCATAATTAATCACGATGGGACAGAAAGCTGATGATGGTCGAATCCGAATTAAGTTGACAACCGCTAACGATAACAAGTACATTTAGCTTTTCGGTGACAAATATTTGGCGCATCAGTCAGGGAATTAAAGTCATCCCATCTGTGAAATCATATGAGAGAAGCCGCCTTTCACTCTAGAAGCTCTATAAATACTGAAGGCATCCTTCAGAAAAGGGGTTCACCAATTTTAAGAGCTCTTGTCCATAGTTTTCCTTTTATTTTTAAGGCGGAGCAAGAGAAGAGTAAAGATGCCAGAGATCGCTCAGGGCAACTCGAGAGAGAACCCTGAGGCATAGAGGTAGAGAGCGGGCCAACTCTCGTGAGAGTGAGATTGTCTTTTGAACATGAGTAGAAAGACAGTGTAAAAGCCTGGGAAGCAAAAGATTGCTACTAGGCTCTTTATTCTATTCATGCATTGTTGTTTTGTACTCATCTTTATATTTATATAATGGGAGTTCTTATTCTACATATGTTCACTCTCTTAGTACACATGAGTAGCTAAACTAGTCGAATGGGTTGAGAAGAACTAAGCAACATGACTTAGGATGTTCATTGCTTGCGATTATCTTGTGTTATGCTGTGCCAAATATCCCTTTAGAGCTACTCGAGAGAGAGTCTAGAGAAAGAACCTAAGACTTGAAAGAGCTAGGTTAGAATCTAGACTCGAGAGAGTAAGATTAGAACCGCATAAACAAGAGATAGGGACTTAGAGATAAGCTCTGTTTGCCAACCTGCATCGCAAAGCCGTAACATTCGCATCGAGAGATGGTTTACTATTGTATGTGTGTTGCATGATCGCAAAGCATGAACGCATCCTAGGAAGTGTTAACCGAAACCCTTCTCAACCCGTTCACCACATATTCATCGTATCTTCCATTTTATCAACTCTTTTCAAACTCCGCCACATTTGTTTATTTTTCATTACTGCAAACAACAACCTCGACAACTATTGTTTTATTTGGTTACCGCAAAGTTTTCTAAAAAAATTACCACCGTAACTTGTTTTCTTAAGTCCCTGAGTTTGACCCTGGACTTACCAAGAACTCACTGGGGTTTACACTTGGATTCCATTGAGAAAACTTGAGTGCTCAACGCATTTTTACCATCGCATTTCATCTACAATTCCACATCATAAAATAACGCATCAATCTGCGATAGTGCTGATAAGCCTATGCCTGCCTAAACCTCTATAACCCGCTCACGTGCTCTCGCCGCATGAGCGTGATGGCCGCATTACCCACCATATCTTACTTCCTGGGCGCATGCAATATCCTCTCCGTAGGGTGCATACGCTGTGTGATAGCAATCGGAGCTTATCTCTAAGTTCCCCATTCTTGCTTATGCGTTCCAATCCGCTCTCTCGAGTCTTAGATTTGGATTTAGGCTACTCTCTCAAGTATGCCTAAATGATGAATGAACGGGCTCATAAGAAAAGGTAACTGCATAAACCTTGCTGTCATAGATTATTCCTATCTCTAGTGAACAATAGCTTACATTACTTAATGTGACCATCCACTTACCCTCCCAGGCAGTTAGTTGTTGCTAAACTTGACTCATAGACAAGGCTGCGTTAGTTTACACTAAGCAAATAAGGTTTACTCACACACTCATGTAACGCACACCTCTCGGTGGTTTGCTACATGCTTCATATCCCTAATCCACATGATTAAGTATGCGATACTCTAGCAATCTCACTAAGTGATAATGAAAGTTAAAGATGTTTAAGTAAAGAAATGGAGATGGAATTGGAGGAAACACCGAAATGCATTGAACTCATAATGTATTAATTCCTTAATCACACCAATGTAATACAATAAAATATAAGAAAAAAAGAGAAAATAAAATGTCCGACTGGAAGCAATGACTAGCTTCCAGCGGATGTGCGTCAAGGCTACCGGTGGTGCCATTGTTGAGCGGTGGAGCTGACTCTCTTGAGATCTAGCTCCGATCGAAGGCTCTGATCGTCACTCGGAATGGATGAAGGAGATGAAGAACTCTTTAAGCTTTCTTCTCACGCATTTGTCTGGATCACAAGGATCCGCCCTAAGGCGAACCTCAGGTGAAAACCTTGGATAAGTTGAAATTCTACTCATCAGCTTCTTTATATAGAGCTCGAATCGTCGATAGTATTAATGGACTGCTCTGATTCTGACATTCGCGGCGCGTTAGCCCTTTTCTGAATCTCTGCTGCTAACAGTGTGGTAGGTGAATGTCAACATCCTCTTTTGATTTCCTCGAGATATGTGCTGATGCATTCATTCCACCAACCTTGCGTCGATCCCTCTATTATGCGTTATCGTGTAGCCACAATCATATAGTGACCGCATTCGCGTAATACCGCAACCTCTACACGATGACCGCAATCACTTGACGATCGCAACTCCCATGCATGGACGCAAGTGGCTGATTACTGCAACACCCATTCATTGATCGAAATGTGCTCGCCTTTGCGATGGAGAGTTTCTCTGCATGCGGTCGTCTATGCGGTAGTCCGGCTTCTGCGTTTGCGTCCACTTCCTGTGTTAGCTACAAAAATAGACAATTGAATGCATAATAACACATAATAGTGGGTTAGCCAAGATTCATCATGTTGATCAATGCAAACTCATTTTCTCATGAATTTTTAACATAATTGTCGCATATTCTGCTTAACAGTCCTCATAATTCTAAATAAAAGGCGTAAGATGACATGCATTTCTGCATGTCATCAGTAAGTTTGTAACTTTTGCTCATTAAGGCAGTCATTTGATTTGTATGGGTGAGAGTAGCCAGATTGCCAACTCAATAAGCCTACCATTTTGGAGATTCGTCTGATTAGGGAGCTAGGAATACAACTACATAAGACGGAATTCACTCATCATCCTTGATGTCCGGGTAAGTAGATAAATTGCTCCTTTAAGGGTTGATTCCGGGGCTTGAACAATGTGGCCACTCCCTCTTTTGGCTCAAGAGGGACTTTGATCATAGTTGGACTATGACTTATTGTTCAATAAAGGAATCAGTTATACTTAAGGAGTTAGATGTAACTATAAGGGCAAACGGTAATTTTAGCCTAGCTGTACTTATAAGATATTTGTGAAGAGTCATCGCACTATTAATTGGTTATATCCAATGGACACAAAAATATATCTGTAGTGCGAAGAGTGCAGCTATCGATCTTTAATGGAGTGACCGATAGTTAATGGAAGTTGGGTAATTTAATTAAAGAGTTTGATTAATTATCCAAGCATCACTGAAGCTTCAATCTATGAGTTCATGAGGTCTCCTCTGTAGCTCAACAGGGATTTATCTGGGAATTAATTTTGGATTAATTTGTAGTATTCAAATTAATTGAGGAAGAAAATTATATATGTTATAATAAATTAAATTAATTATGATATAATTAATAATGTATTTGATACATTATATTATAAGTATTATGGGAGGAATCTAAATATGATTCAAATACTAATTATATGAATGAGATTCATATAATTAAATTTAATATAAATATGATTTATATTAAAAACCATAAATAGTTGAGAGGAATTAAATACTTGATATGATTCAAATATTAATTATATAGATGAAATTTATATAATTGAATTTAATATAAATATGATTTATATTAAATATCATGTAATATTGAGAGAAAATAAAATTATAGGTTATATGTTATTTATATATATATATATTAATATATATATATTTAGTTTAATTTAATTTAATTTAATTAAAGGGAGGGAGTTACAACTCCCTCATTTTTTTCTCAGAACATTAGGTGTAGTGGGGGTGGAAGTTCATTGGTCTTCTTTCATTTTTTGTGGATCTGGAAAAATTCTCCAAGAAAGCTCTCTCTGCAGAAAAATCATAGAGAAGAAATTCTTCTTCTCTCCCTTTCAATCTCTCCTCCCTCTTCCAAATATTAGGTAGAGTCCACAACTCCTACCATATTCTCAACCCTAAAGAATATAGAAGGTTCCAACTGTGGTGGTGTTCTGATCAGAGAAGAGATCGAGGTCCATTCGAGGTAACGTGAAGAAATTGGCTTCAAAGGTAATGTATATTCCTTCCTCATTTTCCCTCAAATTCATGATGTAGAATTTGGTTTAGTAATGCATAGTTTTATTCTGCAATTTCTGAAATTCTGTAAAAATAAAAATGGAATCAATCCCCGCTTTCGCTGCAAAACCGTCAGGTTTCCCTTCAATTGGTACCATAGAACGATATCAATCCTAATTTTTAAAATTCCAATATTTAATTGCAGTTTTTAGTGGGTACATTTTGTATATTTCATGTTGATGAATGTGGAATAAATGTGGTTTGCAATTTGGATGGTTTTGGGAATAGGGCTTTTAGATTTATAGCTTTGATTTACAAATTTTGATTTGTAGGGGCCCTTTGTTTTTTGACATAAATGTTATTGAGTCTGTAAATCTGACGTATTGGGTCGTTCGTGCTATTCCCGACGAAGTTCTAGTGAAAACAGGGCTCAATTCGGATGAGATTGGAAGAAGATTGAATCTATATAGTAGGCGACTGTACAATAGCGTCACGATGCTGTACCCTAGCATCGTGACACCATGATGCGGCGAACGGAATTTTTCTTTGTAGCGTCGTGACGCTAGGGCATGATGTCGTGCCATTCCGAGACGGGGAAGAAGCACAGATCAGTGCCGATTCACACGCAGTTCGATTCGATTTGGAGCTGGTTCGGGTTTGGTTCGTTTGTTGGATGGTCCGATTTCAGTTGTTTCAAGACTCGGTTCACTTGTTTCGAACTGATTGAACTTTTTATTAATGTAATAGGTAGTTTTTTATTAACTAAATTAATATAAATGTTATATTAATTTAAATAATGGTTTTAAGAGTCCAATCTCAATCCATAATTGCTATTTGAATTATGCATATGATGTATGGTTTAATTATTTTATATATGTCATAAAGTATATCATATAGTAAAATACCGCCATAGGTTATGCATTATTCATGCATCATTCATATTATAAATGTTATAATATATGTTTGCATGATTTAATTTTATAGCATGCTCATGCATCATATAATATAAGTGGTATATTATATGCTTGCAAGCATAAATAACATAGTCATGCATCATTTATATTACAATAGCTATAATATATAGTTTGGATATATGGATGCAATGTATGTTATTTATTTCATTACTTAAGTATATAAGTGTTACATATATATAGTATGAAATGGGAATTGAATGATACATTACATTGAATGAATTCTTATCGAAAAGTACCTCTGACGGAAGCAAGATCGTTCCAAACTCATTGTGACAGAAATATCACACTCACAATCAAACATACAAGTTATGTATTTAACAACAAATTACGGCATGCTTCGAACAAAACTTAAATGCAAAGGAACGAGAGATATACCAGTTGAAGAACTATTCTTCTCTTTAAATCTCACTCTCGTCAAGCCAGCAACTCTCGCTGTCACTGAGATCGTCAAGTCTATCGTCCACCAAATCTCGTTGTCATCTACTACCGAACGGACTTCTCACGAACAGGCAAAAAGGAGGACACAACGATTTTGAAACCTCAGTATTCTCAGAGTGAAAATCCAGGAGGTGTGGGCTCTTTTGGATTTGGTAGAGGGAAGGAGGAGACAACGATCGTTTACCACAACCAAGCAAGTGGGAGAGAAAATTTGTGTCTATCATATAGACGAGTGCTTGAGCATTTAGCAAAGGATGCACCTGTCTCTTATACACATCTAGATGTGTATAAGAGACAGTCGTAGATGGGTGCTTGATCATTTAGCAAAAGGTGCACGATCGTTTAGTAAAAAGGGTCTGATCGTTTAGACGATAGTTTAGGTAAACTGCTCGGGTGCGCGATCATTTAGGTAATCCACGCGTGTACACGATCGTTTAGTAAACTTTGAGCCATCGTGTATGCTCTCGTTTTCTAGGCGATGGGGAGTGTACTAATTCATGTATCAATTATCCAATCTTCTTGCAAAATAAAAACCATTTTCATTTTATCCTTAGTTACGAAAATTGAATGTAACCTCCCATTATCTCATGCGGTTATGGAGAAAAACTAACAATTATCTCATAATTGTTTAATTAAAAAAATAAATATAATCATATTATATTTATAACCTATAGTTTAATATCACATCATATGTGACATATAAACCATAGTCCTTTTCTCCTCCACTAGATATAAATCATATTGATATCCTTTTCCTCTAATTAATGTATCTCATACATCATGTCAACTATATCATATATAATTGACCTGTTTAATCATATAATATATAATTAAACTCCCTCTTGTCAATTTGAACACTTCAAACTGACCCAAAAACTGATTCTCAACTTGAATTCATTGAGCTACCAATGGTACCTTATGGACCTGCGGTTTGAAGCTCCAATGGTACGTGAATAGCTGACTAAACTCTTTAGCCATGAGATCCACCATCCATTAACTGCCAGAAATTCCACTAAAGACCGACAACTGTACTCTTCTCACCACAGATATATTTCTGTGTCTATCGGATATAACCAATCAACAGTATGATAACCCTTCACAGATGCTCGTAAATACAATTGAGCCAATTTACCATTTTGCCCCTGTAGTTACATCTAACTTCTTAAATACCACTGATCCCTCTAATGAACAATACAACATAGTCCTACTATGTGTGGACACCTCTCGGGCCATGAGAAGGTGTATGGCGCCACATCGTTCAAGTCCCAAAATCAGCCCTTAAGGGAACAATCTATCTACTTACCCCGGTTTCGGGGAAGGGGTGAATTCCATCTTGTGTAGCTGAGTTCCCAGCTCCCAAATCAGACGAATCCCCAAAGTGGTAGGTTTGAGTCAGCAATCTGGCCACTCACACCCATGTAAATCAACGGACCGCCCTCAAAGGAAGGAGTTCCTAACTCACACAGGATTGAGGTTATGTTACCTATGGTCATCCTAAAACTCGTGGTTTGTAAACAATGGAACTTATTCTAGAAATTCAATAAAGGTGTTATTGAATTGATGTATTGCTTATAAGAAATCCAATAAACCTGAAAGTTCCTTGACTATTGGATAAGTACTTGAATTTTATGTGGAGACATAAAGGTGGATCAAGTTTGAGTAAATAGTCAAAATGATCTATAGCATATGAATAAGGTTGGGTACCTTATTCTGGTAACACCATTGGATGCGGCCTGCTCTGTAGTTGTTACAAGAAGTTGTAAAGTGCTACAAACGAAGTGATCCTAATTTGTTCATGTTGGGACATGAGGAGTGGGGGTGTCCTTGTGCAAAAGGGTTTGTACAAGATCGGACCACGAAATTAGTCACTCTTACTTTATAACACTGTTTACTGTTTAAGACTGACTATTTCAAAGCGATGACCTAGGTAACTTGACCTTAAACCTGAGCTAACTATGAATTCCTGTTTATTTGGACTTATCCTTAGATTTGCATAGATGAGGGTTGGCTCAACAACGCCGGCTTAATAAACCTCCCATTTCAGGGGTAAGACCGATAGATAGCTGGGGACATAGAGTGTAAGATAGAATTCACTCCTACCAATTTTTAAGGATAGTAGAGAGGTTGTTCCCTTAAGTGTTGATTCTGGGTCTTGAACAAGGGGCCTTGCCCTCTCATTGGCCCGAGAGAGACTCGGTTTTGCTGATTGGATCACAAAACATTTGTTCATTAGGGGATCAGTGGGACTTAAGGAACAAGAGGTAATTTCAGGGGTAAAACAGAGATTCAACCCAGTCTTTATTACGAATAACCTGTGAAGGGTTGACTTACTAATCATGGTTATATCGAATAGACATAATATATCTACAATGAGGGGAGTTCAACTATGGGCTTTAGTAATGACCCATTAGTTAACGAATGGGGGTTAGATCGGTTTAATGAGTTTAGCCGATTAATCTTGGATCATTGGAGCCCATGATCTGTAGGTCCACGAGGTCCCCCTACTAGCTTGGAAATAGATTAGCTCTAGAGTAACGTGATAAGTTAATTTGAAACGTTCAAATTAGCATAGAACGGAATTGGAGAATATATGATTAAATATGATTTAAATATATGAAGATGGATTTGTAAAATTAATTTAATATTGGATATTAAATTAATTAGAATTATTTAAATTGTTTAAATGATTATTTATTAATTTTATTAGAAAATTAATTTGTAAAATCAACAAATTTGATTTTAGAAATCAAAAGTGATTTTTAAATCAAAATATAGATTTTGAAAATAGAAAATTACACAAAAAGGAAAAATGGGATTTTTCAACTTCATCTTCAAGTTGCTCACAAAGAACCCATTATCTTCAACCTTCAATTACTCCAAGTATGTGCTGCATCCCATGCAACAAATCTCTTTGCATGATAGTATGCAATATATTGAAGAGATTGGAGTGATTTTGGAAGGTTGCAACCGAAAGAATTTTAGCTGAAAATTCATGAGAAGAAGGTGTTCTTCATTTGGGTTGTTGCAGTGAACATTCTCAAAGTTTCCTTTGATTCCAACTTATTTTGAGTCCCACAAGTCAATCTAGAGCACTAAGAGAATAGTAGAGAAGATCTTGTGGTGGTCTGTACAAAGATTTGGAGGAATTTACAGCTGAAAATCAAGATTTCAACGGTTCTTCAAAGGTATGTCTTGAAACCCATTCAATTCTATTTAAGCATATTTTCGTTTCTGCCAAAATTAATCAATTAAAGTACTTATCGATCCTCGTCGTTTTCGCTACGTGCTGGTACCATCCTAACGATTGGTATCAGAGAATCATATAAGCATTCAATTCGGTTTAATTTTGGTTTGGTAGGTGTTTTATATGAAACTGTTGTACTGATATGGTTTTCTGAGTTTTGGACTTTAATTTCTCTTTGATTTCTTATTTTTTAATTGGCTCTTATTTGATGAGCTTATATGTCTTCCCAAGAGTCTATAATTTATTTGGAGTCATTAGAGTTGAAATTAAGTTGTAATTCGAAGAAACAAGCGAAGAGGCCGAGTTGCAGATTCCAAAAAGTCAGCCTCTGTCATATCGTCGTTGAGCTTCAGTAGCTAAACGATCGTTTAGCTTCATGTGTTAGAAGATGTGAAGAAAAGCTAAACGATCGTGTAGCTTCGAGCGTTGATCGTTTAGGTGTTGTGCGCTAGATGATTGTGTACCTGTGGGAGCTAAGTGATGTGTTGTATTGCTATACAATGGCACTACACGATTGTGTAGCTTCAGGTGGGAGATAAGTGATACGTTGAGTTTTTATGTGATAGCACTAAGCGATCGTTTACCTCTATGCGGTGTAACGTGTTTGGATGGATGATATAAATTACTCACAATGATGCGATACTACGTCTAATTATACGTTAATTATGGATGTTCATGTAGAATGCCATGCGTTGTCACAAGTTTCCTTACAAAGGAACCAAGTGTAATTCCACCGCAAGTTTCTCAGTGTGATCCGAGGTCGAACACCGGGACTGGTTTAGGTTATTGCAGTACGTTCATGATACATGCGACCAGGATTTCAATCTTTAAAAGTGTGTTTGTACAAGTATATAAATTGAAATAAAATAAAGGAAAGCAGTAAAGATGCGATAAAAACATAAAAAGACAGTAAACCTAAACTAGATGATACAAGATACAGACTACATGTACAAGATGCTGGGATTAAGGCTGGCTGTGAAAGTTATGCAAAGACATGGGATGTGGCGACAAGTCTTATGAATAGAATAGAAATAGAAAGACAAATAATATAAACAACGCAAGTTCTTAATTGGATTGAAGGTACAAATACTGTTCCGCTCTTCTCTTGGCGTACACCTCTCAGTGATCGGCCGTGCTCCCACATGTCTGTGGTGAAACAGAGACTAATGTAATGAACGCAAGGTTGCTTCCATGTCTGGAAGTACTACTCGCTTTAGTTAACACATTCTCCTGACCTTCTCTCGATAGATCAGAATAACACCTTCACTTCTGCTCTCACAGGTGAAAATGCCGTCTAGCATGCTTTAGCTAAATGTATTTTATATCTTTAATACATATTAAGTTCTTAGTGATTCATATTGCTCATCAGAGGATTAAGAAGATATCATGGAGAAAGTGATTCATAGTGCCAATGTCTTGACACAGATTCGATGGAGATCTGCTTGCCGGACATGATGGATTTGATGGTAGGAAGAGCTTCCCTCTCAGGCTTGCTCTATCGGTAGTAGGGATCTTTGCACAGAGCTTCCGATCGGGTGTTTGGCAGGTTGGATCTGAGATTCACCTCTCTGCCTTATCTCGTCTTCTTCCCGGAATTCTTCTCTTAAGCACTCAGCTCAGCCTTTTCTCTACAATCTAGCAGTACTTAGCCCCGTATCAAGTAGCATATTTTTCTCTGAAATCAATGGGGTATTTATAGGTGCAGATCTTTGACTCCGGCCTTGTGGTCCCCACTCATGGTTATGGTAATTCCGAAGATGGAGGGATACTATTCCTTTTGTTATGCAATCAGACTGTCAATTTTTCACAAGTTAGTTGTGCACGTATCTCAATCCTCCACTCTTGCGTTGCTCAGCTGCATCTTTCGATCATAGGTTCGCATGCGGTGTTTTTTTTTATTATCGCATGCGGTTGAAACACAGCTCTCGGATTGAACTGATCGTTTATTGCACCGCCATTGCGATATTCATCTCTTCATTTTGATTGACGGGCGCCCGTGAGCCTGAGCACAAGCGGTGACTTGGTCTCCTGTAAACAGAGGTAAAGTTCAGCCTTGTCTTCCATCTTTTTGGTGTTAATGGGTGTAATCGCAAACATTTATAATTATTGCAATACTAGGCTAATTTTCATACAATTGGCACTAATACTAACTTTGGCCGCAATATCTAGATAATGTGGCATAAATAACTGTATTTTTACAAGTTATCATAGACGGTAGCTAAGCGATGCATTGAGATGCTAAGCGAAAGCATACACGATCATTTACCTACGCACGACAGTTGGCAATGCATCGAGAGCTATGCATAGCACTAAGCGATCGCTAACTTGTTGCGTGCACTGAACAATCAACACGCAGCATTAGACAATGGAGTAAATGATCGTGTTAGCAAATGTCTGGCGTAAACGATGGATTGTCAGACCCTGCTCCAGATTACCCTCTTAACCTGGATGAAATGGTTACTGCAGCAGTTACCAACCCTTTTGCTGGCAGTTACTGCCTATCTAGCCTGTTAAATTTTGCTCAAACCCTGAATATAACATATTAACTCAGAATTTAACAAATTTACATTACAGGGTTCGCAGCATTGTTCATATAGGAATATTGCAACTAGTGAGCTCATCAAGAATATTAGTCACTAGACAGACACATGTGTACTAACTAATACAGGTCTTCAATTACGCTTCCTTCAACCTGTTTCTTTGAGTGGCAGAGTAGTAGTAGAAAAGTATTTTGGGAACTGACCGCTACCTGAAAAGGAAAACATTTGAAAACATGAGCTAGAAGCCCAGTGAGTGACTTAATAAAACATAAATCTCATGTTTAAACTGAAAGCTTGAAAACATAATACTGGAACTAAAATATACCAAGCAAACGTGTACGTAAAACCTTTAAAACCATTGTATCTGAAACCTGAACCTTAGTTGAGAATGAACACTCATCGCTCTAATTCTCAACGCCAAGCCATGGCCAGATGAAACCTTTACTTCGACCTGTTCACATTAAACTATGGCCAGAAGAGATCCCTACGTCGATCTCTTTAAATATATCGATGACATCTCAAGCAACTTCCTTTAAACATAAACATTGATATAACTCTTAAACATCATTTATCATCATTATTCCCTAGTTGAAACGAGCATACATTGCTCTAGCTCCCAACGTCTGTTATCGGCCAAGAGACCCATACTTCGGCCTCTCATTCAGACCTGCCTACGTGCACATGGAGTTTTCTATGTACCATCAACACCTTAGATACATTTATTCAGATACCTTTCTTACCTTCAATATCCAGCTCACTTAAGCTATCAAGTTCTCGTAGAGCATTAAAAGAATAGCTCTCAAATATAGCATAAAAAACTCTTTAGGATACCTTCCCTACCTTCCCTTTTCATTATGTTTAGGAGTACCAACGCATGTACTTTGACAACCTTAGGTATTTAGAACATAGTACATCAAGCTCCATTCAACCTTAGCTTTAACCCTAACGCATGCTTCATACTTTCTAAAATAAGTTGGCTTAAATCATGTTGAACTAGCTTATAAAAACCACTAGCATGTGTTAGACATGGAAAACATACTCGGAAAACTCATACATTAGTAAACATCATGCGTTGGTCATGCTTTCAATCATAGAAATAAGTTTCTTGAAATCACATAAAATTTATCATGAGCATAATTTTGCTCAATCTCTCGACGTCGTATTACTTACGTGCACGTGCTTATAACTGAGTACTGTTATACCTTAGGTACTTAACTAGGATACCTTCTCATTGTCCTTCAGTATCCGTCATATATAACTAGTCATAAACATTTAGTTGAACACTAAGGCTTAGTGCTCAAATCATCATACTAGTTCATCATGAAAATGGAGTTACTAAAACATACTGAAAGTATTTAGACAAGATAACATACTTAAATCATGTCAATTTCCATGGAAAACATGCTTTACTTAGCATGAGAAATAACTTCAAACATATGTTGCTTGGCACTTCATTTAAACACTTAGCATGAGAAATAACTTCAAAGAAATCGTAGTTTCTAAATCATTAAAAACATTAAATCATCACATAGTCACTCACAGCTTGTCGGGCTCTTAACGGGTTATACACCTCTCCTAGCTCTTCTTGGCTTGAATGGACATAATTCCCCGTTAAATTCCTTAGAATTCTTAGCAGAAAACCTCAAATAGTTCATTTACTAATGGAACTTTCTTCAAAAAACCACATTGCTAGCGAGACAACTATTATGAGTGAATCCATCCTCATGAGCGAGATCCTCATTATGAGCAAGATCAAGCTTTTCCTAGCAAACTTTCATCCTAGCGATACTCACCTTACCAGCGAGATTCAGCCCAATTTCTAGCGAGATTTCCTTCTTAAGCGAGATTCTCATCACAAAATCAGCGAGATTATCATCCTGAGCGAGATCCTCATGCCCTTTATCTCGCTCTCGCTTTCTATGGTGGGCTGTTTGCTTGTTCTTCTCAAGCAGCTGTCTGCTTCTGCACATATTCTCTATTTCAACCTCAAGAATTCATAACTCAAAATCCTGAACTCTTTTCAAGAAACTTGCTTCTACAAACTTGTTTAGAATTGAGTTAAATTTCTTACCTCAACATTCCAGCCGAAAATTCCTTATGGTATGGCCTAGAGCTCCCAATCTTCACATCAAGCCCTGATTAATTCGAGATTCTACCTCTTCTGCAATTTCCTCACTTTTTGTTCTTCTTCTCCTACAATCTTTCTCCGGCAAGACAACCTCGAAAACTAAATTCTCCCAGCTTTTAAATGGCACTGATTTCATGTAGATTGCCAAAACCAAGCTTTTGAAGTTCTTTTCCTTTTAATCTTCGTGCTGCCTCCCGAGTTCAAGGATTAACCGCCACGTCACCCCATATTTACTGCCTCCAGCCAAACCAATAAGTGAGCTTTCCTATTTAATATGTTTTTCTTTTCCTTTCTCAACAACTCCTATAATTAACATGGATTTTCACTCATTAGATATTTAATATATCATTCCTTTAGCTAAACATACTTGTCTAGGGAATTTAGAATCCGGGGTTTACAATGGAGATATACGATAGTGTTAGACACTAAGCGATCATGTAGCGTCTTCCGATACTAGACGATGACACTATGCGATAGAAGGCAGACACTACACGATTTTGTAGCTTGGTTAAGCGATATGCATTGGCTGCTAAACAATCACGCAAACACTAAACAATCAGGCAAACACATGACGATGGTCGTCAATGCTAAACGATCAGCCTTAGTGAGGTTTTGACCTAGAGCGAGAGAAGCTGGTTCGATCGGTTCTCTTGAGGTCCGGTCCGGTTCAGATTCAAATAGTTTGTGGCTAGTCTGGTTCAGACGATTCGGGTCCGATTTAAGCAGTTTTGAGCGGTTCGAGCGGTGTTGAAGCTGTTTTTGTAATAGTTAGGCTTTTGTTTGCTTGTTTTTGCCAAAACTAAAACCATATCGGTCTATGTTTAATTATTTATGCATTGGATGTATGTTATAATTAAATAAATCTTGTATGTGCATACAGTATGCCATTTAGATTTAAAATCCCATCGTAGGAAGCATACAACATACATTGAAAGTATATTATATTTTGTTATAATATATAGTATGCATGTTAGAGTTTCTTGTATTCAATATAAGTGTTATATTAGATATTGAATGCCTGTATGTTGTGGATGTTTAGCATGTCTAAAGTTTTATAAGTTGTTATAAAATTGGGTTAGAGATTTAAAATCCATAACAAAGAATAGTTGCATACTCACGTAGGTTAACCACTTGTTTTAATAGTTAAAATAGGTCGTTAAACTTATAAAACTAGGGTTACAAACTCAACTGGTATATAATCCTGTCGAAGGCTTGGGGTATTTAAGTTGACGGTTTACAGAACACCTCCTACCTGGGGATTATGACCGAATAATTGAGCGTTGGTAACCAGTTTTATGAGTATTCATGAGCGATGTGAGATAATAAATGGGTTTATCACCTAGCAATCGTAGGTTTAAGTCCATTTATAAGAGTTATACTTGGATAAGCTATATAGACTTAGGGTTGTTTTTATTAGCCGGAAAAGAACCTAAGTATAAATTTACCCAAAAAAATTATAACACTTTAGTGGTAGCCAATAACTTTTATATGATAGAGTTCTAAGAAAACTTTAGTGGGAGATTAATAACATATATGATATGTTATTCTTAGCTCTCATGTCTCTAAAAGTTCACAGTTTGGATTTAAGCGGTACTTCGTGTCACCCAGGGAGTGACCTCTATATGGAAATTATTTCTTTTTAGCTTAAATTTAGACTCTAGTGAATAAGAGGAAGTTCTTCGAACAGATATCAAGTTTACACATTGCCATGACAACTAGGTATTTATAACAATTATAAATTTAACCTATGTGTCATGCCATATAATGTCCATTCATTACTCTATATAAAACTTTTTATATACTTTTAATGAACCAAACAAACATGCTTCTATACACACTTATACTAACATTTATAATATAAAGATGATGCTTGTCTATGCTTTATGCATGCATAAATATAAATCTTATATTATATGATGCGTGGGCATGCTCTTATGTAATTTAAATCATGCTTCTCTAAATCATAACTCTTACAAAATAGAGATGATGCATAAAAAAAAGACGTGTACCAGACGGTTTTGCGAACGAAGCTCGTTTGGTGCCCCAAACGGCCCCCGGGGCCCCGCGTAGGTGTCGCGGTGCCTTGCTGGGGTGTCGCACGGCTTGGCTTGGGTGTCACTAGGCACT
>NC_052358.1:55011982-55135374 GCF_009727055.1 Benincasa hispida
GGAGAGTTGAACGAAGAAAAAAAGATCAGACAATGAAGGATGGTGTGGTCAGAGCGGATGTTGCGGCCTGTGTGTGCAACAAGAAAAAAGAAAGACTCAAAATTAAAGTTTATCCTAAATCCAGAAATCTAATAACGATTATATATATATATATATTTCTTTTAAATAATCAGTCGGGTCGGTCGACCGCAATACTTCGGTTCGAAAAATGAAAACCGACCCAACGATTTAATTTAGAATTTTCTACCATCTGACTCTATTTCGATCGGTTTTGGGTCGATCGTGTCGGTTTTTCATCTAACATGCTCACCCCTAATACCAACATTAGGAACATATAGTCCCCCTCTCTTGAAGTGCATTTTATTTCATATCCAACTTCTGCAAGTTACTAGAAAAGGGTGAAAGACCCAACATATTTAAAATTAATGAAAAGTTACACTTTTGTTCTCTAGATTTTAAATTTAGATTGTATTTAAGGGTATCTACCATTTTTTTAAACTAAATAATTTTACCCTGATGTTTGCAATCTAGCAACATTTTGGGTTCCATCCTATTTCAAATTCATTTGTTAATTACTAATTGCAACTGAGGTGACATTTTATTCTTAGTTAAACAATGATGTTTGTATTCTTGGTCGGGATCAACCCGAGATATTGAAATAAAAATTTAACTTCGTTTTTATAAGTACACAAAACTATCGATTTTTTTAGCTTTCTCGATGGGAATTGTTGACCAAGATGAAGGATCGAGATTGTAATGTAATTTTTCCCAAATCAATAATCTCCGTGTAGAAATTTGATTTATTTCCTTAAAAATCAAGTAATCTTGTGTAGATTTTAATTCATCTTTCATAATCTTTTTGATAATCTTTTTTATTCAGGAGAGCTAATTGATGAAGATGTGATTCATCATAAATATTGGAATTTTTTTTCATAAAGAGTCGACAATATATGAAGATTGATTGATCATTAAACAGTAAAAAAATTATTAAAAACTCAAAATTTCTTTTAAATTTGAAGAAGATTAGATATCATGTAAGATTGTAAAATATTACATAGAATCTCAGTTTTCATTCTAGCCGAGAATTTCAATCGAGAAAATCTTAAAACCAATTGCTTAGTTTGATGTGGGATGAAAGAAGTTTCAAATTTCTATTCGACCTCTCAAGGTTGATCTGGGATGGGGAAAAAAAATAACGAATGGCCAAAAAAAAATCTAATTGTGAAAGATTAAAAAATTTTTGGAGGTTATTCCTTCACCTTTTCCTCTTACACATTCCACAAATGTAAAAAGTAATGTGGAAAGTTTGTTAATATTTGATTCTTATTGTTGGGTGAAAATTTAAACTTTTTCAAAATTAATGAGGGAACCAACTTTAGTTGGTTGGAGAATCCCACATTGGAAAATTTGATGTTGGAATCTCCTTTATGTACTCAACCTTATATTGGGTTTAAGCCCCAAGGGGTTTACCCATGTTTGAAAGGATTAGGGATGGACTCCACAATGTGAGTTTGGTTAGATTGTTGATAATTATTTTAAAGAAAAAAAATACTTATTTTATTATTATATTAATTTAAAACGTTCGTTTCAAATGCTAAAGGCCAGCAAGTTCATAAAACATATAATTTCATTTTCTAAATTCTCCACCTCATTTTTCCTCTCCTCCTCCATCTAAAGCTTTCGAGCAGTGGTTTAGAAGGGTGTACGTTTCGATCGGGGTACGGAGTGCCATTTCCAATCAATTTTTCATTTGCTGTTTTATCCTGGGACAACATGACAATTTTTAGACTACTTTCCAACACTTGGGCAGAGCCGCGAAACGTCTTAAGACTAAGGTTTTGCTCTTCGCTTGACCTTTCGTGCCGTTGACGGCTTACAGTTCGTCGTTCTGAGGGGTCTACTAATTTGCCAACAACTTTAAGACGCTTCCACATCTTCAAGTGGCTCTCTGTAGCCAAACCCAATGAGATATCTGACCTCAAACCATCCATTTCGGTTCGGAATGAGCGAACTTTAAGCGGTGGAAAGCAAAAGATGGTTGTCTTCCTCACCGTCGAGAAAGTTGTCGAAGACTTGTACCAGCGCTAACCGATCGTCCCTTTTAGAAAGAACCAACTGAATAAAGATTAAAAAGAAGCTGCTGACTGAGAGGAGAAAAGACTTTCTATGTGAGAATTTTCATTTTAAATGCATTTGACTGATTGATATGTATGACTACACAGTACAATGAAGATAAGCGAAGGAGGTCTGGGATGCCTTGCAAAAGAAGTATGACACTGAGTGTAGCCAGGTCGAAAGAAATATGCGGTTTTAGCCGGTTATCTTCAAGTTCGCAGATGACGAATGACAAATAAGTGAGGCCCAATCTTATAGAAACTCCAGAAGATAGCCACGAGTAATTACTGAAGGTATGTCTCTAGTATGAAAATTCAAAGTTGTTGTTAATTATTTGATAAAACTGCCCCTCCCCTCCCCCCCCCTTGTAAGAATTTTAAAGAAAAACTTTGATGGCATAAGAACAAAAGAGTTCTCCTTGGAGAGTTTTATAACCCGGCTAAGGATCAAGGAAGAAGCCGGAAGCAGGACCAAGGAGGAGGTGAAACAAACAGTATCTACGGAAACCCGCCCTCTACCGTGCAAAAAGACCTGACAAAAAACCATAAGGGGACAAAGAGGAAAGGTTAAACCAACGTACAGTTCCTCTACTTTAAATGTGTAATAACTGGGCACATGGCTAAAGAACTGTATGTAACACCACGTACATTTTTTTTTTTAGTAATAGATGTAATTTCAATTAACTTTATTATTTGATAATTTCAGTTAATTGTTTTAGTTGGAGGCATTTTTGGAATCTTGGACTTCAAGTAATCAGTGCAGGGAATTTAATTGTTGCGTGATAAATTATTCCAATTTAAAAATTAATTGGATTTAATTAATTTTCTTTTTGAAAAGGAAAGGCAATATTTAATAAAAAAAAGGAAAGAAGAATAAATATTTAATAACTTATTTCCTTTTTTAGTTTTTTTTTATTATTATTCTTTATAAAACAAAAACAAATCTCTTCCCCGCACAACACCCTTCCCTCTCCTGATTTCCTTTCTTCTTCTTCTTCCTCACACACGAAGACCTTCCGACCCAGCCGAACGCTACCCTCGACCGACGTCCAAAGCTCAGTTACGGCCCAGTGAACACGCTGTGAAGCAAATTGGCGGAGCCGTCGCGTGTCCACTCTGCAAGCCGCTGCCCTCTTGACCCGAAATTCGGAGGAGCCCACCGTTCTTCAGTTTGCGTCCGCCCAGCCTTTTTCCACGTTCGTAGGTCTGTGCGCCACCCAACCCTCGGCTCGCGCGCCACTCGTCCTTCCAAACCCAGCAGACTCTCGGCTCCGCTGGTCCGCTGCCCGTAGATCGTCCCATGGACTGCTCGTGTTCTATCACAGGGCCCGCCATTTTCAACTCCCTTCGCAAGTTCTGCCGCCGACTCTTTGCGTTTTTGACCAGCATTCTCTATGAATTTAAGATAAGGTTGATTGTGGATGATTTCTTGAAGGATTTGACCAACCCATTGGGGATTATGGATTAAATAATCTATTTAATTCATGCTTTTGGAAGTATGCTAAGTCGTCATTCGTTGGAATTAGTAATCGTGGTAGTGAGGAGTATTTGGAGCGGAAAATCTGGTATGTGGTTGTTGAATCAAAGCTTCTTTGGGTGAGCTTTTGGGTTAGTGAATTTGAGTTGAGGTTCACAGTTATTGTGGACTGAAATTTTAATGTTGTATTCGTATGTTTAGGGCCGTTACTTCAAACCCCGCTGTTCATTGTTTGTTGTTTGATTTTATCTGTGGATTTTCGATTTTAAAAAGTAAGTTAATCTTACTTACTAGGAACTGGCCATTTGGGCCAGACATTAGATGTATTATACTAGCATGATTTAAATGTATGTTTATGGCAGAATGTTAGCATTGATAGACTGATAGTATGATATGATCAAAAGTAGTTCTAGTACGAGATCTGAATTATTTTAATTATGCACATAAACAACTTGGAATGCTAGTATGAAGATGGTATATGCCATCATATAGTTGTTATTTGATCTGATGAGTTGAGAATATATAATGTATGTTGTTAGAACTATGATGTGAGGTTTATACATGTATGTTGTTAAACCGATGATGTTTAAGGTATTTATGTGTATGTGGTTAGACCATGAAATGTTGAGATTTATGATGTATGTCATAGATTCATACAGTGGTGATTATGATTGTTGCAGACTGTTGCAAATGTCCTTACTGATTAGTTAGATGCCCATTAGTTTATGTGTTTCCTTCGGGATTCACCAGTTTGTGTTTCCTTCGGGATTCACTAGTTTGTGTTTCCTTTGATTTCACCAGTTTTGTGTCTCCTTCGGGATTCCATCAAGATTTGTGTTCCTACGGATTTACTAGTTTGTGTTCTCCTTCAGGATTCACCAGAGTTAGTGGGCATACTTAACTATAGTTAGGATAGGACCTAGTCTCCTTTTTGTTTCATGTGTATAGTGTCCATTGAGGACTAGAGTAGTTTTATTTGTTTCACGAGAGGTGGGTATCTTAGAGGACTAGATGCCCAACCTAACCCCTTAGTAGTGGGGTTACTTACTGATATTTATACTCATTCTTTCTCATGTTGTTGTTTCAAGTAAGGGTAGAATGCACTGGTGATGGACAAGCGGAATTCGTGATCAGAGCCACTGGGACTTAGTTTTACGCTTTTCGCATCATGAGATTTTTTAAGTCTTTTCATTGTTCTCTTAAACTTTTTTGGTGTTTAAACTTACTTTTAAGAATTGTTTTTTTCAGACTTATTATTGACCTTTATGATTTATGGGTACCCTACTATTGTTTAGTGTTTGGAATTTAATGAAAGTCTTTTGAACTTACCTTATTTTAATTAGCATTTATTTCACCATAAACGAGTGTTCTGTTTTTGAGTTTCCATGCATGGCATTGTATTTAGTAAACGCCTAACTTAATCCTAGGTGGGATTGGTTTTATACCTTAGGGAACAAGGCATCGTCCAACTGGTCAGCCGAACCTGGACAGGAAAGAACTTTAGTCGCCATATCATAACAGTAAATTGTGATCCGGTGGTTGTGAAAGGTGGTGGATAGCACACTGGCGCGACGCGCCATGCTGTCACCGACCTTAGTCTATTTTAAAAACTTATACTGAAACTAGGATAAGAAATTCTGTTGGAAGATCACCACTCACGAAAGTTGCCTTAGAACGGCGAGGTGAAACTTGAAGTTTACCTCTAGGAAGGACCCTCACGTTTGAAGGACTTTTACACACTCCAGAGATACGAAAGAATTTGGTTATTGGACTATACTCCTAAACAAAGTCAAAATTTATCAAACTATAGGGGCAAGGACCTATATACCCTTACCAAAAAAATAATGTATTTGTAGGGTAAGGGTATGCAACTAAGGATGTTCAAATTAAAAAATCTAGATCTTAATAAAATGAAATCTTCTGTTATATGTTGTGTTCATATGAATTATTTTGGCATGCTAGACTCTGCATATGAATAAGAATTTAATTATTAACATGATTAGGCTGAAATAATACCTAAGTTATCCACGAATGATTTGATAAATCGAGTATTGTAGTCAGGCTAAAATTACTAAAACTCCGCATAATCTGTACTTAGGAATTTCGAGTCTCTAGATTTGAATTCATTCTGATGTGTGAATTTGATGGCATATTTGAATAGGAACAGTAAAAGATATTTCATTACTTTTATTTGACGGTTGCTCTGATTTTACTTTTGTTATTACCTGCTGAAAAACACAAGTGATGCTTTTGATGCCTTCAAACTTTTTTGTTTCTAAAATAGAGAATTAGTTTTAATAGAAAAGTTAAAAGACTTCGTAGTGATAGAGGAACCGAGTATGACTCGAAAAGTTTTAATGAATTCTTTAACTCACATGGAAATAAATACACGAAAAGGACCGTACCTTATTCTCTGAAATGAACGAAAAAGCCGGAAAGAAAAAATAAAAACTTTAGTTGAAGCTAGTAAGTTCTATTTTACTTAGTCTTAAGGGAGTTGCGTTTTATTTGTGGGATGTTGAAATCATCCTTTACGTGTGTTATGCCTAAAAGAATCCCGAAATCTAAAAATAAAACTTCACTTACAAAATTTCTCAAGAATAAAACCAAACTTGTCCTACTTTAGAACATGGGTTGTTTAGCATTTGTAAGGATTCCTGACCCAAAAAGGAGAAATAGTGTAACGACCTAACCCCCTAGGACTTAATTAGGCCGTTACTAAATACATGCAGCAGGGAACTTAAAACCGACACTCGTTATAGGAATTTAAATGCTAATTAAATAAGGTAAGTTCAAAAGACTTTCATGTAAATTCAAATACTAAAATAATAATTAGGGCACCCATAAGATCATAAAGAATAATAATAATTTTGAAAAGCCGAATTTTTAATAGTAAGTTTTAAACATTCAAAACTAAAAGTTAAGAGAAACATTTGAAAAAGAACTCTAAATCTATTGATTGCGAAAGGCATAAAAAACTATCCTAGGTGGCTCGATCACGAATTTCGGCTTGTCCATCGCCAGTGCATCTCTACCCTTACCTGAAACAACAACAAATGAGAAAGAATGATATAAAAATACTCAATAAGTAACCCACTACTGGGGCCAGGCTAAGGGCATTCTTATGCCCTCTAGGATTACCCCACCTCTTGGTGAAAACATATAAACTACTTCTAGTCCTTCATGTGACACATATGCACATGAAACAAAAAGAGACTGGGTTCATTCCTACTGTAGTTAAGTATGCCCCTACCTCTGGGTGAATACCCGAAGGAGACACAAATGGTGAATCCCGAAGAAACACAAACTGTGGTAATCCGAAGGAAACACAAACTGGTGAATCCCGAAAGAAAACACAAAATCTATGGCATCTAAACTAATAGTAAGGACATTTGCACAGTCTCAAACATCATAATCATCACTGTACGAATCTATGACAGTACATATAAACCTTAAACATTCATGGCTCTACAACATACACATTAGTACCTCAAACTCATGGTTCTACAACATTAAATGTATATTACCTCAACATCATCAGATCAAATACAATCATGGAAGCACATACCATCTCCATACTAGCATTCAGTATCTATGTCATAAATAAATAATCAGATCATCTCATAACAGAACATTACTTTCTGATCATGTTATACTTATTCAATCTATCATTGTTGTTCATTCTGCCATAACATACATTTATCATGCTAGCATACATCTAATGCATTGGTGTCACAATCGCTATTTCGGAAGGCTTTTCTTTTAGCATTGTGCCGACGACTTGTTCCCGCTCACGAACAAGTCAGCCAATTCGAAATTACGGACTTGCCTATGGCACACTAAGGTGCCTCTCGCAACCTCCACCCCCTTTTAGGGTGAAAATGGTTTTAGAAAACGGGTTTGGAGAAAAAGGTTTTTGTAAGCAGTTTTTGTGATAGTGTGAATAAAGAAAGAAAATTGTAGTAGGCTAGAAAGCGAATAAGCACAACAATACTTATAGAGTACTACTCCGGTATGGAAGTTGATGATTAGTCTTTACCCCAGTATAGTGCATTTTGAACAAAAGCCAACTGGCCATCTTTGCTATGCAAAAGCGGCGAGTGGTCACTTACAATAAAAAAATGTTAAAAGAAAGCAAGCTAATAGCTAATACAATACATTATATGAAAGTATGCTAAAGGGGTTGGATCGGAATGCGGCCATGGGCAACAGGCCCTGGACAAGCATGACCGTGACATTCTCCCCACTTAATGGTTGACATTCCCCGTCCAACTGACCTTTTTTCAAAATCTGCGATGGCTAGAGCTGCATTCTTTCAAATCTTTGACCCGCTCCCAACTGATCTCTTTCGTTGGGTAGATCCTTTCCATCTCACTAAGAACTCTGTCAGTTTCTCGTCTGGTCTTTCAAACGGGCACGTACGTTATTCAGGATTTGTGCAACTTTCTTTTCTCAGCGGAATTTCTTCATCGTGATCGGTGGCGGCCTTAGCATATTCGTTGTTTCATCCTCGGGATCGGGATTGAATGGCTTCAAGATACTCACATGGATGACAAGATGAATCTTCATTCATGAGGGTAACTGAACCCTTATATGAGGTTCTCCCGACCTTCTCAATTACATCCACTGGAACCTTCATATTTCCTTACGAGTCGTTGGTCTCTCTAGCCTCGGAACGAAAAACTATTCCGATGTGAGCTTGATCAGACCTTGTCCCCAGCTTGAAACTCGAGGCCCTCCAACTTTTATCAGCCCACTTCTTCATCCTTTCTTGACGCTCTTTCTAGGTAGGCGCCGAGCTATCTCAGAGTTTTGCTCACTCTTTATTGAAGTTATGTGCCTGAGGATTCTTGCCTGGCATAAGGGTTGGTCCACCAAGTGTGGCATGAAGTGGCTATCTACCGCACACCACTCGAAGGGCGTTTTTCCGGTCGCGGAACTCTGCTGGCTATTGAAGTTGAATTGAGCCCACAATTAACAAACTAGACCCAGTTCTTCTGCCTAGCATCAATAAAGTGACTGCCAAATATCTCCTAGCATACTGTTGAAGCGTCCGTCTGGCCGTCAGTTTAGGATGATAAACTAGAGGAGAATTCATGTTGACTCCAATATTTTGAACAATTTCTGTCCAAATGTTCCCAGTGAATCTCCGTCCCGATCGCTAACAATGCTCGCAGGGACGCCACATAATTTCACTATGGTTTGAAGAAACAGTTGGTAGTCATTCAAGGCTGTGCACATCTTCGGCGTGGGATGAAAGTGGCATATTTTGAGAACCAGTCGATTGATAAGAAGGATTCAATTCGAACTCCCCACCTGGGCAAATGGTGATGAAGTCGATAGGTCACGCTCTCCCATGGGTCTAGAGAGCACAGTAGGGTTCCAGTAGACCCGCTAATTTTCGCACCTTTTCAAACCTTGTCTTGTTGGCAGACAAGGCAAGTCTTTTGTAAATTGCATGACATCGCTTTTTTCGGAAGGGGGGGGCTTTGGCAGTGGTAGCCTTGTTTCAGAAGGCATAAGTCCTCTACCCAAAACCATTATGTCCGCCTATGGTTGTGTCGTGACACTCCTTCTTAGGCGACCTTCATAACTCCCCAGATCTGGGATGAAGAGGCGATTTCCCTTGGTGTATAGTAGATCGTTCTTCCACCCAAAACTTTGGCGTGTCTCCCTCTTTGCTAACTGTATGATTGGCCTGCGCCGCTATTGTCGTTTGTCAAGTGAGTTTTGACAGTTTCTCGACTGTTGCACTCAACGTACTTGCTTTGTAAGCGGACGAACATACACAGGGCGCATGTTGCTCTTTCGGCTAGAGCATCGGACCGCTTGGTTACTTTTCCCCAGTCTGATGTTCGAATTGGAAGTCGAAACCTCCGCTTAGACACTCCTGTCCCCAACGTGCCTGTTTTTCGACGACAACTTCGATTGGTCGAAGAATAGCAAATGGAGTTGTTCGGTCTGACCACGAACTGCCCCTAAGAGATACTATCTCCAGGCCTCAAGTTAGTGAACTACTTGCTAAATCTCTTTTCTCGGAGGCGACCATTTACCTCCGTTTTGGCATCATTTAGTTTCATTAACTCTTATACGCGTGGGTGTCCATTCTTGGAGGAGGACATCCGCCCAACGCGAATCAGAAAGCATCAGTTCGACTTTCAAATGGCTTGGTCACGTCGGTAATTCTGAGGACCGGGCCCCTCAATCATCACTTTCTTTAAGCCCTCAAAGGCGGCTTGACATTCAGGAGTCCAGCTCCATTGGCTATCTTTCTTTCAGCAATTCGGTTAATGGCCCCTGTTCTTCTGAAAGAAAATTTCCCCCCTTTTTTTTAAAAAAAAAAACCCCCAAACCCCCAAAAAAAAAAAAACCCGGGGGGGGCCCCCCTATAATAGTTGGTTAGTTCGAGGAAGGATCGTTAAAGTTCGGTCACGGGATGATTGGTACCCTCCAGTCGTCTGATCGCAGCACCTTGCCCTCTTCCATACCAATCCGACCATATTCAAATCACGTGGCCGAGGAAAATTTATGCGCTCTTGGGCAAAATAAGCACTTTTCTCTCTTTACATACAACTGATTTTTCCTCAGTTTTTCGAAGACTAGTTGGACGGTGATGGCGATGGTCCTCCAGCCAGGCACTATAGACCACAATATCATCAAGATTACACTACGCGAATTTGTCGAGGTATTCGTGAAAACCTGTTGTTCATTAAGTACAGAAAGTTGCTGGAGCATTGGTAAAGCCAAAGGGCACACCGAGGGAATTCGAAGGTCCATATTCTCGTGTGACACAGGTCGTCTGTTAGGTTTGTCTCCTTCAACAATTCAGACCTGAATAATATTCTGGACCGTAGGTCTAGCTTCGAGAAATAACTTAGTGCAGTGAAGCCGATCAAATAAGGTCAAGTTATAGGAAAGGGATATTTGTTGCGGACTATGAGCTGTTTCAAGGCCTGATAGTCGATGCATAACCGGAGGCTTCCCATTCTTCTTACTCTGAACAGTACTGGGGCTTCATAAGGGGCCTTTTCCGAGTCTAATAAATCCCGCATTATAACAGTTCATCTAACTGTTTTCGTAATTCGGCCAATTCGTGGCGGGGGCCATCGATATGCGATTCTGGCGGAGCGCTGTCCCTGTAATTAACTTCGATCTCATGGTCAATCCCCCCTTCGGTGGAAGTAAGGACTTGGCAAGCTTTTAGGGCATGACAGCTTGATACTCTTCCAAGACAAATAACAAGATATCTCGAGGTTCTCCTCTTCTGTGGATTCATGTTTGATTCTATCGGGATGGCAGGAACGTGGGTTCGTCGTGCGGCTAGCCTCTCTTCAATTGAAGGGCTGAAGCATCATTCTCACCCCATTTGGCTTTTTGATACTGGCTTTGAACTACGGTGGGTGTGGATCCGGTAATGACTAGGACATTTGCGAGGGGCATTGGTATAACTTTTATGTTCAAGTAGGACTTTCCATCCCCAATTACCACGTCGAAATCATCCATCTTGACAATCACGAAGCCAACGAGGCCCTTCTTAGTCTTCTAACGTTCACCGGAGTTTCTCTTCGCTATCCCCGTAATCCGTAGGACTACAGAATTCACAGCTTTCATTTCCCTACATTCTCTTCCTTAGTCAAGTTTAGGCGCGCGGGCTTCCGTTTCAGTCCTGAATTTATGGTGGCCCTAGATCTTACCATAGTGCTCTTGGCCGATCTTTGTTGACCCAAGTGTCATCATTACATGAGTCCTCTCTCTATGGCTCCGCTCGGCCTTTCCCATTTTCTTCTGGAGTGCAGAATTAAGAATTTCAATGCCCCCAATTCATGGGAATTCTCAATTCTGCAGCTGGCTCGAATTACTGTCTCCCCTCAGTTCAGCCTTATCCTCTGAGCTAGAGGCTTAATGTGGCGTTGAAAAAGCATGAACACCGGTCCGATTTGGACAATTCACCCGCACCTGTGCTGGCCCTTACTACAGAATGAAACAAACAGGGCGATTGTAATTGTTATGCTGTCCTACGGGCGGCCCTCCGCAGTTATTTCCTGATCTGCGTTGGATGGATTACGCGTTCCCCAAAACCCTGCATGTTTTTTGTCTCCTTTCCCCCAGGTCTGGGAGGACTGGAACCAACTGTTTTCTGTTTCCCCATTTGAGGAAGTTGACTGCTTCGCTCAACAATCTGCGAGTCGAGTCTGAAGGTCGTATAGCCGTTCAACTGCACATATAGCAGAGGGAGAGATCCTGTACTCTCTGCTTCATATAATTTTGATTTGTCGCCCACAGTTACAGCCTTCGACAAAGCAAAATACCTTGTTCTTCTCGGACATATCCTCGTATGATCCAACATGAGTCCTGCAAAACTATTTTAGTAGTTCCCTAATGTTACCTGTTTGCTTTCAACTCTCGGGTTCGTCGAAAGCCAGGAATCCTCAACATTTTCAAGAAGAACTGCGAGCGAGAGTTCTTGTATTCAAAATCTATCCCAAGTATCAATTGTGCATCGTCCTTTCTTGTATTGTCTGTAAATCGCGAATCTCCACCATAGGGTTTTGCATCCCATGCCAAGATGCATCATTGCTAGTGTGACTTTCACTCTTCAGTCACCGGTTCGTCACCTTGAGTATTTCTCAAGTCGAGATAAAGTTTCCAGGTTTTTGCTTCACCGCACCCACAGTAAGGGTTCGGTTGCTGGGATTCTTATTACTACTTACTGCATTGCTCCCCATAGAGGGGCTTGGTTCGCTTACCGCTCGGATTGGTGAAGATTCACCTCTTACGCTCACATCCGCTATCTCGGCTCTCTGATTGACCGTCGAAGGCCGACCGAAAGTCTTCAGACAAATACCGGTTACCATATGATAGTATTGCTTTTTGGGAGTCGTCCAACTCTTCGACGCGCTTCTTCTATGTAGGCAACAGAGACCCGAATGACTATCCCACGTTATCCAAAGCTTACCGAACTGTGCTTTTTTGGTCATTAAGGGTCTCTACCCTTCATCATCAGTTCTCTGACGGATTAATCCGTCTAAGTGGGCCCACTTACTGCACATCAATTCTATCGGCTTTCTCCGCAACTTGCTTGTAGCCGAATCTCTAGTGAACGGCATAATCTGGGACCTCTCTCAGGAATAGAGACATTGCTCTTCCATCTCTACCAACCTATCCACATGGACTTGTTCAGGTTCTTCGTGCGCCGACATGAAATCATTAAGTCTTTCTCTCTATGCAGCCGACTTGGCTCTGAACCAACTAGTCACAATCGCTCTTTTCGGACAGCTCTGCTTATCGATTGTGCGGCACTTGTTCCCGCTCACAGAACAAGTTCAAGCCAATTCAATCGGACTGCTTGGTGGCACACCGAGTGCCTCCGCAACCTCCAACGCCCGTTTTAGGGCCGAAACGTTTTAGAAAACCGGAGTTTGATGAGAAAAAGGTTTTCATAAGCAGTTTTTGTGGAGTGTGAATAAAGAAAGAAAGATTGTAGTTAAGGCTAGGAAAGTAATAAAGCAACAAACAACAGCCTTTATAGAGTTACTACTCCGGGTATGGGAGGTGATGATTAGTTTAATCCCACATAAGTTGCATTCTGAACAAAAAGCCAACTGGCACCCTTGCATATGCAAAAGGGCGAGTGGTCACTTACAATGAAATGTAAGAAAAGCAAGCAACTAAGCTAATACAAAATACATTGATATAAAAGTAATACTAGAAAGGGGTGGATCGGAAATGCAGGCCATGGGCAACAGGCCCTGGACAAGCATGACCAGTGACAACCCTGGCCTGTGGAAAGTAATTCCAGTGTAAGAATTACTTACCTCTAATCGCAAACATCTGAAATTAGGAAGCTCAACCTCTTCTTTTGCCAATGGAACCTTGAATCAAACAAACATTCAAAACAAACTTTAATCCTTGTGGTTGTGTTCGAAATTTGGAGCTATTAAGAATGGGTAACTCAACATCTAAGGTCGCAAGCATTGTGGCCATTGAAGTGTATGTTGTGGCGTCAGAGGACATTGTTTGAATCCTAGGCATTGTCTTGCTTCAATTGGAAGGAAGAAAACAGAACAGATGGAATGGGTTTGACTTTTTATAATATAAAAAAAAACAACAATCATTAATAATAAAACAAAAAAAGGGAAATAAGTAATATTAATTTAATTCCTTTTCCGTTTTACTTTAAATTTCATTACATTTAATTCTTTCCGTATTACTATTAATTCCTTTCCGTTTCAAAGAAAATTAATTTCTTGCCATTTAATTTTCCAACATTGAATAATTTCACTGCCAACAATTAAATTCCCGTTACTTATACTGAAGTCCAAAAAATTCCAAAAAAATGGCCACCAAATCTAATTAACAATTACCGAAATTCCAAAATAATAAAGTTACTGAATTACATTATTACTAAAAAAAGATTGCGGGGGTCACATTCTCCCTCCTCAGAAGACTTCATTCCCTCAAAAGTTCATTCTTGAAAAAAAAAAAAAAAAACTCCTAGGGTGTTACCATTCTTCCCTCCTCAAAGAACTTTCGTCCTGGAAAGTTCATTCTTGAAAAAAATTCCGGGCGAGTTATTTTTTGAAGTCCCTCGGATGCTAAAGCATAAATCAATTGATAAAACACATTTTCATTAACTCGTAATAACCGTAAGTGGATCCTTGAAGTTTTTTTTTTTTAACCGAATAAAACCTTCTTGAATTCAGAAGTCCTAGCTTGAGATTACTCGTACTACCGCTAAAGCTAGCTGAACTCATTGCCCATGCAGAGAATACATACACCTTGTTAATGCCTCCAAACCTACTATTTAGTAACTTCTTAACTATCAATCTCAAATTTATGCCAAGTCTATCTCTCTATACCAATGCGTTATATTGGAAGGGATCCAATAACTTACCTATGCTGCTATACCATTTTTGCCTACCTTGAGCTGGAAATTATTTCTTTTTCAATCAAATTATGGTCTGCTAGTCATGTTTCCCACTTGCACACAAAGTCAAAATCCCTTAAATCTTCCTAATCCTCATGATTTATCTCTTAACTACATGAAGCCTCAACATATCATATCAAAATAGTTCTCAAACATTCTACTGTTACTAGTAACTCCATTTACTTATCCTTGGTCAACCTTCTATTTCAGGTAACAGATTCTTGATGTTAAAATGAAATTCACATACAATCACCTTACATAAGCTATCTTTTCAATTAACACAATTGTCCTAAGTTCCACATAGTATGAGTATTCTTCTTTTATACCAAAACAAATACCTTATAACCTCTCTTATCAAGCCTTCAAACTATAATTTGTTACTAGGAGTTTCAAACATTAACTTTTTTTTTCTCTTTCCAAAAAGAGACTTCCAGCCGCAGGTTTCGTTCCAGCCGTCGAACTCTAGTCAGCCACAACCGGCAGACTTCGTTCCAACTTTCTTCTTTCTTCCGCGCCGCACGAACGCCGTTGTTCCACTCCGCACGCACGTCGTTCCAACCGGTAGACTTCCAGTCCAACTTTCTTCTTTCTTTCGCAGGTCTGTATCTTCATCTTGATATCTTACATTCCAACCGTTTCAATGTATTGTAGATTGTAGATTCCAGCCGTTTCAATGGAAATTAGTTTGATTTATGGATATGTAGGTAGTGATTGACTGATTCTAATGTATTGTAGATTGTACACAGTGGTAAAAAAAATGGAAATCAGTTTGAAAACAAAGATAGAAATTAGTTTTTTAAAACAATTGTCCAAGCCTGTGCATGAACTTAACAATCTTGCTGAGTTTATGTAAAGCTGAAATACTTTGAGTTTTTGTGAATTGTGTGATACTGACATCTGACATATTGTGGTTCAACTACATGGATTCAACGGATATGGAGTTTGATAGAACTGCAACTGATACTTCAAAAAATAAATGAGATGCAGAAAAAACGGATGCCAATACAAATATCATTGATGTTGATTCAGAAAATGAGACATCAGATATTCTAAATCCACCAAAAAGAAGGAATGTCCATGAAAAAATCCATAGTTTGGGATCATTTTGAGAGGCTAAAGACCATCATGCTCAATGTAAGTACTATGGAGTTGTCTATGCATGTCATTCCAAACGTAATGGTACTGGGACTATGAAGAATCATTTGGAAAATTGTAAAAAATACTCTTACCAGAAAAAGAGAGATCCAACCCAAATGATATTAGCTTTCAAAACTAAAGTCAAAGACAATTTTGGGGATAATACGTCACAACTTGTATGTGAGTCATATAGTTTAGAGAGTTTTCGGGAAGCGTTGGTTGAAATGGTATTTGTTGACGAATTGCCATTCAAGTTTGTAAAGGGTAAAGGATTTAAGAAATTTATCGATAGATTAACATGTGCAAGTCAACCTAGATTTGTTATTCCATTTCGGTTTACTATGGTTAGAGATGTGCTTAAGTTGTATGTTAATGAGAAAAAGTATTTGAAAGACATGTTTGTGAACAAGAAGTATAGAGTTTCTCTCACTACGAATTGTTGGACATCGAGACAAAATATAAATTACATGGTACTAATTGACCATTTCATAGATTCTGGGTGGAGATTACATAAAAAGATACTTAGTTTTTATCCAATTGAGAATCATAAAGGTGATACTATTGGTAAAACCATTGAAAAGAATTTGAAGGATTGGGGCATTGAAAGGGTAATGACTTTGACCGTTGATAATGCAAGTTCGAATGACATTGCCATTACTTATTTTCTGAAAAGATTCAATAAGGGATTATTGTTTGGTGGAGAATTTATGCATGTTCGTTGTTATGCTCATATATTAAATCTCATAGTATGTGATGCTTTTAAGGAACATAATGATTGCATTGAAAGGATTTGATATGTTGTACAATTTATAAGATCTTCTCCTGTATGTTTTTTTTTTTTAAAATTTAAAAAGTGCATTGAAATTGAAAAAATTTATTGTAAGAGTTATGTGTGTCTTGATGTCCCACTAGATGGAGCTCTACATATTTGATACTTGAGGCAGCTGTGAAGTTTGAAAAGGCTTTTGATTGATTAAAAGATGAAGATGCTTCTTATAGACACAATTTGTCACCAAATAAGGAAGATTGGACAAATGCTAAGATGTTGATTAGGTTTTTAAAGGTTTTTTATGATGTGATATTGAAAATTTCAAGGTCTTTGTACACCACTTCAAATATGGTTTTTCATTAGATTACAGTGGTTCAGAATTGTATATGTTTGAATGCTGGTAGTGCAAATGAAATGTTAGTTGAAATGACCAATAACATGAAGGCCAAATTTGAGAAGTATTGGGGGAACAATGAAAAAAATAATCTATTGTTGTATGTTGCTATTGTGCTAGATCCTCGAAAAAAGTTAAAGTTTGTATCTTTTTACCTTAAAAAATTTTTTAGGCCAGAGGTTGCCAAATCTATGGGAAATGTAGTGGAACAATATTGTAGACGTCTCTTTCATGAGTACAGTATTACTCATAGGAATGGGAGTGGGAGTGAGAGTACTACTACTAATACACCAATTGTCTCAGCCTCGGAGACCATGATTGATTGTGATCCAACTGAAAAGGTGGGTGAAGACTTTGTCTATGATACAATTGATCTTGATTTTGAAGGCGATGAGACCACACATTTCGAACAGAGGTCAGAGATTGATATTTATTTGTTGGAAGCGAATGTTAAGAATGAAGGTGATTTTGACATACTTCAATGGTGGAAGAGGAATAGTCATCGGTTTGAGGTTCTCAGTCGTATGGCTAGAGATATTTTGGCAATTCCAATAACTACTGTAGCGTCTGAGTTGGCTTTTAGTACAGGAGGACGTGTTATTGATTCATCACGTTGTTCATTGGTTCCAAAAATAGTGGAGGCTTCATTTGTACTCAAAATTGGCTAAATTCTGGTCCAATAGATCTTGAAATTCAGCATGATATGGAAGAAGCTTCATTATTTGAAAGGAAGGTATTCGTTCATCATTTGTATTTTGTAGTTGTAACTTGGTTAGATTAAAATTTTAATGAGGTTGTCTTTCTCTTCTTAATCTTAATTATATAAGGATTCAGAGCGGTTAATGAACAATGAAAAAGACATTCAAGACCTTCCAGATTTTGCAAAAGTTGTCCATTATCGATTAAACATTTATCATTTGATTTTATTGTAATTTGATTGTATTTGACAAATTGACTTTATGTTTTATTGTAATTGAGTTGTATTTGGACAATTGACTTAATGTTGTAATTTCTAATTGATTGTATGTGACTATGTGTCATGTGATAATTTCTATTTGTGATGTACATTCTCGACTCTCATATTAGTTTTGTTTGTTTTCAAATATATATGTAATATGTATTAAAGGTTCTCTTAAGCAATTAAGCGAAGCAAACAAATACAACAATCTCAAACAATGGACATGTTAATTGTTAATATTAAGGGTTTGTCAAAATCAAATCATATCAATATCTTATTTTTAATACCTTCTAGGCTAGCTCTATTCCATAAGTATAAAATAATAAAATGTGAAATAGTATCTTGAATTCTAAATCACAATCACAAATTAAAGAGAGAAAACTAAACATAGATTGATAGGAAGTTAATAAAAATAGTTGATTTTTTTATTTTGTATTAAAAATTGTTATTTATAACGATAATGATTTATAACTAAATAATAACTTTCTACCTAAATAGCATTTTTCTTAAGATTTTAATAAATAAATATAATTTCTTTTAAAGTAAAGAAAAAAAATTAAAAAAAACAAAACCCCACCAAAACTGACCAAACCGACTGACCGTCCGTGGTTTATGGTCAGTCGATGGTTGGAACCGGTTTGGACATATTCGCAAACGATTCTGATCGGTTCGGGGCGGTCTGGCCGGAAAAATCGAATTCTGACTGTCCGATGATCACCCCTAGTTGGTATGGTCGGACATGATTGTTAAGTTAGAATAAAAAAAAAAGAAAGAGGTAAAGATAACATAACGAAAACGATAGCCTCGATTAAGTTGGTCGGAAAAGGCAAAAGAAAAGAATTTATCAGCAAAGTTACACATCAATTTTTAAAAAATCGTCTCCTTGGTATCGTTCTACGATATCGTAACAACGACTCATCATATGACAAAATGAAACTCTCTACAATAACATTATCTTGAAGATTGATAAAAAGATGTTGGGATCCCCAACCTAGTTAGATTGAACATAGTCTTGCATATTGTGAGCTACTTATACCTGGGAAATAGAAATGGAACACGACACTAATAAACTCTAATTGCCTTCAGTAACCAAGTTTCTGTATATTCGGTCCTCCAACGTAAGGAATCAAAAAGATTCTAAACAGCTCCAATAATGCAACAAAAAAATGTTGTATCACTCCACAAAATGAAAAGTAGTTTTTAACGGCCTCTTCTTCAACTTCCTGTCATTGTATATATAAGCAAATTGAGTTGTCTAGTATAATCACATGCAATACAGTTATTTTTTTTTTTTTGTCTCATTTTGTAATCATTTCGTTTTTTATTTTTTATTTTTGTAAATTAAACATATTTTCTCTCCAATCCTTACAATGATTTACATCTTTCTTAAATATAATGGTTGAATTCTTGATCAAATTCTAAAAAAAAAAAGTTTTAAAAAGCAATTTTTTTTTTTAGTTTTCAAAATTTGGCTTAGTTTTTTAAACCATTGGTAACAAGTAGATAACAAAGGAAGAAATTTGAAGATGAAAGTAGTGTTTATAGAATCAATTTTCAAAAACAAAAAATAAAAAACCAAATGGTTACCAAACGGAGTCTTTATTTACGATTTTTAAAATTTTAGTTTTTATACACTACTTCCACATATGAGTTTCTTTGATTACTTTGTTATCTACTTTTTCAAAGTTACATCTTTTTTTCTCTAAAGTTTGGGCGAAAAATTCGAATGTTTCCTTGGGTGAAAAGCATAATAAAGAGGTTGTGTGAAGAAATAATTAACAACACAATTTTCAAGATAATAAAATTAAACACGTTAACCTTATCAAACGAGACTTAAATTTATTTTTACATTTAGATAGGTCGGATCTAAAAGTCTTTGAGCGACTAAATCTATATTTTAACCTATTAGTTTTCTTGTGTGGTGCATATCTAGTATTATAATGTTTCTTAAAACAAAATAGTAACCATAATTGTGAATATTCCAAAAGGTGAAGCACACATGTCAAAAGTGATTACTATGCTTATTGTAATCCATTGGGTTGATCAAGGATGAAATAGAAAAAAATTAAAATATTAAGAGCAAATTTGAAAATTCAAAACCTATCCATTAAGAATCTAAAGTACATATATTTTAGCCTTTTTATATGATTCAATCTATAGATTGTTGATATGAAAGAGGAAGAAAGTGGTATTACATGTTGAGACTTACCATGATATACATATAATTATAGGGGTAATTGTAATAAGTAGCACTTTTAAGATTAATAATTAAGTGTATAGTAACATTGTAAAGAGTTGTAAATATACCAAAATCGATCAGACTTCATCGTTGAAGACAATTGTTAGATCCTATTGCTGATATCTAACGATATGATATATTATTGATAGACGTTGAGAGATGGATTAGTTAAACTTTGCTATATTTGTATTTGGTTATATTTGCTAATACTTTGAACCTAATTGCTATATTTGCAACTTGTCCTGCCATTCTAATTAAACTCAAAAGTATAAACTAGAAGATGCAAAAGTAAAATTTAAGTTGAAAAGGAAGATTTATTGTTATTACCTTTCCTTTGTAGCAACTGTTAAAGTAGAGGCAAGTACCAAAGTGTTTGAATATGAAATTTGGATCATTTGTTGGCAATCGAGTCACTATGTCATTACTATAAACAAATCTGAAGTACCTACAACCATGTTTATGTAGCAATCGTTCCATGAATTTGTTGAACTTATCATTTCCAACTCTAGGTTGCCCAAAAGTGTAGATCCCATGAAGCCTTCATTACCAAATTAATGTAATTAACTAAACACATCAATAATATTTCATTTTGTACAAGCTAAATTGATATGAACAAAGATGACATAATCACATTTTCAAGTACATTTATGATAAATCAAAGTTAAAATCAAGTTATCTGAAAGAAGTCAAATTGCATTAAATGAATATATAATATAATGAGGAACAAGTTTCATTCTGTAGTTTAGGTTGCATGCTTAGAATTATTCAATCTTGTCTTGGTCGTTCTTACTTGCGGATTAAATTAGATCTTAGCAAGTAAGGAATGGTTTTCCTTACCTCGAGATACTTAATTGTTAAGGCAATCTATAGTTTTTAGTTTCTTTAGTTGATTTCAAACAAGTTTATGGATTTTTGAGACTAAGTTATGTGGATCTTGTTTGTTAGTATGATTTCTAGATCTAACCATCAAGAATTTTTCCTTAACATTACAAGTTCACTCCATAAACTTTTAAGGTTGTATATATGTAATTGGTTTATGTATCTATCAAAGACGTTGATAATAAGTCATTGAACTTTTAATTAAGATCAGTTCATGTACTTTGAAAAAGTCCTAATAGGAACTTAAGCTTTCAAATTTATGTATAAAAGATACTTTTCAATAACTTCAACAATCTCTTAATGCTCATGTCACACTACAACAAAATGGACTTCTAATGACATATAAACATTAACAAAAATAGACAGAAGAGAGAAAAACAGTCATTAAAGCCTAAATCACGCCTTTTTAGCAGGAAAAAAAATGAAGTTTTTTTGGATTTTTCAAAATCTATGATAGTTTTTTCATATCACTCATTTATGACTAGAAATAATAGTTATTAAATATGAGAAAACAAAAAAAAAAAAACGTGGTTTTGGCAGGAAAAGATGGAAAATTTCGAATTCTTTTTTTGCTATTATGACAGTTTTTTTGTGTAGATAATTTATGATTAGACTTAACCATCATTAAATAGTGACAGTTTTTTATAGTCATTAAATTGAAAGGAAAAAAAATTGTTTTGGTGGGAAAAAAAAATGAGAACTTTGTATTTTTAGATTCTTTTGAACGTTTTTTTAGTATCATCAATATATGATTTCAATTAATTATCATTAAAAGCAATGGACAGAAAAACTAGTTACAATATTAGGTTAATTAATTTTGAATTAGAAAAATATTAATAGCACTTAATAAAATTTAATTTTAATATTAAATTTGTGTAATTCAATTATATAAATCAAACTAGACTTAGGCTTACACATCAACTGGGTTTCGGCTTGCAATAGTAAAAATAAATTATGATAAAATTTTAGTCATAAATATATGTTTTCAAATTTTAAATGATTTAATTTTTTATACAATTATACTTTAGTTACACGAACCAAATCAGTACAAAAACTAGTTTAAGGGTAAGATGTTTCTTTAATCACTCTTAATGATACCAAAATCAACATTATCAATCTATGACTATGATTATCTTTCTAAAAAAAATATCTATGACTATGATTAACATTCATTAAATAGAAATACTTAATCTATAAGTACTCTTCATTTGTTAAACAAAATAAAATAAATAAAATAAAACTAGAAAGCACTAAATTGAGAAATTGTCCGAAATAGTATCTTCAAGTTTTCACTTTACAAAACTAGCATTTTTTTAATTATTAGCTCCCAATATAACTATTTACAATAAGCATCATAGATTTGCTTAGACCCACATATAATTGTTAGAGTGTGTTTGAAATACATTTTTAAGTATTTATTTAAAAATTAAGTCATTTTGGAAGAAATTGAAGTGTTTGACAACTACTCACAATAGTTTTTTAAGTGTATTTTAGGACTCATTTGGATCGACTTGAGAAAAAAACTATTCTTTTTTCTTTCAAAAAACTCATTTTTATTTAAACACTCTTGATAAAAACTAATTAAAATACACTTGAAAAGTTATTTTGAATGGTTACCAAACACTTCATTTTCTTCCAAAATGACTTATTTGTAAGTTAAACACTTCAAAATATATTTCAAACACACACTTAATCAGTTTTTATAAAAAATGTTTAAATAAAAATGAGTTTTTTAAAACTTTATTTTAAGTCAATCCAAACAGACCCTTATTGACATATTTTAAACAATGTTAAGGTATATGGACCATATAAAAACAACTTTCAAACCCAAAGCTTCTCTCTACCATGACAATTCCAGTTCACCGCTTCCTAATGATTTTGAATTTATTAAAATCACTTTTGAGTGGCTCAAGAACACTTAAAAACATACATTTAATCACTCAAAGTCAATTTAATGTTTGGTTTTATACTTTTAAACATAATTTGCATACTATAAAATTGATTTTGAATAATTATAAGCATTTTTTAAATAATTTAAAAAATGAAAAAAATGATTTTGATCATTTTAGGATCCCTCTAAACATCGAAAGAAAAAAAAGCATATGATAAACTTAATTAAAAAACTCAAAAAACAATAATAAAATGAAATTGAATATCAAACACTAACAACAATGCAATTTAAAAAAAAAAAAATGTATAGAGAGAAAACCTGTTTAGAAGCCGTGTTTCTTCATGTAAGGCAAGAACGGAAGGAAACAAAGCGGCAAGAGCACCACCTAGGCTATGGCCGGTGATGATGAACTTGGCACCGTGGTTCAGCCGTAACAACTCCTTTAGCTGCTCCCTTATGAAATAATAAGCCACCGGTCGGTCCGGGTCAGGTTTTATATCCTTGGGCCAACCGGTTTTCCTTTGCAAGCCAAGAGCTTTGATAAAACCACCATGGATTTTACCCTTCTCGGGTAACTCGTACCATGATAGGTCGATGTCTGTACACCATGCATTTGCGTCAAACATTTCTGTTCCTCTGAAGACGACGAGGATGATGCTTGGGTTGGATGTTTTATCTTGAAGGATGAATGCATTTGTCGTGTGCTTCTCTTGAAAATCTGTATATGTTTTTTAACTTTTATTTTTGTAGGAATAAAACTTACTTCAATGAATTTTCTTGTATGAATTTTTTTTAGTAGACTTGTAAACAACAACATTTAATATAACTTATAAAATAAACAATAATCCATTATTTAATGGCAAGCCATAGAAAAATATGTTTAATTTCTTAGGCTCCTAAACGTATCTGGAAGTGTGCTGAATTTGATTTATGTTGCTAAGTGTTGATTAGAGTAGATTGTGGATGCAGCTTGATCTCACACAACTTAACCCATATATTCTTGAAAGACCAAGATGCAAACGTATGAGCCGCATGCCAGGTTGTGTACGAGTTTAGTTGCGTAGGCAAATTGTGGGTGCAAGGTGGGCACAATTTCCCCTAACAATTGAAATGATTTGGTATCTCTTATTTCTTTCATGGCCTTTTTACGACATTTACTTTACTGTTTTTCTTTTAACTTTAATTGCTTGCATACATTACCTTTGTATTTACTCTTTCCATATTGCAACTCAAAACGAGTAATTATTATATTGTTTCATTTAATACATCATGGTCCAAAATCTAATTGGCCCTGTCACTATTCTTCATCATAAGCATATATGGGCTTATCTTAATTTTTTTATTAAGTTAAAAGTCCACAAGAAAGGGATAAGGATCCATCTCTTTGTTTGGCCATTTAGGCTTTACTTGCTGAGCTGGAAGAATAGAAGATTCCTCCACTAAGTTTGTTACTGAGGTGTTTTTTATGCTTTCGATTGTGTGAGCTTTTATACATGAAGACGTCAGAATTATAGAGCATGAAAAAGAATCAAGGAGAAGTCTATATGTATGCATCTAAGGAGCTGAGAAATTGGCTGAAGCATTTTATTTTCTCTATCGTAAGTGTGAGTATTGACGACTGAGACAGAACGAGCTGTAGTGAGTTGAATTTCCTTTGTTATTCCTCTTCTCTTCTTCATCTTCTTCTGTAATTTGTTATGAGAATTAGTAAAGAGTTTCAAAAGCCTTCTACAATGGATGTAGATCCCATCTAGGAATTGAACCATTGTAATTCTCTTATGTTTTTTTTTCTCCTTCATCTTCTAGTTTATGCTCTTAAACTTGTTGTTATTACTTTAGTTTGGTCTTAGTTTAACAACATCACAATAACAATTGGTATCAGAGCCCTTATAAACTTGGCTTCTTGGAATATTATCGCAATTTACGTCCATGGCGACCAAATTTCAGATCGAGTGTTTTGATGGGAAGAGTGATTTTTCACTATGGGAGAAGAAAATGAGGGCACTGCTTGTACAATAGAAAGTGGCCAAGGCTTTAGATGAGAAGATTGATCTTATAACCACCATGAAACCTGAAGAGATTGATGAAATAAAAGAGATCACCTACAGTACGATTATTTTATATTTGGCAAACAATGTTCTAAGGCAAGTCAATGATGCAAATACAGTAGTTGAGGTATGGAAGCAACTTGATTCAATTTACCTTACAAAATCTCTTACTAATAAATTATATATTAAGAAGAGATTCTTTGAGTTTGGATCTAGCTGAAGATCTTGAATATAGTCTTGATGAATATAATCGAGTCCTACTAGATCTTAGCAACATAGGAGAAACTATGTCTGATGAGAATAAAACAAAAATTTTGTTGAATTCTTTTTTTTTTTTTAATGAAACTAAAATGGCAATAAAATATGGTAGAGATATAGTATCACAATGGACATAGTGTTAAATTCTTTAAGGTCTAGAGATTTGAAACTGAAAAAGGCTAAGGAAAAAGAACATGAAGTCTTAATGGCTAGGGGCAGATCTGAAAGAAATCAAACAAGAAAACTAGCTGTGGTAGATCAGAATCTCAAGGAAAAGGGAAGAAATGCTTCTATTGTTATAAAGAATGCCATATTAGGAAGAATTTCTTTGAATTGAAGAATAAAAGGAAGAACGAAAATAAGAAAGAAGATGTGTCTCAGAATGCTAATGTAATTGAAAATTATCAAGATACTGAAGTGTTGATGGCTTTATATGGAAAATTTAAAGCTGAATGGATATTTGACTCAGGGTGTTCCTTCCATATGAGTCTCAATCGCCACTGGTTTCAAAACTTCAAAAAGATCAATGAATGCAAAGTACTCTTAGGGAACCATCATGAATGCAGTATCAAAGGAATATGATTTATTCAAGCGAAAATGTTTGATAACCAAGTTAGAGAACTCACCTCTGTTAGGTACGTTCCATACTTGAAGAGAAACATTCTTTCTTTTGGTGTATTTGACACAACAGGCTACTTTTGTAAGCTTGAAAATGGTAACCATTAAAGTAATAAAGGGGGTGATGGTGAAGTTGAGAGGAAAGCTTCTACATGGTCTGTATATTTTTGGAAGGGCACACAATAGTAGGCTTCACTGCTAATGTTTCATAGAAAAAACAAGTTGAAGAAAATGTGTGGCGTCAGAGGTTAGGGCATATTAGTGATAATCGTCTCAAACACCTCTATAAATAAGAGCCACTGGGAACTACATCAATAGAAATCTTGATATATGCGAACACTGCATCTATGTCAAATCAACCAGAGTATCCTTTGCTAAAGGTGTAACACCCCGAATTTTTGTTCTAATGTAATTTCAATATCTTCTAATATTTGAGGACATTTTTGGAATTTTAGAAATTCAGTTTTGATTATTGAGAATTAAATTTAAATTGGGGAATTGACTTTTAATTTTGGAATTTGGTTTTGAAGAGGAAGAGGAAAGGAATTTATATATATATATATATATATATATATATATATATTTTATAATTGGGTGTGTCTAGATGGAAAGAATAAAATAAATCTCTCCCCCACCTCCCTCTGCAATCCTCGCCGAACGCCCCCATCTCTCGTGTCTCTCCTCTCTGAACCCTCACCCTCGTGTCGTTTGTCTCTCCCAACCGCATCGCTCGTTCCGCTTGCATCGCTCCTCCCACTGGACGTAGTCGCCAACATCACTTCATGCCTCTCCAACTGCAGACCCGTGCGACTGGAAACCCACACCTCGTCGTCTCTCCCTTCGCACCGCCTTTAGCCGTGGTGCTTCTATCACAAACGCCACGTGTCGCACCTCTGAAAGGTTCCAGGCACGTCGATTTGTGCGTCCGTGCCGTCAGCTTCTTCCGCCAGTTAGCCACTACTTTCCAGTGCCCAGTCACTTCCTTCCCCGTTGCCATTTACCGGATCTCGCATTGTAGTGGAGTTTTGGGTAAACTTTGGGTTTTTTGGGTGAGTTTAGAGGTATTTGTGAAGTTTTGGGTAAAATTTGAAGATACCCATTAGATGAAATTTAAATTTATCTGAATTATAATTTTTTTGGCTTTAGATTTGGGTTTGGGAAACTGTTGAAGCGACTGTGCAGGGTTCGAGCTTGTTTTCGACAAGTGTTTTGGTAAGACTTGTGGTTTCTATGGTATTCTTGAACACCAACTTGGATTTGGGTAACTTGGTTTGAAATTAGCCCCTAATGTTGAAATTAAACTTGGTTAACATTTAGGAATTTATTAAAGGATTTTATTCAAGATAAAATAAAGTTTGGACTGCTGAACATCTGGACCTAATTTTGAGGTAAGTAATCTTACTACTGGAAAATGTTCACGGGCCAAACACTAGGTGTATGCTAGTAAGATACGTTGATAGTATGACTGATTAGTAACATGATTGGTTGATAGTATGATTGATGTACGTCTTCTTCGATATGAGGACCGGAGGGATTAAATGTGCATATATATTTGATTTCTAGCATGAGATAAACATGTGTTATTCTATGAGATTATGTTTGAGCGCTAGCATGAAATTAGTATGTGTATTCTATGAGATTATGTTTGAACGCTAGCATGAGATGAATATGTGTTATTCTATGAGATTATGTTTGAACACTAGCATGAGATGAGTATGTGTTATCCTATGAGATTATGTTTGAAAGCTAGCATGGGATGAGTATGTGTATTCTATAAGATTATGTTTAAATGCTAGCGTGAGATGAGTATAGGTTATCCTATGAGATTATATTTGATCTAAGAATTTGAGGTATATGTACATGTATGTTATAGAGCCCTGCTATGATGTTGCAGTAGTAGTAGCATCCTTACTATTAGTTGTTACCCACTAGAGGTTGTATTTCCTTCGGGATTCACCAGAGGTGATGCTATCCTTTAGGATTCACTAGAGATTGTGTTTCCTTCGGGATTCATTAGAGGTAGTGTTATCCTTCGGGGTTTACCAGAGGTTATGTTTCCTTCGAGATTCACTAGAGGTGGTGTTATCCTTCAGGATTCACCAGAGGTTGTGTTTCTTTCGGGATTCACTAGAGGTGGTATCTTCTTCGGGATCACCAGAGGTTGTGGTTCCTACGGGACTTACTAAAGGTAGTGGATATACTTAACTACAATAGGATGAGAGGTTAGTTTTGCATGTTGATATGTATCCTATGGGGACTAGAAAGGACATTTATGCCCCACCAGAGGAAGGCATCTAGAGGACATAGATGCCTAGTCTGACACCAGTAGTAGGGTTACTTACTGAGTATTTTTATACTCATCATTTCTCATGTTGTTGTTTCAGGTAAGGGTAGAGGTGCATCGACGATTGACAAGCAGAATCCGTGATCCAGTTACTGGGACCAATTTAAATGCTTCCGTTCATATTCTAATATTTCTTTTATGTTTTAAATTTTCAGTTTTGAGATTTGAGACTATTATGAAGTTTTGTTTTCAGATTTATTTGTTTCCATTTATGATTGATGGGTACCCTATCATTAGATATTAAATATATGAATTTAATGCAAATCTTTTTAGTTACGTTATTTAATAGCATTTATTTCACTATAAAAACAATGTCGTTTTAATTTTCATGCATCCATGCATTTAGTAACGGCCTAGCTTGAGTCCTAGGGAGTCGGGTCGTTACAAAAGGATTGCATACTTCCAAATGTGTTTGGAATATGCTCATGTTGACTTATGAGGGCCAGAACAAACACCAATCATTGGTGGATCTCGATATTTTTTGTCAATAGTTGATGACTTCTTGATGAGAGTATGGACATATCTATTGAGGAGTAAAACTGAGATGTACAGAAAGCTTGTTGAATAGAAGAATCTGGTTGAAAAACATATTGATAAGAAGTTGAAGACTTTGAGAACAAATAATGGTTTGGAATTCTTAAATAATGAATTCGAACTTTTGTATGAAAGAGAAGGCATTCAAAGGCATTTGACAGTTAAAGGAACTCCACAACAGAATGAAAGGATGAACCATACATTGCTTGAAAAAACAAGATGTCTCTTATCAAATGCTTATTTACCAAAGAACTTTTGGAGGGAAGCTTTGGAGACAGCAGCAACTTATCTTGTCAATTGTTGTCCTTTAATGAATGAAGGAAATTGGATTCGAGATTTCCATGAGCAGCAGAAGAAAGATAATTTCAAATTACAATCATGAATGAATAATACATTTACAGTCAACTTCAAACAAATGGTTACACAATTCATACAGAAATTACAATATGAACAACAGATGAACAAGGAAGAATGCTACAAACATTTGTCGCCTCGTCTTCACGCTCCTTGCTTATGAACGCTTGAACAACAACAACCTTGAACGCTCGATCTATATGACCGCAACACAGCAACGAACACAGCACGAACACTTCACGCTCGTTCTTAACGATCACCTCAGCCATGAAACTCCTCAGCAACACGAATGACCTCCAGAAAATCTCGACGGTGTCGAGTTGAGTCTGACACTACCAATAAAGCTACCTTGGTATTCTCGTTGTGAGAATCCAGAGGGTGGGCTCTGTTCGAACTTGGTATGAGATAGACGAAGGAGGAAACACCGATCGTGTACACGATTGGACAAGTGGGAGATGGCGGAGACCTATCGTATAGGTCGATGCCCAATCGTTTAGATAAAGCTATGCGATCGTCTAGCAAAAGTTATGCGATCGTTTAGCTCATCATTTAGCTCGGTCTTTCGCCTACAGACTTTACACGATTGTTTACTTAGGGAAGCGCTAGTAAAACTATGCGATCGTTTAGTAAATACTGCACGGTCGTTTAGCTCGCCACTGCACGATTGTTTAGCTCGCCTAGCTGTCGTTTAGTAAATCCATATTTACTTGATGACTACCGTGAGATCCTTCGCGTCGAAAGAAAAAAATCTCAAAAAAATTTTCAACTGTTTGTAAAACTTCTTTTCAAAATAGGAAAACCACTTTCTTTTTAAACTCACAGTTACCGTGAATTCAATAATCACCCATTCACTTGGTTATTAAAGAAAAAGAATTAATTATCCAATAATTAATATTATTATAAATATAAATGATAACCAACTTATCATACTATATTTATAACCTATAGTTTTAATATTTCATCTCATGAAACATATAAACCATAGTTCTTTTTCTATTCCATGGTACTTAATGTAAATCTCATTTACATCAATTCTCCAATAGATGTATCTTATACATCATACTGATTATATCATATATAATCAAATACCTCTTGTTAATTTGAACAATTTCAAATCAACATCAAGAACTGATCCTCAATTGAATCCATTGAGTTACCAAGGGGACTCTCATGACTTGTAGCTCGAAGCTCCAACGATATGTGAATAACTGACTAAACTCTTTAGTCACGGGATCCACCATTCGTTAACTTCCAAGCACTCCACTAAAAACTGATAAATGAACTCTTCTTACCATAGATATATTATGTGCCATCTTAACCAATCAGAGTGCGACAACCCTTCACAGATCGCTCGTAAGTACAGCTGAGCCATAACCGTTATGCCCCGTAGTTACATCTGTCTCCTTAAGTACCATGATCCCTCTAATGAACATAAGTCATAGTCCTACTATGACTGAGTCTTCTCTTCTAAAGAGAAGCTGTGGCCACTATGTTCAAGCCTCGAATATCAACTCTTAAGGAACAATCTCTCTACTTATCCCTACTCTGGGAAAGGAGTGAATTCCATCTGTGGATTGAGTTCCTAGCTCTCAAATCAGATAAGTCCCCAAAAAGGTAGGCATGTTTAAGTTGGCAATCTGGCCACTCTCACCCATACTAATCAAAGGACCGCCCTCAAAGGCAGAAGTTCCCAAAACACTCAGGATTAAGGTCATGCCACTTATCGTCGTTTAGGTGAGATGTAAGTCTTTAGTATCAACGACGTTTTATACAGAGTCTAGTCATCTCGTGGTCCAGGTCTTATACAAACTCTTTGTATAGGACACCCTTGCTCGCACGTCTCCACATGAATGGTTTGGATCTACCATGTGTAGTAGTTTACAATACTTGCAAACCTCTACAAAGCGGGTCGTATCCGTAGTGTCACTAGGATTAGGTATCCCACCTCAATCCTTATACCATAGACCTATTTAGGTTATTACTTAAGACATGATCTACTTGTATATCACATATACATGCTTAAGTTCACATAAGATAACCAAGGAGCTTTGTTTATTGGATAGGAGTAAATGCCAAAATTAAATAACGCTTATTTTATTCATTAAACAATGTGTATCTTTACAAAACAACGAGACTCCGGGAGAACTAGGATACCAATCCCAACAATGAGTTCAAAAGATGGTGATAAATGTAGCAAGCAATGCAAGAAAAAATGGATTCACTTATAAAAGATCAGATTTGAGAATTAGTAGACAAACCACAGAAGTAGAAATTACTCGAATGTAAGTGGATTTATAAACTGAAACATGATGTTCTAAGGCCAAATTCTCTTAGGTATAAGGAAAAACTTATTGTCAAAGGATTTAAACAAAGAGAAGGGGTGGATTATAATGAAATATTCCCATCGGTTGTTAGGCATACCTCCATTAGAATGTTGCTATCATTTTGATCACTGAATTCAACATGGAATTAGATCAATTGGATGCTAAAACAACATTTCTTCAAGGAGACCTATAAGAAACTATCTACATGCATCAACAACCTGGATTCACAAGAAAAGCAACAGAAAATCAGGTGTGTCTTCTTAAGAAATCTTTATACGGTATAAAGAAAACTCCTAGGCAATGGTATCTCAAATTTGATTGCTTTATGCTATCTTGCGGTTTTAATAGAAGTATGTTGGATCAGTGTGTATACTTTAGATATAATGCTAGAGGACACTCAATTTTCTTGTTGTTGTACGTTGATGATATGCTAGTTTCTAGTGTTGATAGGCATGAAGTGAATAAGCTAAAAGATGAGCTGAAAGGGACTTTTGATATGAAAGATCTTGACCATCAAAGAAAATACTAGGAATTAGTATTGTTAGAAACAGAGAACTTGGTACTAAGAAGCTTTCAAGGAAGCTTACTGTCTGAAAATGTTGACAAAATTTAGAATGAATGAATAAACTTCTATTTCTACACCTCTTGCATTTCATTTTAAGCTATCACTTGAACATTCACCACAAACTGATGAAGAAAGGGATGAAATGAAAACTGTGCCTTATACAAGTGCAATAGGAAGTCTCAAGTATTTCATGGTTTGTACAAGACCAGATCTAGCTCATGCTTTAAGTGTTGTTAGCAGATTTGTGGCCAACCCAGGTAAACACCATTGACAAGGAGTTAAATGGTTGTTGAGGTATGTAAAGAGTACTGTGTCATATGGACTCCTTATACTCTAAAAACTTAAATAATCCAAGAAGTGCTCACTGGTTTTGTTGATGCAGATTGTGCAACCGATAGAGATAAATGCAAGTCATTATCAGGACTTGTTTTTATGTTATATGAGAACACAGTGAGCTAGAAATCTTCCCTACAATCAGTGGTTGCACTTTCAACAATTGAGGTAGAATATATGACTCTAATTGATGCATTAAAAGAAGCTGTTTGGTTGGATGAATTCGCTAAAGAGTTAGGGATCAATCTTAAAGATAATTTGGTTTCCATTGTGATAACCAAAGTGAAATCTTTCTGTCAAAGAACCAAACTTATTACGAGAGAACTAAACACATCGATGGTCAGTTTCACTTTATAAAAGATGTTATACAAGAAGGAAAAATCCGAGTTGAGAAGATAGCATCTATTGAAAATGCCACCGATGCTTTGACAAAGACATTACCAACATAGAAACTCGAGATCTGCTTGAAGACTCTCAAAGTTGGTTCTTTATGAACAAGTTGTTTTGGGGAAGGCCTTTTATACTGATACCTTTTTACTAATGTATTATGTAGCAAGGTGGAAAATTGTTGTGTTGTTGCTTGCTTAATACATCATGGTCCAAGATCTAATTGGGCATGTCACTATTCTTCATCATAAGCAGATATGGGCTTATCTTAATTTTTTATTAAGTTGAAAGTCCACAAGAAAGGGATAAAGATCCATCTCTTTGTTTGGCCAATTTAGGCTTTACCTGCTAAGCTGGAAGAATAGACGATTCCTCTATTAAATTTGTTACTGAGATGTTTTTCTATGCTTTCGATTGGTTGAGCTTTTACACCTGAAGACGTCAGAATTATAGAGCATGGAAAATAGGTGAGGAGAAGTCCATATATATACATCTAAGGAGCTGAGAAACTGGCTGAAGCATTTTATTTTCTCTATTGCAAGTTTGAGTATTCGTGATTAAGAGAGAACGAGCTGTAGTGAGTAGAGTTTCCTTTGTTATTCCTCTTCTCTTCTTCATATTCTCCTGTAATTTGTTCTAAGAATCAGTAAAGAGTTTCAAAGGCCTTCTACAGTGGATGTAAATCCCATCTAGGGATTGAACCACTATAATTCTCTCGTGTTCTTTCTTCCTCCTTCATCTTCTAGTTCATGTTCTTAAACTTGTTGTTATTACTTTAATTTGGTCTCAGCTTAACAACATCACAGTAAGAATAATTTTTATCTCTTTACCCTTGGTCACAGACTTTGATAATTTTTATCTTTCATGTTCTTAAACTTCTCTTTACCCTTGGTCACAGACTTTGAGGAGTTCGTTTTGGAGTGGAAAAAACACCACCTTGGTTAGTTTAAAGTTTCAAAGAAATAATTCAAACTTAGGATGCATAATTCATTGCAAAAGTGGAAAATTGATTTTTTTTTTTTTAAAAAAACATAACTCATTATTTTATTCTTACCATTCCAGAAATTATAGAATCCGATCAATTCCATCTGCATTGAAAAAGAACACCCATGGGTAGTTTACAAATTACAATGAAAAAGAAGAGACTTCAAGCATTTGTGTCCATTATATTTCTCAACATGATGAATGATAAATAACATGAAAAATAATAATATTGGAAGAAAAAATCCCCATAAATATTGGATAATTTTAGTCAATTCAAATTATCCTTTCTCAATTCAGATTTTAGAACTTTTTGAAAAGTTGCTTTTAACTTAAACTTCAATAATTATGAGTTTGGTAAAAGGGTAACGGTTTTTAATTGCAAAATTGTTTGATATATTTTAAAATAATATAACAAAATATCATTGTTTATCATAGATATCTATCACTATTTATCACTGATAGACAATAATATTTTGTTATATTTATAAATAAATTTGTTCATTTTTCTATATTTGAAAACAGACTTGGTAAAAAGAATTTATCACTCCATCCTCAATTTTTTATTTCTAGTTTTTGTAATAAATAAATATTTGGCCACCAATGTCTTGTTTATTATTTGTCCTTTTTCTGGAATGTTTTAAAGTTGTATATAAAGTTTGAAAACATCACATTCTACCTAGTTTATTGTCTATGCTTCTCTCATTCTAATAATTTTGTAAACAACACATACATAAAATGAGAGCATTATTTTATCACTTTTGACTTATAAAATGCATAATAAATATTTAAAACATTATATTAACATAAAGTTTTTTGTTCAATTATATACAATTTCGATTTAAATTTTGTGCTTTAACTGAATTGTTATATAGTTTGTTTACTTTTAATAAATCTTAAATTTATTTTCTTTTTTAGTTTGTTATTGTTGATTTTTCCAATAAAATTTTTCATTATTTATTTTTTATTATTATATATTTTGGAAACATAAATCACAGTGTACTCCAAAAGATTTATAGAAATTATATGGACGTAAATTAAACAAATTAAGAAATATAGAACTCAAAATAGGAGTTTAAGCTAATATTTAAATGAGATGAAAAACTAACTAATTAATCAGAGTTAGAAATTAAGGGAAAATATCTTTTTACTATTTAGGTTTTGGGTTTCTATTTGACCTATAAGTTTTAAAATGTTACACATTTAGCTTTTAAGTTTTGAGTTTTGTTTCAATTTAGTCCCTAAGTTTCAAAATGTTATAATTTTACCTTTGAAATTTGAAATTTGAGTTTCGTTTTAATCTAGTCTCTGGAATTCAAGAGTTTACATTTTTAACATCATTTTTCATTAAATACACATTTTCAATCATTTACGTCAATTTCTATTAATTAATAAAAAATAATTATGAAGTGAAAATTTAAATTTAATTTTAAAAGTGATAAAAATAGTAAAACTTAATTAATTATAATTCTTTTAATGATTTTTAATTTATTAACATAAATTTTGAGTATTTAGTGAATAATCGAGATTAAAAGTGTAAATATTAAAATATAGGGACCAAACTGAAGAAAAATTCAAATATCAAAGATAAAAATGCAACATTTTGAAACCTATAAATTAAATTGAAATCAAACTAGGATTAAATGTATAATATTTTAAAATTTAGAGACTAAATATAAACTAAATGTACTTTTCCCTAAAAATTACCTTCCAGTAATCTTGGACTATGGTTTTAACAAAGGCATGATTCTCATAGGAAAGCTTTGAGGCCATGACAGTGAGTGAAGAAAAATATCTGCAATCTCCTGGCTTGATGCTGCTGTCAAGTTCCACTCTTGTGTTAATTTGTCCAATGAATGACATGAATTTCTCTGATTTTGGTTTTGAGATTTCCACCTTCCCTTCAAAACATTAATTCGAAAAAAAAAAAAAAATCAAACCTTTGAATTTTATAAACTCTTTTTCCAAAAAAAAAAAATGTTATTTAAGTCACATGCGAGTATCGATAGCTTTTGGTTCATCAAGCTAGTTCTCATTTGAATAATCATTTAAGTCCCTTTTGGTAACTCTTTAAAGTGAAAACCATTTCTTTCCATTTTGTTACAATGGTTTTTTTTTTAAGTAAAAAAAGTTGAATTCTTAGAAAAATTTCATTACCTGAAACAAAAGTTTTTTCAAAATTACCTTAAAAAAATAAAATCAAAACTTGGCTTGATTTTTAAAAACATTGTAGAAAGCAGATAACAAAGAAAAGAACCTTAGAAGTGGAATGATTGTTTATAGGTTTAATTAAAAAAAAAAATCAAATTGTTACCAAAAGGGGTCTTGGTGTTTTATTTATTGATTGTTTTTTAAAAAAATTATATGAGTTGATTTTCCACATCGATGTGTGGTTTTAGACTTTCCTAGGATCAGTATTTCAATTTTTAGCCAAATTTTGAAAAAAAAATAGTTTTTTTAAATTTACTATTTTAGTTTTCAAAATTTGGCTTGAATTTTGAAAACACTCCTAAAAGGTAGAAAACAAAATAAAAAATCAAAATAAATAGCAGTAGTGTTTAGTTCTTGTGTTAAACTTGAACCCAGGTGATTTTAAAACCCTCATTATACACTAATTCATATATGATTTAGTTGTTTGATCTCAAGTACTATGGTTCATTACCCAAATGTTAACAATGAGATAGAGCAATGAGCAATATCTATTCCATATGAACCACATGTGAAAGTTTAAATAAGGTAAGTCATTGCACATCTTCAAACTCCCTAATTCCACAAGTACCCTTCTCTCTCTAGTCTCTAGGTTAAATTATTAGGTTAATGGAGAACATGCATACATGTCATATGAAGAACAAAAAAAATTAACCAAACTAAAATAACGTCATGAATGCACATGTTATCATTTTAAAAGTCGAGGATTCGATCTTCCATCTATAGTTGTTGAATTAAAAAAATACAACCTAAATAAATATAATAGAAAAGGAAAAAGAAAAGTAGGTAAAACCTTGATAGAAATTTCTGAAAAGCATAAAGAGACCACCATTAGAAGAGATCAAATTGAGGTAAAACTCGACCATTGAACCAAGTTCGGCAAGTTTTTTGCTGAACAATATAAGAATTTTTTGCAAGAGAAGAGAGAAAAACACAACCATCAATCTGTTGTGAAGATAATCTTCTCAGTCCTTTTGGCTGTGAACAAACCCCATTTTATCAATCTCATTGCTCCACAACATTTTAAAGAGACTATGAAAACTCAGCTCTTGAGGAACCAACACAACATAATTGCTCGAAAAATCATGGGATGTAACCATGTTTTTTTTTTTTTGTCAACTTAGAAAATTTGTTGTTTGTAATTTGATTGTGTCATATATAGTTTTTTTTTTTTTTTTTTTTTTGGTGGGGTGTTTTTAGGAAGCTGAATTAGGGTTTGCTTGCTGGTTTGGCAATATGGATTCTCTTTGGTCTCATGTGGTTTATTGTTTGTGATGATGATTTTGTGTAATTTCTATAAACTTTTTGGCCTTTTTGCTTTGGGGAATTTCATCTCATCCATTTCTTCTGTTCATCAATTTGGTATAGATTTTGGGACTCACGTGTTCCTCGTTCTTTTAAAATTATGTATCATTTTAGAGTATGCTTTAATTTCTTTATTTTCAAATCTTCCATTTTAGTTTATGTTGTTTTAATAAATCTTAATCCCTACGATTATATTATTGTTTATTTTTTCAATGTCCTTTTTAGCTATCAATCATTTTTACTATAAATTTTAAAATTATATATTTTTCATATATTGTATTTCAATGCATAAAAATTATTATTATTAATTAACTAAATGTGATAAAATATTATCTATAAGGACTAAATTTAAAATTTACTACTCCAAATTAATTACAAGAACTACGATAATTTCTTTTAAAAATAGGTGGAAAAAGTATTTAAGAATTGTTTAATTAAATTTAAAATATAATAAGTAAACTATAATGGTGCTTATAATTTTTTTTTTTCATTTCTCAGTTTCTATGTTTGTGTCATGAACTTTAAATTTTATATCGAGTAGTTCTAAACTTTGAAATTTTGTATCCAATAAATTTTGATATATTCAATATTTTGGAAGACTACATTTTTTTTTTTGAATAATTACAATTGAGCATTTTTAAGAATAATAATCAAATGTATATCATTTTAAAAAAATTACAAATATGGACAAGTGATCATATTTGTAATTTTTTTTATATTATGTTATATCTACTGGGTCTAATGTCTATATTTTCAACTGTCTTTTTTCTTTTTAAATATTTACAAGGCAAAAGAGATCAATAGATGTATCGGAACATCTTAACTAGATTGACACTCTCTTAGTATTCTCATCATGCCCTAAGACCAAAAGTGATATTAAGAGATAAAAGCGAGCTAGAGGGAAGCTCGAAAGTTTAGTACAAAACAAAAACGGCTAAAGAAAGCCTTTCAATTGAGGAAAATACTAGCAATATCATGATTACAAAAGTAACTTAGATTTTGAAAGATTAAGAATGTCAGACACCATAGAGAAGCACCAATCAAATTGCTAGGCAAGAATTTCTCTCTATTTGTTGCCTTCAAATGAAGAAAGGAGCTGAAGACCGCATCCAAATCCCTGGGAAAGGGAGAATAGTTATCCATGAAGTGATATAATGAAGCCTAGATTCTTCGTCTCGAATAATCACAAGTAGTGAAGAGGTGATCAATATCTTTGCCATCGACTCGTGATAAGTCTTGAAAAAAAAAAAAACTACATTTTAATATATAACTTCCTCAATTTTATACTATCTATTTATTTAATATGTCAATTTTATAGGTAAAATAGTCTCAAGAACATTTTGGAGTCATTACAACAAAATTAGATTAAATTGAAGTAAAAAGGATCAGAAATATAGGCAAAGAAGCCAAAACCGAGCAATGGATCAAAGGAAAAGAAAAGAAGGAAGAAAATAGGAAGATGTGCAGTTTTTTTCCAATCGACATCTTTTGCACATGATTAAAAGCAGATTTTTGTTGTCTGTCATTAAAAGGTCTGATATACAAAACAACATTGCACGCTATGGAATTTGATGAAAAGATAAAAAAAAAGTGCGTGCCTACGCAAGGGAGCGTTGCAAATGCTTCCTACCAACGTTTGCAATGTTGCGGCATCTGTGCAAAAGTAGTTTTTCAGCCATTTTTACAAGAGGGAGACCATTTTTTACGAAAGAGAGATCAATTTTCATGATTCTGAAGAGAATTTTCTGTAATTTCTTCATTCTTGTATCATTTTTTTGCAACATTCAATGGATTTCTTGAATATTTTGCCACTTCATGAATAAGTAAGTTTTCTTTCTTGGGGATTATGTTAGGTTAGCCAATTCTTGAGACTTTCTCATTCAATTTCTTCTTGTAATTTGTTGTTCTTGAATGTTCTTGCTGTTAATTTCAATAAAATCTATTAACGCGCGCTACTAAGCTGGTACATAGGATCTTAGACAGGTTTCATCCCCTTTCGGGAACACCTTCTTACTAGTATGGGCTAAGCCTGATGCAAATAGACCGAAAAAAGAAGAGTTGGTCGATTCTTTATAGATGAGTTAATTAATTTTTGATGCAAATTACATGGCTCTATAACATAATTGTAATTAGGTTGCAAGAACTAGTGATTTTGATGGAAAGTTTGGACTTCTTTTCCTATTTTCTTAAAAAGATTTCCTAGTTTAGGATAATCATATTAATCATGCTTGATTTTAGTCTTTTTAATTTGAAGACCATCATAGTCGAGAAAACCCAAGAAATGCATGCAATTTAGGAATTAAATGTGGAATATCTTTAGGTAGCTTTTATGAACTAAATTAAGGTTAATTGACCAATTTAGGTTAATTGGCTAATTAGGGCATTAGGACTCAACCTTAATGAAATATGGAACAATTGAATTACTCGAAATCAATTAAGTCTATGATTGAATTAGGTTAATCTAAATAAAATCCCCAAGATCTTTTTTCCATTGAAATTCTTACATAATTTTTTTCATACTCTCTCTCATTAATCTCATTACCAAAATTTCATATCAATTATTGTTTTACTTTTACTTTGTTTCTTAAAATCAACAAACCTCCCTTTCAATATAGATTTTAAAACTCAATTTTGCCAATTAATAGAGGTTCTCTATGGATCGACCTCGTGCTTCCACTATTACTACGTGTTAGTATTAATAGTTGTGTGTGTTTTACAAATTTTATTTGTTTTGGGTTAAATTAAACTAAGGACATCAATTTTAGCTCGAACAACCTGCAAAGAACACATCAGTGGAGATTGAGATTCATATTAGGAAACCACAATTGACATTTATCCATTGAATTAACACCTCTATGAAACAGAGTCTCTATCGGCACAGCTTGGTCTATCTCGTCATTTAAGAATTCTTTGAGCGGTTTAACAGAAAAGGATCCCTATGAGGAAAGAGACCAGAGTAATGAGTTTTTAAGACCGCAAATTTGTGAGATAATTTCTCTTTTATGTCTAGGTCAGTACATCAAACTTTCAATTTTGAATTCAATAAATTCGTGAAATTTAAAAAATATTGAATATGCTAAAGATCTATGAATTTAATTTAGGCTAATATGTTTATGGGGTTAATATAAATATATGTTTAGAGTGCATAAGTGAGTTGAATTAGACCGAAAAATCTACGTTTTGGGATGCAAAATAGAGTTATTATTAAGTTAGTAGAATCCGGTGTAGTTTTTTTTAGTAGTAACCTTATGAAATGTTTGGTTTTTTTTCTTTTTCTTTTTCTTTGCTTGACCTTTTGTTCAGCCTATTCCCTTACACACACATTTAATTTTCACTCAATTTAAACATTTAATTGAAATGTCAACCTAAGAACTTTACATAAATTTTATAGTTTTCTGGATATAATCATAGTAATTAAGGTAGATAAAATACTCTTTGGTTTCATATGAGCAACAAAATTACATTATCTTTTTACATTAGTGCAATGTAGTGGAATTTGTTCAATTGTATATTAAAGTTTATTATACATGTGTTTTCTTTGGTTTTGGTTCATGGGCATTTGTATGTGCAATTATTCACAAGTATGACAAAAGGAATTTTAACAAAATTATGTCTAAAATTGAAAATTCATGTTTGCAGAAAAAAAAAAAAACATTTTGTTATGGGTCATTTTCAGACAAGAATCATGAACTTGGGAGGGTGGACAATTTAGAGTAAAATATGAATAATGACAGTCACATGAGGGTTGGAGGAGTGTAAAAAATAGGCCAACGAGCTGAGGGGAGGGAGGAAGAGACTAGGGAAAGAAAGATGTGCGGGTTAAATGGCCCAACTTGCCCGCCTTGCCCTTAGAGGCCAAGGCTGAGGCGATCATCTTTCCTCCCACGAAGGCCCACTTTTCATGCTAGGGGTGTACATAGTCCGGGTTGGGCTGGGTTGGAAGATTTGTGTGGACCAACCCAAAAATTCGAGTTGGCTAATAATGAACCTTAGTAGTTCTTTTTTGGAGGGTCAACCCAACCCAACCCAACCCAACCCAACCTAACCCAAAATTTTCGGGTTAGGTCGCTGGTTCTTTTTTTATTTATTTTTAATTTGACAGTTTTTTTTAAATTTTTATATATATATATATATTCGGGTCGGGTCGGGTCGGGGCGGGTTGACCCGACCCTGAAATGGGGTAACCCGAGACCCAACCCGAATTTAATATTTTTTAACATTTTTAACCCAACCCAACCCAAAATAAAATCTAACCTAACCCAACCCTTGCGATTTGGGTTGGGTAGTCCGGATTGGTCGGGTTATCGGGTTTTTTCACCCCTAGTCTTAGCCCCAATGGTCGGCCTAGATTAGCATTCCCTAATCCCTTTCGAAATCCTATGTCTACCATTCTATAAATAGGGGGACATAAGCATCACCCAAGGTAAGTAATTCTTGTGATTTCTAGCTTGCTTTGCCCCTTTACTGATTACTTACTTAAGCATCGAAAGTTCTTTGCAAACACCACACCGATATTTTCTTTTTCTTTATTTTGCAGGTCATCTTTCTTTTTTCAAAATTACAAATTTACGGTTAAAGACATGTGATAGTCAAGTCTTCATGAATAGATTTTTCCATCAACACATTCATTTATCCTATGAAATATGGAATGTCACCTTTTTAAAACTACCTTTACATGTGTTATGGGTTAAAAAATAGAAAATGTTAATTATGTTATTTTTTATGGCTATTTTCAAATATAGGAAAATGAACCAAAATATCACAATCTATCAGCGATAGACCTGAAGGGAATTGATGAAGGTCCCTATCGGAAACGTGGGGATTGGTTCTAATTTTTGTTTTCACAGAATTTCAAATTACAGACTAGAAAGATAAAATTATGCATTAACAAACTAAAATTACATCATGGTTTTGGGGAATAGGAAGAAGGGAAGAAATTGGACTTACCTTTGAAGAACAATTTTTTCTCGAATTCCCTAGATCCACAAACAAGAACACTTCGATCTCCAAAAATGAAAAACCCAAATGGGCACCACCACCTGAGAACCTTCTGTATTCTCTTGGGAATGAGAATTCAAGCAAGAGCTGTGGACTTTGTTTGAATTCAAGAGAGGAAGGAGGGGATAAGAGGAGGAAGAAGAACTTTTCTCCTGTGAGATTGGGAGAAAGCCAGAGGGAGTGGGATCCCATTTTTTCTCACTCTCTACGTAAACATCAAAGAAACAGAATCTGTCTCCACTACCCCCTCACACGTCTGGTTAGAGAGAATTGAAGGGAAGGAGATGTAACTTCCTCTCTTTAATTAAATTAAATTAATTTAATTTAATTAATTATATATATATATATATATTATATATAAATACTATGGAGGTGTTTGGCTCACCAACATGAGTTGAGTTGGTATAATATACCAATTCATTGTTTGGCCCACCAACTTTAAATGTTGGTGAAGTTGAGTTGGTATAGCTTACCAACTCTCCCTTATTCCCATGTTTTCAGTGGCTCCACCCATTGACTATTGACACACTCCGAGAACTAACTTTGGGCTCCGACAAACCACCTCCGATGATAACTTTGATGACCAACTCTGAGCTCCGACACCACCTTTGATGACAATTCCGGCGACGAAATCCAGACTCTAACAACCACCTCCGATGACCCAACTCCGACGACCACCTTCACGTTACCAACTCCAATGACCAATTGGCTCCGACAACAAACTCTGATGACCAACTCCGACAACCACCTTCATAGGCTCCAACAACCACCTCCGACTACAAACTCCAATGAAAATCACCTTCGATGATCACCTTTGAGCAAGCAACTCCAACGACCAATTCGAGGCTTCAACAACAAACTCCGAAAACCAACTCTAATATAACCTTCATGTGACTAACTTCGGGCTCTGACAGTCACCTTCGATTACAATTTCTAGTGGAGATCGTTTTCGATGATCAACTTTGACGACCACTTTCGTCTGACCAACTTTGGGATTCAAAAACCATCTCTGATAACAAACTTCGACAATTAACTCCAATACACCTTCATATGACCAACTTCAGGCTCCGAAAACCACCTCCAACTACAAAATCCAGCAAAAATCATATTCGATAATCAACTTTGACAACCACTTCCAACTACTATAAGACTAATGACTGATAAAATATGTTGTATGGTTGTTGATTATATATATAAAAAATATTATTATGTCTACAGTAAGTGCAGTATTTGTACGTAATGAATTCACATATCAAACGAGTGTTAAGAATATTTAGACGAAAAGTATATTACATATAACAAAAAAAATTATAAAATGATTTTTTTTCCTGGAACATTTTCCAGCAAGAATTAGTGAAAAATAGAGATTTGTTCTTTGATGATCCTCCAAATTTAGAAGAAATGAATGTGAAATTGTTGAAGAAATGTGGTGACATTTCATTGGCTGTCATGATGATGGTGGAGATTTAATTAAAAAAATTCATGATATAGTAATAATATAGAGCAATAATAGGAAAAAAAAAAAGAGAAGAAGATGATAATGAAATTCATGGAGAAAAAATAACTAGAATCAAAAGTTTTGATTTTGTTTTAGTTTCTCATTTTATTCAATCATATTTCTACAAGAAATGTAATGAGTTAATTGTTGTTCATTGCCCAAGAAAGAAAGAAAGAAAGAAAGAAAGAAAGAAAGAAAGCAAGAAAGAAAGAAAAGTTTTAAAAATTAAAAGAAAAAAATTACAATCCATATTTTATTCAAACAAAGATGGGTAGAACTATTGAATAAAAAAGTTTCGAAATAAAAATAGTAATTATAAAAGCATATTATTTAGAGTTCAAAAAACTGCATCAGATACTCAGACATATGGACTCAACTTTGCACCTCAAACATAGACATACGAACTTAGACCAAATAACTTTGCACCCAAAATAGATATATGAACTCCACAGACATAAAAACTCCATACATCCTATCTCAACTCAGCGCCCCAAACAACCTTATATGTTACATCAAATATAACACATAACTTATAGTTTTTATATTATATCAAATACAATATAATCTATAGTTTTATTTCTCTCAATTACTTATGATATTTAATATAAATCACATTTATACTAAATTTAATTATATGAATCTCATCAATATAATTAGTATTTGAATTATATTCAAATATTTATTTCGTCTCAAAATAGACTTAATATTATAATTTATCTAATACATTATATTAATTATATCACATATAATTAACTTAAATTAATTATATCATATATAATTAATTCCCTCAATTAATTTGAACAATTCAATTTAATCTAAAATTAATTCTCTATAATCCCTATTGAGCTACAAAGGGGACTTTATGAACCTGTAGATTGAAACTTCAATGGTACTTGGATAATTAATTAAACTCTTTCATTAAATTATCCAACATTCACTAACTGCAGGTCACTCCACTAAAGACAGACGGTTGAACTCTTCGCACTACAAATATATTTTTGTGTCCATTGGATATAACCAGTCAACAATGCGATAACCCTTCACAAATTGGTCGTGAGTACAGTTGGAACAAAATTACCATTTTGCCCCTATAGTTATATCTAATTCCTTAATTACCACTGATCCCTCTAATGTACAGTAAGTCATAGTCCAACTATGACCAAGTCCTTCTTGAGTCAAGAGAGAGTGTGGCCACATTGTTCAAGTCCCAAATCAGCCGTTAAAGGAGCAATTTATCTACTTACGTTGACATCAAAGAATGAGTGAACTCGGTCTTGTGTTGGTGTGTTCCCAGCTCCCAATCAGACTAATCCCAAAATGGTAGGCATATTGAGCTAGCAATCTGGCTACTCTCACCTATATAAATCAAATGATTGCCTTCATAGGCAGGAGTTTATAACTTGTATGTCACCTATGGTCATCCTGGTGAAATGTAAGTCTTTATTATTAACGGTTTATATAATGAGACTAATCATTTCGTGGCTTGGTCTTATAAATTTTTTTTGTATAGGATACCCCTACTCACATGTTTTCTCATGAATGATCAGGATCAGATCATTTGTAACACTTTACAACATTTGTAATATCTACAAAGCGAATCATATCCATAGTGTCACCAAATAAAGTACCCAACCTTATCCATATACTATACATCATTTAGGTTATCATTTAAACATGATCCACCCGTATGTCTCTACATACATATTTAAATTACATAAAAATAACCTAGGATATTAGTTTTTGGGTTGAGTGTATGCTCATAAAATAACAATTATTTTATTAATAATAATTTTTTTTATAACGTTTACAAACTACGAGAATACAAGAGATTTAGGACACCAATCCCAACAATTTTCCACTTGTCCTAAAGCATAGGGAGCCTAATGTACAATATCAATAAAGTACAAAATACAATAAACTAGGGCATACACTATACCCAGTAACATCTCCCACTTGCCCTAGATAATATGTCGCATGTCCTGTAGACCTAGACTTTCTAGGTGATCCTCGAACACTTTAACTGTGAGAGCCTTTGTAAACGGATTAGCAACGTTGTGCTCCGAAGCAATTTTCATGACAATCACATCACCTCGATGCACAATCTCCAGAATCAAGTGATATTTCCACTCAATGTGTTTGTCTCTTCTATAACTTCTAGGTTCCTTAGAATTTGCTACAATACTACTGTCATCACAATAAAGTATAATGGGCAAAAACATATTTGAAACAACTTCCAAATCAGTAAGGAAATTATTAAGCCAAATAGCCTCTTTAGGAGCTTCACAAGCAGCTACTTATTTGACTACCATATTGAAGTCTGCGATGCATCCTTGCATGATGCTTACCCAAACCTCCTCCATTCAGAGTAAACACTGACCCTGATGTGGATTTTCGAGAATCCCCAGTCTGAAAGTCAAAGTCCGTGTATCCTGTAAGAATCAAATCCTTATCTTTATACACAGACATATAGTCCCTCGTTCTCCAAAGGTACTTGAGGATTGTTTTGACCATTGTCCAGTGAATTAATCATGGATTGGATTGATATCTACTAATAATTCCTACTGCATAGCAGATGTTGGGTTTGGTACATAACATTGCATACATAAGGTTACCAACAACTGATGCATAGGGAATTCATTTTGTTGTCTCAATCTCTTGAGAAGTCTTAGGACACTGCTTTTAGACAATACAATTCTATGCCTGAAAGGTAATAAAACATTCTTGGAATTATACATCAAATATCTGACAAATATCATCAATATACGATGCCCGAGACAATGCCAACCCTTTGTTCTTACAATCCCTGATGATCTGGATCCTTAGGACGAAGTGTGCCTCTCCCAAATCTTTCATTTGAAATTGGGCGGCCAACCATTTCTTTACATCAACTAGAAAAACTACATCATTCTTAATAAGTAGAATATCATCCACATACAACACGAGAAAAGCTACTGAGTAGTTGTGATTTTCTTATAAACACAAGGCTCATCAACATTCTGATCAAAGCCATAAGATTTGATCGCAGTATCAAATCTTATATTTCAAGATCGAGATGCTTGTTTCAATCCATAAATGGAACGATTAAGTCTGTAAACCTTTTGCTATTGATCTTATTCAATGAATCCTTCTAATTAATTCATGTAGATGGTCACTTCAAGATTACCACTCAAAAAGGCGTCTTGGCGTCCATTTGTCATATTTCATAGTCATAATATGTGGCCATGGACAAGAGAATTCTGATAAACTTTAACATGACAATAGATGAGAAAGTTTCTTCATAGTCTACTCTCTCAACCTGTGTATAACCCTTTGCCACAAGTCTAACTTAAAAGTCTGTGTCTTTCCATCTATACCTCTTTTTTTCTTATAGATCAATTTACAACCTATAGGTTTACCTCATCAAGTTGATCCATCCACAAGCTCCCAGACAGAATTGAAGTACATAGATTCCATTTCCTAATTTATGGCTTTAATCAATTCATCCTTGTCAACATCTTCCATTGCTTGTTTATAAGACAATGGATCCTCAATACCATAATTAGCTATGATGTCTTGGGCTTTTGTTAAACCTATGTAACGTACAGGTGGGTTCATAACCCTCTCACTACTTCGAGGCAATCTCAATTCTTGAGATGGATGTGTATGACGACGAACACACATCAACAACTCTTGTTGATGTATCAGGCCCTTCAACAACCCTTGTTGAAGTCTCAGTAGATTCATTATAAATTTTACTTAAAACAATTTTGCTTCGTGGCTTATGATCCCTCGTATGGTCTTCTTCCAAGAAGGTAGCATTTGCTGATACAAACACTTTATTTTCACTTGGATCAAAGAAGTACCCACCTCTCGTTTTCTTGGGGTAACCTACAAATAGGCATACTTTTGAATGAGTTTCCAACTTTTTGGGGTTTGACATTAGCACATGAGCTAGACATCCCTAAATTCTGAAGTAGTGTAAACTACCTTTACAACCTGTCAATAACTCAAAAGTTTTTTTAGAAACACTCTTTGAGGGAACGTTGTATTGGGATTGGTGTCCTAATTTTCCCAAAGTCTCGTTGTTTGTAATTATACACATTGTTTATGAATAAAATAATTGTTATTTCATTCTTTCATTTACTCATATCTAATAAACAAAGTTCCATGGTTATCTTATGTAAACTTAAGCATGTATATGAGATATACAAGTGAATCATGCTTTAAGTGATAACCTAAATAGGTCTGTAGTATAAGGATTAAGGTGCGATACCTTATCCTGGTGATACTATGGATATGACCCGCTTCGTAGAGGTTTGCAAGTGTTGTAAACTACTACAGATGGTAGATCCTGACCATTCATGTAGAGACATGCGAGCGAGGGTGTCCTATACAAAGAGTTTGTATAAGACCGAACCACGAGATGATTTGTCTCAGTATATAACATCGTTGATACTGAAGACTTACATCTCACTCAAACGATCATAGGTGACATGACCTCAATCCTGAGTGTTTTGGGAACTCCTACCTTTGAGGGCAGTTCTTTGATTAGTATGAGTAACAGTGGCCAGATTGCTAACTCAACATTCCTACATTTTTTGGGACTTGTCTGATTTGGGAACTGGGAACTCAGTTATACAAGATGGAATTCACTCATTCCCTGAAGTAGGGGTAAGTAGATATATTTCTCGCAAGGGCTGATTCTGGGGCTTGAACATAGTGGCCATAGCTTCTCTTTAGAAGAGATGACTCGGTCATAGTAGGATTATGACTTATGTTCATTAGAGGAATCAGTGGTACTTAAGGAGTTAGATGTAACTACAGAGGCATAACAATTATTGGCCAAGCTGTACTTACAAGCGATCTATGAAGGGTTATCGCACTGTTGATTGGTTAAGATGGACACATAATATACCTGTAGTAAGAAGAGTTCAATTGTCGGTCTTTAGTAAAGTGCCTGACAGTTTACGGATGGTGGATCCTGTGACTAAAGAGTTTAGTCAATTATTCACATATCGTTGGAGCTTCGAGCTACAGGTCCATAAGGTCCCCTTGGTAGCTCAATGAATTCAAGTTAAGGATCAGTTCTTGGTGTTGATTTGAAATTTCAAATTGACAAGAGGTAATTCAATTGTATATGATATGATTGGTATGATAAATGAGATACATCTAGTGGATGGTTAATGTAAATGAGATTTACATTAAGTGCCATGAAATAGAAAAAGCGCTATGGTCTGTATATTTCATGAGATGAAATATTAAAACTATAGGTTATAAATATAGTATGATAAGTTCGTTATCATTTATATTTATAATAATATTAACTATTGGATGATTATCTCTTTTTCTCTAATAACCAATTGAGTGAGAGGTTATTGGTGGATTCATGGTAACTGTGAGATAAAAGGAAAAATGTTTTCCTAAATTTAGGTAATGTTAATTTGAGGTTTCCAATCTCAGAAAATTCTCACAAAAGGTTGTCAAGTAAATAAGATTTACTAAACGACAGCCTAGAGAGACTAGATGATCATGGAGAGTTTCTATACGACATACTGTCAACTGGACGATGAGCTAAACGATCACATAGCTTTTGATAAGCGATTGGGCATCGACCTATATGATAGGTGTTGACATCTCCCAGTTGCTCAATCATTTACAAAATTATTTTTCCTCCAATTTCTCGCCTCTAACCAAGTCCACACAGAGCCCACAATCTGGATTTTCACACCGAGAATACCAAGGTAATCTTTTTGGTGGTGTCATACTCAACTTGACAAAGTCGAGTTTCTGTGGAGGCCGTTCGTGGTGTTCAGAGTGTTCGTGACTTAGAGATTGCGGTGTTCGAGTTCACTGTGATCATGCAGTGCAAAGTTCGTGCTGTGATCGAGCGTTCGTGATCAAGGGTGTTAAAGATGAGTCNAGTGCAAAGTTCGTGCTGTGATCGAGCGTTCGTGATCAAGGGTGTTAAAGATGAGTCTTCAAAGGTATGTTAAGTTCTTCCCTTGATCGTGTAGTTAGTATGTTGTAATTTCAGTTTTGTGTATAGCCTATTGTTTTCGTTTGTGACTATAATTGTGTATGTTCATATATGATTGAAATTTGGAAAGATCCTTCCGCTGCTCATGGAAATCCTCATGTCCGATTTCCTTCAATTGGTATCAGAGTCAAGTTATTCTGATATTCCAAATTTCACTTCTGTTTTGAAATTTTTACAGTCGCGGTGGGTTTTCTGCATTTATGTTTAATTGTTAAGTGCATTTGTGGATGGCATTGATGGATGTTTACGGGTTTAATTGCCTCTGTTTAAAGCTTTCTTTAAATTACAAAGTGTTAAATTGTAACGGCCCCTGTGTTTTTGGACGTAATTAACATGCAATCATGCCTGTAATTCAAAGAGTTTGAGTTAGTCGAGTCATTCGTGATGAAGTTTCGAAGCATGGAGATGCGGTTCTCAGCAAGGAAGACGACCAAGAGTTTGTAGTGTTGTGTAGCCTCAGGTAAACGATTGTTGGGATTTAACTAAACGATTGTGTAGATTTTCGATGTGATCGTGTAGTATTTACTAAACGATCGTTTCGCTAATGCTAAACGATAGGGTAAATTGTTTACTCTATCGCGCAGCGTTGGTTGTCCGATCATGTAGACGCTGGAGGTGGACGATCGTAGTGGGAGCATATGATGCTCATCGTTTAGAAAAAGGCGCGCGCTAGACGATCGTGTAGTTAGCATGTCTCATCTCATAGTTACTACCTATACGATCACGCGGTATAAGATATGAAGGCGTTCGCTCAATGCTCGTTTAGACGATCGTGTTTCATCGCATCGTAGTCATTTAGATGATCGTGTAAAGCTTGCGTTGTGTGGAGCGCGCTAGACGATCGCGTACCTTATGCTTTATCGCATAGAAACAGGTACACGATTGTTGCTAAAAAATCATTTAGCTTTGGGATCATTGGTAAACAATAGAGCAAAGCATTTGTTCTTTCATGTAGATGATCGCGGGGTGTTTGGTGCACGATGAGTGGGACGCGTTGCTTCGCCCGGATGGTTCAAGACCCAGTTCGCTTGTTTGAACCGGAGACTCCTTGTTTCGTAATAGATAGCTTTAGTTTTGAGGATTTGAGGCAATTTTACTCGGTTCATAAACATTTGTTTATTATACATGTGATGTATGATGTTTATATGGCAAAGTGTTAGACATATAGATTTAAAAACCCACCTTAGGTTGTGCAGTCATTAATGCATCATTTATTATAAGTGTCATTGTAACGACCCGACCCTCTAGGACTTAAGTTAGGCCGTTACTAAACACATGCATGCATGGAACTTAAAACGACACTCTATTATGGTGAAATAAATGCTAATTAAATAAGGTAAATTTAAAAGAATTTGCATTTAATTTCAAATATTAAAAACAAAGATAGGGTACCCATGAATCATAAATGATGATAAATAAATTTGGAAGCGATTCTAGATAGTATGTTTTAAACATCAACACTGAAAGCTAAGAAAAACATGAAAAGAAGTTTAAATCTCATGAGCGGAAGCATAAAACTGGTCCCAGTGGCTTATTCACGAATTCCACTTGTCATTTGCCAGTGCGTCCCTACTTTTACCTGAAACATAAACATGAGAAAGGGTGAGTATAAAATACTCAGTAAGTAACCCCACTACTGGGGTCAGGTTAGGCATCTATGTTCTCTAGGTGCCTACCTTTAGTGGAACATATAAACTGCTCTAGTCCTCATGGGACCATACATACATGAAAAACTTATTTCTATCCTACTGTAGTTAAGTATGCCAACTATCTCTAGTAAGTCCCGTAGGACCCACAACCTCTGGTGAATCCCAAAGGAAACACAATCTCTTACGTACGCATAGTTATGCATACACCTATTTCGTGTACACATAATCCACTTAATGTGTACCTTTTTCGTACACATGGTTACGTATACACCTCTTTCGTATACACATAACCCACTAAATGTGTACCTCTTTCGTACACATGGTTATGTATACACCTCTTTCGTATACACATAACCCACTGAGTATATACTTCTTTCGTACACCCCAGATTCTCTCCATAAATGTAGAGATGCGTACCTCTTTCGTACACATGGTTATGTATACACCTCTTTCGTATACACATAACCCACTGAGTATGTACCTCTTTCATACACCCCAGATCCTCTCTATAAATGTAGGGATGCATACCTCTTTCGTACACATGGTCATGTATACACATCTTTCGTATATACATATAACCCACTGAATATGTACCTCTTTCGTACACCCCAGATCCTCTCTATAAATGTAGGGATGCGTACCTTTTTCGTACACATGGTTATGTATACACCTCTTTCGTATACACATAACCTACTGAGTATGTACCTCTTTTGTATACCCTAGATCCTCTCTATAAATGTAGGGATGCATACCTTTTTCGTACATATGGTTATGTATATACCTCTTTTGTATACATATAACCCATTGAGTATGTACCTCTTTTGTACACCCCAGTATCCTCTAGGTATGTATCACTTTCGTACACCCCAGTATCCTCTAGGTATGTATCACTTTCATACACACCAACCCTAGTACATCTCTTTCATGTACTAGTGTCCTTGGACGTGCATAACTTTCATGTAGTCACATAGTCTGGAAAGGAAAAGATATTGCATCTAACTTCATATTACATATAACATTCACATAATCATGAATTCTCTAAAATCTCTTGATCAAGGTCTTGATCATGTTAATTAACCTCTACATACATAATTAATCTAGTATTGATGGATCCACTCTAGTACATCACTTTCATGCACTAACTCATGTAAACAATCAAACATTTGAAATTTCATAATACATCATACAGCTTACACACTTTCATAATAAATCAGATAAATAAGCATATCAACAAAATGCTCCAACTTTTACCTAACTTTAAGACATTCTCGTAGTAGTGTCGCTTAACTCATAATTTAGGGTCATGCTCAATCGTCCTTTTAATATATCTCATAAAATTCTAAATCATGCTCATACATTAACATGCTTCATACATATTATCACATGCTCATATATCTTTTCTAAGCAGTCTATTAAATCTCAGAACAGTCAAAATTATCCTGGTAACTAGTCTTACAATCCCCAACATAAATCATAAATTTATCGACACAAAGGTGGTTTCAGTAGTAAGATTACTTACCTCAACTTGGTAAAAAACGCAAAAAAAAAAAAAAAAAAAAATCTCCTTAGAACTTCTTTAGCACACTTGAATCAACCTAAAGTTGCGGCTTGGTCCAAGACAAATTCCAATACTCGATTTAATTAGCCAATCTGATTATGTATTAAATCCAAAATCAATAACTTAATTTTCCCACTATTACTCTCAATCCAAAAGAATAACCATCCACAACTTATAAAACTTACCGATCTTCACCAATTTTCTGCAAAAGAAAATGGTATCTAGCATTGACCAGTCGGGTCGTTACAGTTGGTATCAGAGCCCATGTTTTGGGTTCTGTAGACTGACTTACTATGTAAGTCTAGATAGTCCTTGTGGCCCAGTAACGGATTCTTCGTCATCGCCAGGTATGTCCTACTAATGAAAGTTTCAATGCATATATGAGATTAGTGATGTAGTGTTTTAATAGCATGATTTTTGAGAAAGACCCAGAGATAGATAGTTAATTTATGAGTTCATGATAGGACATGGCACCTAAACCTAGAGCAAGAAAGACAGTTAGAGAAGGAGTGCAAGCAGAGGGAGCTGAGAGTAACCAGACTGTCCTGGAAACTCCAAATCCACCTATGACCTGAATTGATGAAAAGGCATTGGAAGCCAGAATTAGTGAAGCTGTTACATCATTCCTAACTTAAGTCATAACATTTTATGAAAGGATGTTTAGTAGCAATAGTTTCTAGAAACTATGGAAATGGAAGGGGTAAGGCCTCGTTAAAGGGGGGGAGACGTTGAAAGGTATTAGCAAGGTCTAGAGGTTTTGATTGTGGACACGAATATCTAGAACAAGGAATTAATGAAGCCATCGATTTTACTTGAAGGTGAAAGTAATCTTACTCCAAGTAAGAAACAAGCTATATGAGTATTAAGGTTGAGTAAATTTGATCTCCCACAATGATCCCTAGCACTAAAGATGAACTTGAGTTGAGAGCAACTCCTATCCTTAAAGCTTCTCATAGAAGGACTCTAGCAGAGTTGGAATAGCCTAAGTCACTTATATAAGAACCATTTAGCAAAGTGTTTCATATGTGCCTTAATTTTTTGCCTTAGAGCACACCGTCTTTGTTTATTAGGAAAGAAAGATGATTCACGTGACTTTGTATCAACTATTACGAGTTGAATATAATAGCATATCTCGGTTGCAAAGGATTGTTAGGGTAATTAGGTGCCGAATCCGAATTCTGAATCCTACACTTGAGATGCCATGAAAGATATATTTTCTGTTGCATGGACAGTGAGGTGACCCACTCTATGGAGTGTAAACATTCTCAATATAGATGTATGCAATCATGAAGGTCTTTATCTTAGAAACTAACATTAGGTAATGGTTACAACTATTATGAGGTTATGGTGATGTATTTTTATGGGGACTTCAAGAGGCTCATTTAAGTGAGATTTTCAGACTCGTGCATAGGAAGGTCTGAATGGTGTTATGTGTTTATTTTAAGATTAAAGAGTAACATGATATTATCTCAAATAAGTTATACAATTCATGGTAAGAGGTGAAGAATTTTTGAAATGTGGAGTTAGTGCTAATTAAAAATTCTTTGGTAGAATTATCGGTCTGAAGAAGCAATTTGGAAACATGAGGATGAGATAAGAACTAAGTATCACGAGCCTCTAAGGACTTGAACTTTCGAGGCGAAAGTTTCTTAAGGAGGGAAGAATGTAACATCCCGAATTTCAGGAAAATTTAAGTTAATTATCTAAAATTATTGAGTTTAAATTTCCCTTTCATTTGGAAAATTGGGGTTAAATTGAAATAATTGAAAAACTTTTATTGGTTAAATTGAATTTAGGTTATTAGATATTCGAACTGATTATCTTGAAAATATTGAATTTTGATTCCCTTTGATTTTTGATTTTAGGGTCAACTTAAAAAATAATAATAAATAAAAAAATAAAAGAGATAATTAATTTCATGTGGTTTTGAATTGATTTAAATATTTGGAAGGATTTAATTTGTATCAAATTGATGGATCTTATGCCCTTTAATTTTGTTTTTTAAAGCCTAAATTAAGATAATTTGAAAAGTTAATTAATTTCTAAATTTAATAGAATCTTTGGAGATTCTGGAGATATTGTGATGAAATATTTTATTTATCTTTTCAAAATTTGAAAAAAATAAAAGAATTAAGATTTTTTTTCTAAATTAAATGAGAGTGAAATGAGGTAAAAAATTGGGGGAGAAAGCAATTCGATTTTTCAACGACAGCTTCCACAAAATTGTCGATTGCCAAAGTTGGAACCATTGCATTGTGCTCAAATTTGGTCAGCCAGTTCGAGACATATAGAGTTTCATTTTGAACGGTTGGATTGTTGTTTGAAGCTTGTTCGTAATCACTGCTGAATAAAATCTGTAAACTAGAAATTTCCCTTCTCTCCCACTCTCGCAAACCCTCCTCATGCAAGACCCTCACTACCAGCCGCTAGCCTAAACAATTTATGCCGTCTGACAGCAACACATGTTGCCTATCTATGGCAGCCACAAGTCAACGTGTCGTCGGTTGCCATTGCCCTGATCTTTGTCAGAATTTTGGGGAAAACCTTGGGTAAGACTTATTTTTCCTTATAATATGGGAAATGAAGTTCACCTTTTTGATTTTGGGTGAAATTAGTAACCTTTCTTTGGTTTGAAACTTAAATTCAGGGTTTGGAAGTTTTGAGGCATTGACCATCAAGCTAGATACCATTTTTTTTTTTGCAGAAAATTTGTGAAGATCGGTAAGTTTTGTAAGTTATTGGATGGTTATTCTTTTGGATTGAAAGTAATAATGGAAAAATTAAGTTATTGGTTTTGGATTTAATTCATGAACAGATTGGCTAATTAAATCGAGTATTGGAATTTGTCTTGGACCAAGCCACAACTTTAGGTTGATTCAAGTGTCCTAAAGAAGTTCTAAGGAGATTTTGTTTTGCGTTTTTTAAGTAAGTAATCTTACTACTAGAACTGCCCACGAGCCAGACATTAGATGTATGCTAGCATGATAAATGTATATCATGGCAGAATGTTAGCATGATAGACTGATAGTATAATATGATCAAAGTATATTTTGGTACGAGATATAAATTATTTATTTATGCACATAGACACTTAAATACTAGTATGAGATGGTATGTGCTTCCATATGGTTGTATTTGATCTGATGATGTTGAGGTATACATGTATGTTTTAAAACCATGATGTTGAGGTATATGTGTATGTTATAGAGCCATGATGTTGAGGTTTATATGTACGTCATAGATTCGTACAGTGACGATTATGATGTTGAGACTGTGCAAATGTCCTTACTGATTAGTTAGATGCCCATTAGATTTTGTGTTTCCTTCGGGATTCACTAGTTTGGGTTTCCTTCGGGATTCACCAGTTTGTGTTTCTTTTGGGATTCACCAGCTTGTGTTTCCTTCAGGATTCACCAGTTTGTGTCTCCTTCGGAATTCATCAGAGGTAGTGGGCATACTTAACTACAGTAGGATAGGACTTAGTCTCCTTCTTGTTTCATGTGTATATGTGTCCCATGAGGACTAGAGCAGTGTATATGTTTCACCAGAGGTGGGTATCTAGAGGACATAGATGCCTAGCCTGACCCTAGTCGTGGGGTTACTTACTGAGTATTTTATACTCATTCTCTCTCATGTTGTTGTTTCAGGTAAGGGTAGAGATGCATCGGCGATGGATAAGCGGAATTCGTGACCGAGCCACTGGGACTAGTTTTTACGCTTCCGCATTATGAAATTTAGAGTTCTTTTCATGTTTCTCTTAACTTTTAGTTTTGATGTTTAAAATTTACTTTTAAGAATCGTTTTTCAGACTTATTTACTATCCTTTATGATTTTTGGGTACCCTACTATTGTTTCAATATTTGAATTTAATGAAAGTCTTTTGAACTTACCTTATTTAATTAACATTTATTTCGCCATAAAAGAGTGTCATTTTGAGTTCCATGCATGCATGTATTTAGCAACGGCCTAACTTAAGTCCTAGGGGATCGGGTCGTTACAGTTATAATCTTGCATGAAGAAATTACATGAAAGCATGCGCATGCATCATGAAATGTAAGAGTTATATTTTGCATGCAGTGAGCATATTCATGCATTATCTTTTTATTATAAGTGTTATACTATAAGAGGATATGGAAGCATGTTTTGCTTGTTCCGTTGCTGTTTTGTATAACCGTTATATAAAAGAAGTAGCAATGAATGAATAATGCATTGAGCATCATGATGACGAAAATTAGCCGTCAAAGACTTCATGACTAAAATTATGTGGGATGCAATATACAATGCATGTCTTAAGCTATGCGTTGATTCTCATACGTCGGTGGTCATGCATTGGAATGAAACTATGCATTAACGAATGTATGCGATGACCGTGCGTTCCTGTCACAAGTTTTTTTATGCTCGCGCCAAGTATAACGCGAACGCAAGTTTCTCGGGTGATCCGAGATCGAACTCAGGGACTTGTAACTAAATTCTATGCAGTGATGTGTATGTGGCGGATAAATAAAAGAATGATGAAGGGTATAAGCTATAAATTACTCCTACTTCTAACTAACAGACAACGCATTGAGAAGTATGAATGAGAGGTAGAGACACGAAAACTATTGACGCGTAGTAAATGGTTGGAAAATAGATAAAATGTGAGGATGTCTTCATTGCAACCCTTAAGATTGACCGCAAGGGCAACCTCAGCCAACACAAGCTATACGATCATGTTACACACACCTGAGCCTAACTCTAGGACGTATGCGATGTGTATGCGAAATGTCGGGATGACCGCATACCGCCACCATATCCTACTTCTTGGACGCATGCAATATCCTCTTCGTAAGGTGCATACGCTGTGTAATAGCAAATGGAGCTTATTCCTAAGTTCCCCATTCTTGCTTATGCGATCCAATCCGCTCTCTCGAGTCTTAGATTTGGTTTTTAGACTACTTTTCCAAGTATGCCTAAATGATGAATGATGCACTCATAAGACAAGGTAATCACATAAACTTGGCTGACGCAAGATTATTCATAGCTCTAGTGAACACTGACTTACATTGCTTAATGCGACCAACCACTTACCCTCCCGGGCAGTTAGTTATTGCTGACTTTACTCATAGACAAGTGTTGCGTTCGCCTACAAATAGGCGTTACTACAGCTTCGCACTAAGCAAATGAGGTTTTCTCACACACTCACATAACGCACACCTTCTGATGGTTTGCTACATGCTTCATATCTCTAATCCACACGACTAAGTATGTGATACTCTATCAATCTCACTAAGCGATGCAATGAAAGTTAAAGATGCTAAATAAATAAAGATGGAGATGGAATGAAAGGAAGCATAGAAATACATTGAACACACAATGTATTAATTTCTTAATCCAAAATGTAATACAATACAATATAAGAAAAGAAGAGAAAATGAAAGGACCAGCTGGAAGAAATGTCTTGTTTTCAATGGATGTGTGTCAAGGCTGTCGGTGGTGCCATGGAAGGGTGGTGGAGCTGACTCTCTTGAGATCTAACTCCGACGAAGGCTCCGGTCGTCACTCTGAATGGATGAAGGAGATGAAAAACTTTCAAGCTTTCTTCTCACGCGTTAGTCTGTATCACAAGGATCCATCCGAAGGCAGGAAACCTTGGGTGAAAAACACTGGATGATCTGAAGTTATGCTCAGTGGCTTCTATTTATAGAGCTTGATCGCCGACAACATTAATGGACCTGCTCTAATTTTGACATTAGCGACGCTTGGTCCTTTTCTGAATCTCGGCTGCTAATGGCGTGGTAGGTGAAATGTTTACATCATATTTTGATTTTTTCGAGATATGCGTTGATGCTTCCATTCCACCAACCTTGCAGTGATCCTGCTATTATGGTTATCATCGTGTAGCCGCAATCTTGAAATGACCGCAATCGCTTGGTTACACGCAACTTCTACACGATGACCGCAATCGCTTGACGATCGCAACTTCTATGCGATGGACGTATGCGGTTGATTACCTAACACCCATGCATTGAACGTATGCGTTCGTGTTTTGTGATGGAGAATTTCTCTGCATGCGGTCATTTATGCGATAAGCCCGGCTTCCCGCGTCTGCATCCGATTCCTACGTTAGTTATAAAGATAGAAAATTGAACGCATAATAACGCATAATAGTGGGTTAGCCGAGATTATTGATATTGAACGATGCACACTCATTTTCTCATGAATTCCTAACATAATTTCCGCATATTATGCTTAACAGCCCTCATAATTCTAAATAAAAGGCCTAAGATGACGTGCATTTCTGTATGTCATCACACCCCCAAACTTAGAATCATGCTTGTCCTTAAGCATGCGTTATATTCAAGAAATTCTTAACTCACCTTCTTGCTTTCCTTTGCGATGTCCAGCCTCTCAGAATATAATTTACTCAAACCTTTAACCATCGCCGCAATGCTCTCCTCCACTTTGGCTGCTTATTCGAAAGAATCTTTTCTAAGTTTAAATCCGGCAAGCCTTTGCTCAAAAACTTTTTATTCATTCGTCGCAACTTTTTAGTAACTTGTTAGTATTTCTATTTAGCCTTTAATATGACCGATTATGAGGTGTTGCTAAACCTTATTGGATGTTGTTTGTTTTATAGTGGAAAGGGTCATGTAAAACGTTTTTCTTGGCAAACGACCACGAATTTGTCATCAAGTCCGGACCTTTGATGCACCGCAAAGTGTTCGTAATGTATATGAGGTGTTATTGAAGGCTAATTCATTGGCCCGACTTCACATTTTGGCTAACATACCTGATGTTTTGGCCAAAAGGGTTGCCATTGCACGCGAGATCATGGACTTGTTGCAAGATTTGTTTGAACGTTAGTTTTTACTTTTCGAGCACAAAGGGTTGGATGACAAAACCAGTAGTGTCAGTTGTTCTGATACAAATCCCACTACTCTCCAAAAAAGGAGGACTGACAGTAAATATGATTTATTGGTCTTAGAGACGTGTTTGGTAGAGAATGATGATTCTGCTTGGATCCTAGATTCGGGTGCTACCAACTATGTCAGTTCCTCTTACTAAGGATTCAGTTCCTAGCAAACGTTACCACAGGGAGAGATGACTCTTAGAGTCAGTACTGGTGAGGTTGTTTGAGTTGTTGCTGTAGGCAGGCTGAAGTTATTTGTTGACAAGAAACATTATCTGTTACTGGATAATGTTTTCATAGTTCCTCATATTAAGAGGAACTTAATCTCGGTTTCTTGTCTCATTGAACAAGGTATACCGTCTCCTTTTCTGAGAATATATTTATTTTCAAGAATAGAATGGAGATTGGTTATGGTTCAATGGAAAGTAACTTATATGTACTAAGGTCGTTAGTCATAAAAGCCTTGTTTAATACTGAAATGTTAAGTACGACAACAACAATAAAAAGTCTAAAGGATTCTCCTATAGAATATTCCCATCTTTAGCATAGAAGGTTAGGTCACATCAACCTCAATAGGATTGAGCAGTTGATGAAAAGTGGACTTCTAAAGAGTTTAGAAGAAAACTCCTTGTCGGTGTGTGAATCATGCCTCGAAGGCAAAATGACCAAACAACCTTTTATTGGAAAAGGTTACAGAGGCAAGGAAGCCTTGGAGCTTGTACATTGTGACCTTTGTGGTCCAATGAATGTTAGGGCTCGAGGTGGATATGAATTTTTCATCTCTTTCATAGATGATTATTCAAGGTACGAGTATCTCTACCTAATGCAACGTAAGTCTAAAGCCCTTAACAAGTTCAAGGAGTATAAGGCTGAAGTTGAAAACTTGTTAGACAAGAAGATAAAAACAATACGATCTGATCGTGGTGGAGAGTATATAGACCTCAAATTTCATAACTATATGATAGAACATGGGATTGCATCCCAACTCTCGGCCCCAGGTACACCTCAACAGAATGGTGTATCAGAAAGGAGAAACAGAACCTTGTTGAAAATGGTTCGGTCTATGATGAGTTATGCTCATCTTCCAGACTTGTCTTCGGGTCTTGTAGTGGAGACTGCATGTTACATCCTGAACAACATTCCCTCAAAAAGTGTTTCTAAAACGTCTTTGAATTGTGGAGAAGCTGTAAAATTAGTTTACACCACTTCCGGATTTAGGGTTGTCCAACACATGTGCTAGTAGCTAACCTGAAGAAGTTAGAACCGAGTTTGAAGGTTTGCCTCTTTGTAGGCTACCCCAAGGAAACGAGAGGTGGATACTTCTATGATCCGAGTGAGAACAAAGTGTTTGTTTCTACAAATGCTATCTTCTTGGATGAAGACCACATCTGGGATCATAAGCCACGGAGTAAATTGTTTTATGTGAGATTTCTAGTCAGACTGATACTACTAAAGGTTCAACAAGAGTTGTTGAACAGACCAACAGATAAACAAGAGTTGTTGAGGTCGGTACATCTAGTCAACCAGCTCAAGAGTTGAGACTACCTCAACGTAGTGAGAGGGTTATGAACCCACCGAATCACTACATGGGTTTGATTGAAGCCCAAAATGTCATTTCTAATGATGAAGTCGAGGATTCGTTGTCTTTTAAGATGGCAATTAAGGATGTTGATAAGGATGAATGGATTAAAGCCATGAACCCGAAGATGGAGTTTATGTACTTCAATAACATCTGGGAGCTTGTTAATTTGCCTAATGGGGTAATACCTATTGGGTGTAAGCGGATCTATAAGTGAAAGAGAGATGTAGATGGAAATGTGCAAACCTTTAAGGCTGACTCATGGCAAAAGGTTATACCCAGGTTGAGAGAGTTGACTATGAGGAAACTTTCTCACCTGTTGTCATGCTTAAGTCTATCAGGATACTTCTGTCCATAGCCACATTTTATGATTATGAAATATGGTAAATGGACGTCAAGACCACCTTTCTTAATAGTAATCTTGAGTAGACCATCTATATGACTCAAAAGAGGGGTTCATAGTTCCAGATTAAGAGCAAAAAGTTTGCAAGCTTCATAGGTCCATTTATGGGCTGAAACAAGCATCTAGATCATGGAACATTAGATTTGACACTGCGGTCAAATTATTTGGCTTTGATCAGAACGTTGATGATATCCTACTCATTGGGAATGATGTAGGGTATCTGATTGACATTAAAAAATGGCTAACTATACAGTTCTAAATGAAAGATTTGGGTGAGGCACAATATGTTCTAGGGATCCAGATCATTCGGGATCGTAAACAAGAGGCTAGCCTTATCTCAGGAATCGTACATCGATTAAATGTTGATCAGGTATAAAATGCAAGATTCCAAGAGGGGTTTGTTACCCTTCAGGCATGGAATCGTTTTGTTTAAGGATCAATGTTCTAAGACACCTCAAAAGGTTAAGGAGATGAGACGGATTCCCTATGCTTCTGCTATTGGAAGCTTAATGTATGCAATGTTGTGTACCAAACCCGACATTTGTTATGTAGTAGGGATTGTTAGTCGGTATCAGTCCAATATAGAATTATCATTGAGCGGCGATTAAGACGATCCTCACATATCTTCGGAGAACGAGGGACTACATGCTCGTGTATGAAGATAAGGATCCTTACAGGATACACAGATTCTGATTTTCTGACCGATAGAGATTCTTGTAAATCGACATCAGGGTCTGTTTTCACTCTGAATGAAGGGGTTGTAGTATGGCGAAGCATCAAGCAAAGATGCATCATGGACTCCACTATAGAAGCTGAATACATAGCCACTTGTGAAGCAGCTAAAGAGGTTGTTTGGTTAAGGAAATTATTTGGAAGTTTTTCCAAATATGGATTTGCCTATCACTCTTTATTGTGATAACAGTGGGGTTGTGGAAAATTTGAAGGTGCCTCGGAGTCATTGCCAGGGCGAGCATATAAAGTGGAAATACCACTTGATCAGGGAGATTGTGCATCGCGATGATATGATAGTCATGAAGATCACGTCGGAGCACAACGTTGCTCATCCCTTTACAAGGGCTCTCATGGCTACAGTGTTCGAGGGTCACCTGGAGAGTTTGGGTCTGCAGGACATGTGACATCTTGTCTAGGGCAAGTGGGAGATGATATTGGGGTATGTCCTAGTTTATTGTATATTGTACTTGTATTTTTTCTTGTATTGTACATTAGTCTCCCGAGGCATTAAGACAAGTGGGAGATTGTTAGAATTGGTGTTCTAATTCTCCCGGAGTCTCGTTGTTTGTAATTATACACATTGTTTATGAATAAAATAATTGTTATTTCATTCTGGCATTTACTCATATCCAATAAACAAAGTTCCATAGTTATCTTATGTAAACTTAAGCATGTATATGAGATATACAAGTGGATCATGCCTTTAGTGATAACCTAAATAGGTCTGTACTATAAGGATTAAGGTGAGATACCTGATTCTGGTGACACTACGGATACGACTTGCTTTGTAGAGGTTTACAAGTGTTGTAAACTACTGCCGATGGTAGATCCTAACCATTCATGTGAAGACATGCGAGCAGGGGTGTCCTATACAAAGAGTTTGTATAAGACCGAACCACGAGATGATTCGTCTCTGTATATAACGTCGTTGATACTGGAGACTTACATCTCACTTAAACAACCATAGGTGACATGATCTCAATCCTGAGTGTTTTGGGAACTCCTGCCTTTGAGGGCGTTCTTTGATTAATATGGGTGAGAGTGGCCAGATTGCCAACTCAACATGCTTACCTTTTTGGGGACTTTTCTGATTTGGGAGCTGGGAACTCAGTTACACATGATGGAATTCACTCCTTCCCCGAAGCAAAGGTAAGTAGATAGATTGCTCCCTTAAGGGTTGATTCTGAGGCTAGAACATAGTGGCAACAACTTCTCTTTAGAAGAGAGGACTCGATCATAGTAGGACTATGACTTATGTTCATTAGAGGAATCAGTGGTACTTAAAGAGTTAGATATAACTACTGAGGCATAATGATTATTGGCCGAGCTATACTTACGAGCAATCTGTGAAAGGTTGTCGCACTGTTGATTGGTTAAGATGGACACATAATATATCTACAGTAATGAGAGTTCAGCTGTCGGTCTTTAGTGGAGTGCCTGGCAGTTAACGGATGGTGGATACTGTGACTAAAAAGTTTAGTCAGTTATTCACATATCGTTGGAACTTCGAGCTATAGGTTCATAAGGTACCCTTGGTAGCTCAATGGATTCAAGTTAAGGATCAGTTCTTGGTGTTGATTTGAAATTTTCAAATTGACAAGAGGTAATTTGATTATATATGACATGATCGGTATGATGTATGAGATACATCTAGTGGAGGGTTAATGTAAATGAGATTTACATTAAGTGCCATGAAATAGAAAGAGAGCTATGGTTTGTATGTTTCATGAGATGAAATATTAAAACTATAGGTTATAAATATAGTATGATAAGTTGGTTATCATTTATATTTATAATAATATTAGTTATTGGATAATTATCTCTTTTTCTCTAATAACCAATTGAGTGGGAGGTTATTGGTGGTTTCATGGTAACCGTGAGATAAAAGGAAAAATGTTTTCCTAAATTTAGGTAATGTTAATTTGATCTTTCCAATCTAAGAAAGTTCTCACAAAAGGTTGTCAAGTAAATCAGATTTAATAGCGACAGCGTGGAGAGTTTCTATACAACAGACTGTCAACTGGACGATGAGCTAAACGATCGCATAGCTTTTGCTAGAAGATTGCATAGCTTTTGATAAACGATTGGGTATCGACCTATACAATAGGCGTTGACATCTCCCATTTGCTCAATTGTTTACACGATTTCTTCCCTCTGGTTTCTCACCTCTAACCAAGTCCACACAGAGTGCACACTCTGGATTCTTATACCGAGAATACCAAGGTAACCTTTTTGGTGGTGTAATACTTAACTCAACACAGTTGAGGTTCTATGGAGGCCGTTCTGGTGTTCGGAGTGTTCGTGACTTGGAGATCGTGGTGTTCGAGTTCGCTATGATCATGCAGTGTAGAGTTCGTGTTGTGATCGAGCGTTCGTGATCAGAGTTCGTGTTGTGATCGAACGTTCGTGATCAAGGGTGTTGAAGATGAGTCTTCAAAGGTATGTTAACTTCTTCCCTTGATCGTGTAGTAAAGCATGCTGTAATTTCTGTTTTGCACATAGCCAATTGTTTCTGTTTGTGACTATAATTGTGTATATTCATATATGATTGAAATTTGGAAAGATCCTTTCGCTGCTCATGGAAATCCTCATGTTTGATTTCCTTCACGTTGTTCAAAATATAAACAACAGTCTTTACTGCATATCCCCAAAACAAGTCAGGAAGTTGAGCATAGCTCATTATGGATTGAATCATGTCTAACAGAATTCTGTTTCTCATTTCTGATACACCATTTTGTTGAGGTGTACCAAGGGCTGGGAGTTGGGATGTAATTCAATGTTCTATCATATAGTTTTGGAATCTTAAGTCTATATACTCTCCACCACGATCAAATCGTATTATTTTCATCTCTTTACCTAGCAAGTTTTCAACCTCAGTCTTGTACTCCTTGAACTTTTCAAGTGCTTCAGACTTATGTTGCATTAGGTATAGATACCCATATCTAGAATAGTCATCTATGAAAGAGATGAAATATTCATACCCTCCTCTTGTTTTTACATTTATTGGACCACGGAGGTTTGAATGTATAAGCTCCAAGGTTTCTTTGGCTTTATAACCTTTTCTAGTAAAAGGTCGTTTTGTCATTTTGCCTTCAAGGCATGACTCACATACAGGTAAAGAGTTTTCTTCTAAACCATTTAGAAGTCCACTTTTCACCAATCTCTCAATCCAATTGAGATTAATGTGACTTAACTTTAGATGCCAAAGATGGGCATTTTCTTTAGGAGAAACTCTCGATGTTTTAACAGTTATTGTTGTTTTGAACATTTCAGTATTTAGCACGACTTTTGTAATTAACGATCTTAGTACATACAAGTTACTTTCCATTGAACCAAAGCCTAGTTCCATTCCATTCTTAAAAATAAAAATTTTATTTTCAAAGAAGGATAAGGAATACTTTTGTTCAATTAGATTAGAAACAGAAATTAAGTTCATCTTGATATGAGGAACTACATATACGTTATTTAATAACATATATCGTTTCTTGTCCAGAAATAACTTAAGCCTGCCTACAACAACAGCTGATACAACCTCACTAGTACCGACTCTAAGAATGATCTCTCTAGTTACTAATTGTCTCCAGGAATCAAATCCCTGATAGGAAGAACATACGTGATTGGTAGCTCTTGAATCAACTATCCAGGAAAAATCATCATTCTCCACTAAGCATTTCTGCAAGAAAAATAAACTAGATTTATTTTCTTCGAAGTTCTTCAATTTCTTGAGAGTAGTGGGATCAGCTCCACAATCCATATAAACTCCAAGTTTCATCTCAGAGGACAATCTTCGTCGATGAACTTCACTAGATTTAGCAACATTTTCTTTCTCTATATGTCCTTTGACATTCAATATGGAGTGGAGTTTATTAAGGGAGCTGACATTATTGGTTTCATCATCATCAATCCCATTTAGGTTGAATTGTGAAAAGTTTCGCTCAAATAATTCCCATATTGATTACATGATCTGATGTACAATGACCATGCTCTCAAATCTTTTGGCAAAGTCATCAAGTATGCTTGCCAAAATGTAAACTCAGGCCTTTTCTTTAGCCTTCATCCATATCTTGTATGCATCATGAACATTTCATGTTGCATCAGGGGTTGGGACTTGAGGGCAATCCTCAGTCAAGATGATGTTGAGGTCATTAGGCATGAAAAATGTTTAAATTAAATCTTTCCATGTCAAATAATTAAAAATGGTCAAATTACTAGAGGCAAATAACGGAAAATTTGACATTTTTGCTGAAAACTAAATAATTCTAAAAAAATCCAATCAATTTTAGCAAAAACTAAATAAACCTCATAAAACATTTAATTTTGTAATGATGCTTCAGTGATTTATGACAAAAGCCACCGAAGGGTAGTTAGTTATCCCTTCATTGAACCAAGACACTCTCAGTCTCAACCAATTATTACACCAGAATAATTCCTATTCCTATAACAATCAATAATCATTAATTTGGTTAAAAAATCATTAACTAGCTTAACAGTTTCTCGTAAGTGTGACCCTTCATGTTAGACCCTAGAGTTCCGCCCCAATGAGCCAACTGAAGGGAAAAATTGATTGGGACGAAAACTAAGTGATCCTATCCATTTCTAGAGTCGCATTGGTACTGACCTAATGCACAAACCATCCAAAGGGGGATGTTCCCGAGGCGCCTCGAGGTCGTACAATAAGATCTCACGGTACAAACCAATGAAGGATACCATAGAACTTGTTGATACACATCCTTCTCTCACTTGTTCTATCAAGTGCTGAGACTTGGGATACAATTCCATGTTTTATCAAATAGTTTTGGAATTTCAGATCTATAAACTCTTCACCTCGATCAGATCGAAATGTCTTTGTTATTTTACTTAATGCATTTTCAACTTCAAACTTGAAATCTTTGAACTTTGAAAAAAATTTAGACTTATGTTGCATTAAATAAACGTACCCATATCTGGAATAATCATCAATAAAAGTGATGAAATATTCATAACCTCCCCTAGCTCTTATATTCATCGAACCATAGAGGTCTGAATGTACCAACTTTAGAGATTCTTTGGCCTTGTGACCTTTTCCAGTAAAAGGTCTTTTAGCTATTTTGCCTTCAAGCCAAGACTCACACACTGGTAAAGAATTTTCTTCTAACTCGCTTAGAAGTCCATTCTTTAGCAATCTCTTAATCTTATTGAAATTGATGTGTCATAGTCTTAGGTGCCAAAGTTGGGCATTTTCTTTAGGAGAAATTTTAAATCTTTTATATTGAATTACCACAGATTTAAACATTTCAGTGTTATCGAGTCTTAGTTGTTAACGGTCTTCGCACATAAAGGTTGTTTTCCAATTTTGCAGAACAAATATCAACACCATTTTTTGAAATAAATACTTTATTTACATTAAAGTTAATACTATAAGATTGTTCAAGAAAACACTTTACAGAAATTAGGTTCCTTTTTAAATCAGGAACAAAATAGACATTTTCCAGTAAAATGAATTTATTCTGTAAAGTCAACTAGAGACCTCCCACTACCACAGACGAGACGTTGTGTCCAGTTCCAACCCGCATCGTCATCCCACCAGCATTAAGTTGCCGTCAGAAACTAATTCCCTAAAATGAAGAACAAACGGGGTTAGTGGTGCTAGAATCTATAATCCAGGCAGAATCATCATTATCCACTAAACATGTTTCCAATACAAGCAAATCACATTTACCTTGCTTGACTTTCTTTTTTTCTGTCAAGTACTTGGGATGGTTCCTCTTCCAATGTCCCTCTTGGTTGCAATGGAAATAAATTCCCTTTTGGACCTTTGGCTTTCTTTTGAGCAGCTGCTAGTGGGTTAGGTTTCCCCTTTCCACCTTTCTTCTTCTTTCACTTTTTAGTGTCGGAGGAAGATGGTATAGACTTTGTCCCAGAGGTCGAACCTCTGTGGAACTTCTTGGAGGATGAAACAACATTTGGTTCACCCTTCTGTCCCTTGCTTTTCATCAAGGACTGGAAGGTTTGTAGCTCAAAACAGCATTACTTTAGAAGTGTAGGAAACTTTCAGATAAAGATTCCAAAATGAAGCTAACATGACTGGCTTCATCAATGATGAAACCATTCATCTCCGCCACGTTGAAGTGGACCATCATGTTGAGACCATGTTCTCGAACAGATACCCCTTCTTGCATACGGGTATTGAAGATGTGTTTGAGAGCGTCATGCCTGAGTTGTGCGGACGGTTGTCTGAACATTACCTTCAGGAACTCCACGATCTCACGGGTTATAAGCATGGGTTCATGCTTTTTGGCCAAGACTTCAAAAAGACTCGCTAAGATATATACTCGGGCCTTTTCGTTTGCCTGTGTCCAATACTCATATGCTTCTCGAACATTTTAAGTAGCATTTGGAGCTGAAATGGGAGGATAGTCCTCCATTAGGACAAAATGAAGTTCATCAATTATAAGAATTGTGTTGATCGTGTTTTTCCATGAAATGTAGTTTTCACCCATTAACTTTTCAACGGCGAGTAGATTTAAAGTTGTGGAAGTCATTGTGAAAAAAGATTTGCTGGAACCATACAAATTATTTATTATTAGTTTATTTGCATTAAACCAACAAGACAACCAATCAATTTTAGCAAAATAGTCTAATGTACCCTAAGTGACATCTATTTTGCAATGATGTTTCAGTGATGCAGGACTAAAGACACCGTAGGGTGATCAAGTGCCCCTTCACTTAAATAAGACCTTCTCAACCACTAGACAGAGCACCACCTTGTTACTGTAAGTATCAGTCATCATTGTTTAGTCCATAATTTGTTAAACTCACTTAAAAATTCTTGTAAGTGTAACCCCTCATTTTAGGTTCTAGAGTTTCGCCCCAATGAAACCGTAGGGAAAAATCGATTGGGACATGAAACTAAAGCAACACTATCCATTGTTGGAGTTTGAATAAAACGTCATGAAAAATGCCATCCTTTAGGGGGACACCTATAGTGCCATGAGACCATGCATGAAATTTTTACTTCAAAGTAATGAGAGAGACCAAGGGATGTGTTGTCACACGTCCCGCTCCCATTTACGATAAATACTCTCTCCATCTTGATATTGATCTATACAAATAGGGGAACACCCATGGTGCCTCGAGGTCGAGTATCAATCTCACCGTCATAACTTTAAGGAGAAACATGAAGAAAATAAAATGAAGTATCATATACTCCATTTTCCTCCCACTGAGTATTTTACCTAGGGTTAATTAACTTAGAAAAATCCGACTACTGATTTTATCTAAGTGAATGTTTAATTTTCCAAAAAAAAAAAGAACATTTATCTTTTGATTGCTAAACAATTTTGATCAAGGTCTATTAAACTCTTTAATAAACTTTTATCAAACTTGCATGCATGTAACAAAGTTATCTAATTCATCTTTCTATGTAAGTTTCCAGGTAGGGGTGTAGGTTTCTGTCAACTTAAATACCCCAGCCTAGATAGAACTTGCCTTAGACAAAAGGTTCCTTATTGATACATTTGTTACATTGTTAATTTTTTTTATTATGAATAAATTTAATCCTATTAAACCAATTAAAAGATTAAACTTAGATTTCTAATCTCATTAGAAACGTGATCTTAGGTCTATCTCAATCATAATTTAAAACAATTTTTAAAAAATGATTATAACCTAAGGTTTGCATGCAACTCTTTATTATTGATTTTAATTCTAATTTCATTTAGTTATAACAATTATAAATAAATGAAACAATTAAAAACCAATCATTGCATGCTCGACGTACTTTAGTTAATTATAACATTTATAAATTAACCTAAGGTAATGTCATGTTTCATGCAATATTCATTCATTACTAATATATAACATTTATATAACTTAGTAATGAATCATGCTATAGCATTCATTCCATACATCCATTCAACCATATATTATAACACTTGTAATATAAATGAGGAAGGGATATGCTATAATACATGCATACATATACTATAACATTTATACAATATGAAACACTTTTTGGTTCAAAAGATAGGGAATAATTTATCTACTTACCCCTGCCTTGGGGAAGGAGTGAATTTCATCTTGGTAGCTGTGTTCTCAGCTCCCCAATCAGACGAATCCCCAAAATGGAAGGTTTGTGGAGTCAACCTGTCTCTTATACACATCTAGATGTGTATAAGAGACAGCCAGAAGAGGGTGTGGCGCCACATTGTTCAAGACCCGGAATCAGCTCTTAAGGAAGCAATTTATCTACTTACCCCTGCCTTGGGGAAGGAGTGAATTCCATCTTGTGTAGCTGTGTTCCCAGCTCCCCAATCAGACGAATCCCCAAAATGGAAGGTATATTGAGTCGGCGAATCTGACAACTCTCACCCATATAGACCTGTCTCTTATACACATCTAGATGTGTATAAGAGACAGCCCATAGACCCATACTCTGCAGGTGACCCTCAAACACCGTAGCCGTGAGGGCCTTTGTAAACGGATCAGTAACGTTGTGCTCAGAAGCTATCTGTGTGACAATCACGTCCCCTCGATGCACAATCTCTCGGATGAGATGATACTTCTGCTCTATATGTTTGTCGCGCTTGTGACTCTTAGGCTCTCATGAATTAGCCACTATTATCACAGTAAAGTGTGATGATCTTTGACATGTCTAGAACAACTTCCAGATCAGTTAAGAATTTCCCGAGTGAAACGGCTTCCTTAGCAGCTTCACAAGCCGCTACATACTCAGCTTCCATGGTGGAGTCAACGATGCACCTTTACTTGGTGCTTTGCCATACTACTGCCCCTCGTTAAGAGTGAACACTGATCCTAATATGGATTTCCTTGAATCCTTATCAGTCTGAAAATCAGAGTCCGTGTATCCTATAAGGATCAAATCCTTTTAACCATACACAAGCATGTAGTCCCTCATTCTTCGTAGATACTTGAGGATATTTTTAACGGTTGTCTAGTGATCTAATCCTGGATTAGATTAACATCTACTAACTATCCCCACTGCACAGCAGATGTCAGGTCTAGTACATAACATCGCATACATCAAGCTACCTACAGCATATGCATAGGGGATTCGTCTCATCTCCTCAACCTCTTGAGGTGTCTTAGGACACTATTCCTTAGACAATGTAACTCTGTGCTTAAAAGGCAATAAACCCCTCTTGGAATTCTGCATCGAATATTTGACAAGCATCTTGTCAATATACGACACTTGAGATAGAGTTAGCATTTTATTCTTTCGATCTCAAAAGATCTGAATACCCAGAACAAACTGAGCCTCTCCCAAATCTTTCATTTTGAATTGGGTTGCTAGCTAGTTCTTAACTGTAGTTAGTAAACCTACATCATTCCCAATGAGTAGGATATCATCTACATACAACATTAGAAGAATTATTGAACTGTTAATAATCTTCTTGTATACACAAGACTCATCAACGTTTTGATCAAAGCTATAAGATTTGATTGCAGTATCAAACCTTATGTTTCAAGATAGAGAAGCTTGTTTCAATCCATAAATGGACCAATTAAGCATGCAAACCTTTTGCTCTTGACTTTGGATTATGAATCCCTCGAGCTTCACCATGTAAATGGTCTCCTCAAGATTACCATTCAGAAAAGTAGTCTTGACATCCATTTGCCAAATATCATAGTCATAATATGAAGCAATGGATAGGAGGATCCAGATAGACTTAATCATGGTAACAAGCGAGAAAGTTTCCTTATAGTCAACTCCTGCTACCTGGGTATAACCCTTTGCCACCAGTCTAGCCTTGAAGGTTTGTACCTTTCCATCAGCACCCCGTTTTCTCTTGTAAATCTATTTACAACCTATAGGTTTAACTTCATCAGATTGATCTACAAGATCCCATATAGAATTGAAGTACATAGACTCCATTTTGAGATTCATGGCTTTGATCCATTCATCTCTGTCAATATCCTCCATTGCCTTATTGTAAGACAATGGACCCTTAACTTCGCCATCAACTACCATAGCTAGGATTTCAATTAAACCCATATAGCGAATAGGTGCGTTCGCAACCCTCCCACTACGTCGAGGTTCCCTCAACACTTGAGGTGGATTTGATGTACTAGATGAACCTACTTCAACAAATTTTATTGAAGTACTAGGTTCTTAAACAAATCTTATTGAAGATTCAGTACTTTCTTTGGAAATCTCATTCAACACAATCTTACTTCTAGACACGTGCTCCCTTATGTGGTCTTCTTAAAGAAAAGTAGCATTTGTCGATATAAATACTTTGTTTTCTTTAGGATCAAAGAAGTAACCACCTCCCGTTCCTTTGGGCTAGCCTACAAATAGACATAACCTTGAACGTGGTTCCAATTTCTTAGGATTAGCCTCAAGCACATGTGCTGGGCAACTCCAAATTCTGAAATGACGTAAACTAGCTTTACAACCATTCCATAACCCCAGATTCAATGCATTTTCAACTTCAGCCTTGAATTCTTTAAACTTTTTAAAAGATTCAAACTTATGTTGCATTAAATAAATGTACCCATATCTTGAACAATCATCAATAAAAGTGATGAAATATTCTTAACCTCTCCTAGCTTTTGCATTCATCAGACCACAGAGGTCTGAATGTACTAGCTCTAGAGGTTCTTTGGCCCTATGACCTTTTCCCGTAAAAGGTCTCTTAGTTATCTTGCCTTCAAGGCATGACTCAGACACAAGTAAAGAATTTTCTTCTAACTCACTTAGAAGCTCATTCTTCACCAATCTCTCAAACCTATTGAGATTGATGCGTCCTAGTCTTAGGTGCTAAAGTTGGATATTTTCTTTAGGAGAAATTTTAAGTCTTTTATGTTGAGTTACAGAAGTTTTAAATATCTATGTATTATGAAGGGCATTTGTTGCTAACGACCTTAGGACATACAAATTATTTTTCAGTTTTGTAGAACAAATATCAACATATTATAACAATAAACACTTAGAAAATTTGATATTATAACATTGTTCTAACAAGCAATTTACAGAAACTAAGTTCCTTTTTAAATCAGGAACTACAATACATATTATAATACAAGAAATTTATTCTGTAAAGTCAACCCTGAAGGAACTCTTATATAAGAGTACTTCTGAGCAGAAGCGAATCTTTCCAAAGACATTGTGACCGAATTATCACATTTACATTCAAACTAACAGATATGCATCATACTGTAAATTACCGACAAGCTTTAAGAAATAAACAACCAAGAGAACAAGGAAACTTACCACTAGCTCTCTCCAAGAACAGCAAGCTATCGTTCATTAAAAGTCCGGTTGTCTACCACGAACGCCCTCCACATGAACAGATGAAGAATGGGAACAACACCACCACTTAGAACCCTTAGTATTCTCGGTGTGAGAATCCAAAGAGTGGGCTCTGTTCAGATTTGGTAGAAATAAGGAGGAAAACAGATCGTATACAACGATCAAGTAAGTGGGAGAAAGGCAAGTCTATCGTATAGACAAAATGCTTGATCATTTAGGTGAAGTATACGATCGTGTAATAAAAAGGTAGTGATCGTCTATACGATCATTTAGTAAAGCTCAGGTTCTAGAAGATCGTTTAGCAAAAGGTAGGCGATCGTTTAGAAAAAAGCATGCGCGTGTCAGTGATCGTTTAGTAAACTCAAGCTATCATATAGTCTCTGATTTACTAAACGATAAGCAGCAAAAAACTTTGTGAGCAAAATAACCGTGTTTCTTGCAAAATGAAAACAATTTTAATTTTATTCTTCAGTTACGAAAACCGAATGGAACTTCCCACTAACGCACAGTTACAAAGAAAACGGCGGTCAATTATCCTATAATTGTCCCATTAATAAAATAATAAATATAATCATATTATATTCATTAACCTATAGTTTAATATCATATATCAACCATAGTGTTTTCTCCTCCACTAGATATAAATCATATTTATATCCAATTTCCTCCAATTAATGTATCTCATACATAAAGTCAATCATATCATATATAATCGAACTCCCTCTTGTCAATTTAACATTTCAAACTGACCCAAAAACTTATTCTCAACTTGAATCCAAGCTACCAAGGGGACCTTATGGACCTATGGCTCGAAGCTCCAATGATACGTGAAGGCTGCTAAACCTTTAGCCACGAGATCCACCATCCGTTAGCTGCCAGGTATTCCACTAAACATCAACAACTAAACTCTTCTTACCACAGATATATTTCTGTGTCCATCGGATATAAACCAATCAAAAGTACGATAACCCTTTACAAATGCTCATAAGTACAACTGGGTCAATTTACCGTTTTGCCCCTGTAGTTACATCTTACTCCTTAAGTACTACTGATCCCTCTAATGAACAATACAATATAGTCCTACTATGTGCGGACACCTTTTGGGCCAGGAGAAGGTGTGTGGCACCACATCGTTCACGCCTAGGGATTAACCCTTAAGGGAGCAATCTATCTATTACCCCTGCTTTGGGGAAGGAGTGAATTCCATCTTGTGTAGCTGAGTTCCAACTCCCAAATCAGACGAATCCCGAAAGTTATAGGTTTGAGTCGGCGACCTGGCCACTCGCACCCATGAAAATTAAAGGACCAGCCTCAAAAGGCAGAAGTTACCAATTCACTCAGGATTGAGGTCATGTTACTTATGGTTATTCTAGTGAAGTGAAGTCTCTTTCATGAACAGTGTTATATAACGAGACGTTAACACTTCGTGGTCAGGTCTTATACAAATTCTTCGTATAGGACGCCCCCGCTCGCATGTCCCCACACGAATGATCAGGATCAGACCATTTATGGCAAGTACAACACTTGCAACCATTCCACAAAGCAGGCCGCATCCGTAGTGTTACTAGGATAAGGTTTCCCTCTTATATCCATATACTACAGACCATTTTGGTTATCACTTAAGACATGATCCACTTGTATGTCACCATATACATGCTTAAGTTACATAATGACAACCAGAGATTTTATTTTATTGGTTTGTGGTAAAACAAATAAAACATCCAATGTTCAAAGTCAAGTAGTGATGAAAATATCATATATTATATATCACAAGCGTTCGTACAAACTGTGTTTACAAACTACAGGACACGAGACTTTAGGGCATCATCCCCAACAAACCGGAGACCTCCCACTGCCAAAGTTGAGACAATGTGCCCGGTTCCAACTTAAGCCGTCATCTTACCAGCATTTAGTTGCCGCCAGGAATTTATTCCCTAAAATGAATAACAAACATGGTTAGTGACCCTAGAGTCAATAATCTAGGCAGAATCATCATTCTCCACTAAACAAGTTTCCAATACAAACAAATCATACTTACCTTGTTTGGCCTTCTTCTTTTCTGCCAAATGTCTGAGGCAGTTCCTCTTCTAGTGCTCATCTAGGTTGTAATGGAAACATTTTCCTTTGTCAGCCTTGACGGGTTGTCTACCCCTTTGTTCAGTAACTACTAGGTTAGCAACCTTCCTCTTTCCTCCCTTTTTCTTCTTCCACTTTTTGGTGTCAGAGGAAGAAGGTACAGACTTAGTTCTTAAGGTCGAAACTTTGTGACACTTTTTAGAAGATGAAACAACATTTGTTTCACTCTTCTTCTCCTTGTTTTTCAACAAGGATTGGAATGTCTGTAGCTGATTGAGCAGGGTAGTCAGGTTGTAGTCAATTCTGTTCAAAACAGTATTGCTACGGAAATACAAGAAACTTTCAGATAAAGATTCCATTATTATGCTAACCTGGCTGGCTTCATTGATGCTTGACCCGTTAATCTCCGCCACGTTGAAGTGGATCATCATATTGAGAACGTGTTCTCGAAAGATGCCCCTTCTTGCATATGGGCATTGAAGATGTATTTGAGAGCGTTATGCTGGAGCTGTGCAGACGGTTGTCCAAAAATTCTCCTCAGGGACTCCATGATCTCACGGGCTGTGAGCATAAACTCATGCTTCTTAGTCAAGACTTCATTAAGTCTTGCCAAGATATATGCTTGGGCCTTTTTGTTTGCCTGTGTCCAACACTCAAATGCTTCCCGAACATTTCGAGGAGCATTGGTAGGTGGAATGGGAGGACAATCCTCCATCAGGATAAATCGAAGATCATCGGTATTGATTTTGTTTTTCCAACTTGCATAGTTTTCTCCCGTTAACTTATCGGCGACTAGTAAACTTAAAGTAGCGGTAGCCACTATAAGAATTTGCTGAAAAAGAACAAACTATTTTGTCTACTTGTATTAATCCACTTTAAGAAAACCAATCAATTTTTAGCAAAATAATCTAGTGTACCCTAAGTGACATCTATTGCAATGATGTTTCAGTTAGACAGAACAAAAGTCACTGTAGGGTGATCAAGTACCTCTTCACTGAAATGAGACATTCTCAACCATTAGATAGAAACAACTCCTTTTCAATATAACTAATAGTTACCATTGTTCGGTCCAGAATTTGTTAACATCCTTAACAATTCTTGTAAATGTAACCTCTCATTTTATGTTCTAGAGTTCTGCCCCAATGAGCCAACCGTAGGGAAAAATCGATTGAGACATGAAACTAAAGTAACCCTATCCATTTCTGGAGATCAAATAAAGCGTCATGCAATATAGTCATCCTTTAGGGGGACACACATGATGCCTTGAGGCGATGCATAAAACTTTATTTAACCTAATGAAAGAGACTGAGGGATGTGTTGTCACACGTTCCTCTCCCACTTACTATAAACACTCTCTCCATTCACCTTGATATTGACTTACTCAAATGCCACTCGTAGGGGGACACCCATGGTTCCTCGAGGCCGAGAGTAGATCTCACGGTGTGAACTTTTAGGGAGAAACATGTACAAGTTAAAATGAAGTATTATATACCCCATTTTTCTCTTACTGAGTGTTCTACCTAGAGTTAATTAACTTAGGAAAAATTTGGCTACTGATTTTATTTAAGTGTTTGTTTAATTTGCTAAAAAACAACTCTTTTCTTTGATGATTAAACAATTTTGATTGAAGTCTCATTATACTCTTTAATAGACTTTAATCAAACTTGCATGCATGTAACAAATCTATCTAATTCACCTTTCTAGGTAGGTTCCCAAGTAGGGGTGCGATGTTTCCATCGACTTAAGTACCTCAGCCTAGCCAGAACCCACCTTAGCCAAAAGGTCCCTTATGGATACATTTGTTACATATTTAATCTTTTATTAAGAATAAATTTAATCCTATTAAATCGATTGAAAGATTAAACTTAGATTTCTAATCTCATTAGAAATGTGATCTTAGGTTTATCTCAATCATATTTTAAAACAATTTTTAAAAGAGGATTATAACCTAAGGTTTGCATGCAACTCTTTATTATTTATTTTAATTCTAATTTCATTTAGTTATAACAATTATAAATAAATGAAATAATTAAAAACCAATCATTGTATGCTTGACATACTTTAGTTAATTATAACATTTATAAATTAACCTAAGGTAATATCATGCTTCATGCAATATTCATTCATTACTAATATATAACAATTATATAACTAAGTAACGAATCATGCTATAGCATACATTCCATACATCCATTCAACCATATATTATAACACTTATAATATAAATGATGCATGAATATGCTATAATGCATGCATACATATACTATAACATTTATACTATATGATGCATGAGCATGCTTTTTGTAATTTAAATCATGCATATTCATATATTATAACACTTATAATATAAAATGATGCATGAAAATAAATGCATAACCTATGGTGGGTTTTAAAATATATGACATACGTTATGACATATGATATAAAACATACATCGCATGTATATTTACTTTAATAGTTGATGGATCGAGATATGACCTCTAAAAATAAAAAAACAAAAGGCTAACTATTACAAAATTTGAGTCAACCAGATCCAAACAGGTGAACCGAGTCTTTAACCGCTCGAGCCGAACTGCCCTTCAAAGAACCACTTTGCAGCTGATCATGTAGCAAATAAACTATGCGATGAGCATGAAAGAATGCGCGATCACGTAGCAAGCAACTATGCAATGAGCATGAAAGAATGCACGATCACGTAGCTAGCAACCATGCAATGAGCATCTAAAGACCGCGCGATCGTTCAACAAGCAACTATGCGATCTTGTAGCAAATGTCATACGATCGTATAGAAAACTCTACACGATCGCGTAGCATTAGCTATGCAATCATTAAGCAAATGCTACACGATCATGTAGCAAAAGCTATCTGATAGCATAGCAAGAGCTATCCGATCGTGTAGCTACATCCGATCATTTAGCTGTAGCTACACGATCTGGAACCTCTGTTTCGTCTTCTCTATCGAAACAACGCTCTGTAACTCTTCTTTGAAGTATCCCGGGAACAACACGAGCGACTCAAACTTAAAAATTACAGACTCGATTTCAAGATTAGTGCCCAAACGCAGGGGCCTTTACAAACCAAAATTATAAATTAAAGAAAGCCTTAAACTGAACGTTCTATCCCAAAACATCCATCAACAATTCATCCACAACCATTCATCGCATAAACAGAATGTAGATTATAAAACCCACCATTACTGTAAAATAATTCAATAAAAGAATGGAATTTGGAATCAGAAATCTATAACTTGGCTCTGATACCAATTGAAAGATCTCTAATGGGAGAGAACCTTGAGCGGAAGCGGATCGACCAAATTCCATTTTCATTGAATATAAAGTTTACAGTAAACAAGCAACAAGATATGCATTTAATTCTAAATTACAACATGCTAAAGAAAAGATTAAAGGGTTTCAAGAAACATCACCTTTGAAGACCTTTTTTCACGTTTTCTCTCAAACGGATCACGAACTTCTTGAAGATATTCTTCAAGATTAACCTTAAACAAAATCGAACACTACCACAATAGTTATCTCGGTATTCTCAGGGTGAGAACCCAGGAGTGGTGGGCTTTGACTATTTTGGATTTTGAGGGAAAACTTAATATGTAGGAGGAAAGATTGAGAACTTTCAAAACTCAAGATAAAACACAGAACTCTTCTGTGTTTTTCTCCACTATCTCAATCGTCCAACACTCTAAAAAAAAGAAGAAAAACCTATAGTTTCTTTTTTCTATTATTTGGCATTTAATATAAATCATATTTATATTAAATTTAACAGCTATGAATCCAATTCATAAAAGCTATATTTGAATCTCATTTAAATATTTATTTCCTCCCATTAATCTATAATGTATCAAATACATTATGACAATTATATCACATATAATTGATATAATTAAATTCCTCTATTAATTTGAACAATTCAAATTAATCCAAAAACTGATTCTCAACTAAATCCTATTGAGCTACCAAGATGACCTGTAGCTTGAAGCTCTAAAGGTATATGAATAATTAATTAAATTCTTTAATTACATTATTCACCATCCGTTAACCGTCGGGTACTCCACTAACGACTGACAACTGCATTCTTCGCACTATAGATATATTTCTGTGTCCATTGATGCAACCAATCAACAGTTTGATGATCCTTCACAAATTGTTTGTAAGTACAGCTGGGTCAAATTACCGTTTTACCCATGCAGTTACATCTAACTCCTTAAGTACCACTAATCCCTCTAATAACAATAGATCATAGTCCAACTATGACTAAACCTCTCTCGATCCAGGAGAGGTTGTGGCGCCCCATTGTTTAAGATCTGGAATCAGTCCTTAAGGGAATAATTTATCTACTTACCCTTGCCTCCGGGAAGGGGTGAATTCCATCTTGTGTAGTTATATTCCCAGCTCCTCAATCAGACGAATCTCCAAAATGGTAGGTTTGTTGAGTCGGCGATCTGGCCACTCTCACCCATACAAATCAAAGGACCGCCCTCATAGACAGGAGTTCATAATTCACTCATGATTCAGGTCATGTTACCTATGGTCATCCTGGTGAAATGTAAGTCTCTATTATGAACGGTGTGATATAATGAGACTAAATATTTCGTGGTCAGGTCTTATACAAACTCCTTTGTATAGAATATCCCCACTCGCATGTCTATACATGAATGATTAGGATTTCATTTGTAGTACTTTACAACAATTGTAACACCTACAAAGTAGATCATACTCGTAGTTTCACCAGGATAAGGTATCCAGCCTTATCCATCTACTACAGACCATTTAGGTTATCACTTAAATATGATCTAACTGTATGTCTCTACATACATGTTTAAGTTACAAAGATAACCTCAGATGTTAGTTTATTGGTTTGTGGTTAATGCAACTAAAATATCATATATTTTATAGGCAATGAACAAAATATCATATATTTTATTAAAATATAATGAGTTTGTTCAACGATGTTTACAAACTATAAGACCCTACGAGATTTAGGGCTTCAACTCCAACAACTTGAACATGGTCCATTTATATTTCTACCACACACTGATCAAGCTACATAAAATAACCATGAATTTAGTTTATAGGATTGAGTTAATGTGTTCCAAATATTGAATAAAATGTTTCTTATTTTGTTAAATAAATAATTTGTATTTACAAATTACAAACTATAAGATCCACGAGATTTAGGATATTAAATCCAACAATCTCTCACTTAACCCAAATATGAATACCACATTGAACCAAATTATTTTATTTGATCCAATAGTCATGGTAAAACCATGTGATATCATCGAAATTTGCCAACTTATGTCTTCAATCTTAATTTGGGACATGTGTCAACTTTTAATTAGTCTAAATTCGATGATTTTTAATTGTCATTAATTTGAGAAATGACAAGACGATTTGTGATGGGTCCAAAATTTCTCATTTAGCAGTCTAGTAACAAAAATACTAGGTACGCCATTGATAGCTTTTACTCGTGTCCTAGCTCATCTGAGGGCTAAACTTGCCTCGAATTTTTGTCTCTTGCCCTTTTGAAAGAAATTATTCAGGAACCGTTGGAACGATTTCTATTTCAAGACCAAGTATAAAAGAAAACAAGTAAAGTATAAATTTAGGACTTTAAAATGTCCTAATTAAATAATTTCCTTTTTTTTATTTATCAGGTTTTATAGGTAGAATATATATAATTTCTATAAAATAGTAAACATAAATATATATATAAATATATTAAAGAAAGTAGATAATATTTCGAGAAATATATATCAATATTAAAATGAAATGTTAATACAATTAAATTTATTTTAATAAAATAATTAAAAGTGAAAATTAGATTATATTTCTATTAATATATTTAGACTATCATAAATATCTTAATATTTCGAATTTGAATATCCTTTCTACTAATATCTTATCTTAAATCCTGTCTCTTATACACATCTAGATGTGTATAAGAGACAGATATATATCTTTTATTTGGTCCATAGATTTTGAGTGTAGTTTCCATTAGGTTACATATACTTTTACCCATTCAGTTTTCGGTTGTAATTTCTATTTGATCCTTAGGTTTAAGAAAGTTACAGATTTACGAGTTTATTTTTCGGATGTTCCATTTTTAGCGTTGGTCTTGAGTTAATAAAGATCCAAAAAACCAGTTGATTAGAAGTTGCAATCATAGCTTGATGGCATGCAAAACTTGCTGGATTTTGGTAAACTATTAGAAGTGAAGTTGTCTTACATTAAAATTAAAAAAAAAAAAAAAAAAATGAGCTTCAAACACTATAAACCTAGTTAGAAATACTTTAAGTTTGAGTGTACTAATTCTAGTTAAATTCTCTTTTGTATTATCTATAGTTTGAGAGTAAAATTAAAAAGTGTGAGTTATACAAAAGTTTTGCAAGAGTTCTTTGTAATTGGGATTAGAGGGAGTGTGTGATTATAATAATTTTTTACATAGTGGATTTCTTTCTAGTGAGTCATTATTTTTCTCCAGGTTTAGGAGTTTTCCGCACATTCTTGTATTTCCTAGTTTTATTATTTTTTATTTGTTTAAATCTTTTTTTGGTCCCTAAACTTTGAATAATATTCTATTTTGGTTCCTAAATTTTTAAAAATGTCCGTTTTAGTCCCAAACTTTGAATATTATTTTATTTTGGTTCCTAAATTTCTAAGAATGTTCGTTTTAGTCCCTGAACTTTTAGAAAGTACTCATTTTGGTCCCTCGTATATTAATTTTTTGTTAACTTTTAAATATAATGGTGAGACTTGTATTTTTTTAGAACTAGACTACCAAATAAGTTAGTTGTGCTAAAAAAAATCTAGAGTTTCAACTTTGAATAAGGTGGCAAAACGAGAGAATTTAAAAGACATTTTGAATTCAAAATTTTGGTCGTTCAGTATTTTGGTGTGTTGGTTGTTGAAATTTTACTCTACCTTTATCTTGTTCGATATATCTACAGTCTAGTCATCTAAAAATACAAGTTTCATCATATTTCTGTTGAAGAGTTAACATAGTTTTAATAGTAGAGACCAAAATAAACACTTTTTAAGAGTTTAGGAACTAAAACTAATGTTTTTAAAAGTTTACGAACCAAAATAAAACAATATTCAAAGTTGTGGGACTAAAATAGGATCTAAACCTTAAAAAAAAAAAAAAAATCTTCATATTCTTGCAGTATTAGTGAGTAGACTTTCCCAGCAAAGCTTAAACTAGTATAAATAAATAGTTAACTATCAAAATCTATAGTTGCGGATATTATTCAAATTTAAGAATCTATTAAACACACTTTAAATGTAAAAGAACCAAATAAGCACATAATTAAAAGTTCACATATTAGGCATTTTTTAAAAAAAATAGGGACTAAAAAGACACAAAACATGATGGTTCATATGTTGGTTGGCCCTTAATATCAAATCAATTAATTTTAATTAATTAATTAGTTGATGTTTTGATTTTAGCAAATCTGCTATTATTTATAAATAATATGAGTGTTTTGAAGTGTCCATTATGTAGAGCTTGGAACAATAGTTTCAACACAGTTTGAATTACTGAATCACTCAAATCGGAGTTTCAACGAAAAATATATGGCCGAAACAAGCTTGAAATAGCTGAGGTGATGATATGGCGACTTATTCATCAAAGTGGACCCAATTGTAAGGTAACATGTGAAGCAATAGAGAACTGACACATAGTAAGCTTTTACTTTTTGTTGGATTTTAAAAGAAATTATTTTTTAAAAAATATATTATTATATTATCGTATGTTTGTGTCTAACGAGCTGGGCACATAGACTTTTGTTTTTTGTTGGTTTTTAAAAAGAAAAAAAAATTGAATATTATTTTTTGTTTGTGTGTAAGGCTAGTTGTTTCAAAAAGAAAAAAATCTTTACCATTGATTTTTCTTTTCCAACATCCAATTGCCCAAATTGAACTTGGTTTTCACCTTTCTCTCTCTTTTTTAAACTTTTCATCTTCTCCAAAATTAAAACAACAATTACATATTTTTACAAACCTCAAATCCACCATTGTTATTCTCTCGAAACTCTAAATTTTTTCTTTTTATTTTATTATGGAGAGATTTATTGTATTATAAGGGTTTATTTGTTGAGTACTCAGACTTGTAAATCTACTCTTTAAGAGAGTTTTTTCTCATCTTGTTCTTCATTTCTAAATCTATTGTAAAGAGTTACTCTTGAATCCATAATAAGAGTGTTGTAATGATTTGATCCTCAACCATGGAAAGGATTTGTTCTTGTGTCCGGAAAAAAGAACATTGTAATAGTTCGACTCTAAGCCGTGGAAAGAGTCAAAGACTTCTAGTGAAGTATCCAAGAGGAGTTTGGAAAGTTGATTTAGGTCAGGTGTGCCGAACCACTGTAAAATCACCTGTGTCATTTTCTCTATCATTCCTCTATTTAATTTTGCAATTAATTTGTTATTATACATCATTGTATGAAATTAATTGCAATTTTTTTCTTGAAATTAATTGTTTATATTTCATAGTTCTTAAATTTTTACATTCATCATCATTTTATTATTAGAATCAAATTGGGTGCTTTAAAGTAGTATTATTAACTTCTTAATTATTTTGGTTGAATGTATTTGCATGAATTTATTGTTTAAATTACTTATTAGCAAAAAGTTTTTAATTTATCTAATTGGGCCAACATTAGAAAAAAGTTTTAATAGATTGATTTTAAACGCTATTTCACCCTTTTAGAATTGTCATACCAATAATGTATAATAGACTAATTGTATATAATTTAACCCTAAAAATTAAGGTTTATGGACTAAGACACAAAAGATATCTATTGCTTACAAAGATGAACAACTCATTGATTATTATTAGTATTATTGACAACTCAACTGATTAACTAATGAATCTTAACATTTTGTGATCACTGTAACACACAAGTACTTCCATCCAAAAAAGAATGGGAATATGGATAAAAAGTAACTAGCAAGAGGACATTAAATACACATATAGGGGGATGTATCACTATCCTAAATAAATGCAACATTAGCTAGGCTTCCAAGAAGCAAGTAAAAATAGGGAATCATTACAAACAAGATCTCAGTTGTTTTAAAGGGAAAGGGGGATTGAATGAATGCCTTCTGCCTTTTGTCATCACCAAAAATGGCATTTCCTTAGCTTTTTCTCATGCCTAACACTGCAACCCATATATGTGGAAATGGAAAAAGATGCCCATTTTCATTAACATCTACCAATTTACAAGGAGAGAAACTTTCATACCTTGCTTGTCTTATCAATAAAGCATATGAGCATTTTCAAAAGCTGTTAACACCCTTCATTGTTCAACCAATCTTAGCATTACATGTAATTCTTTTCCAATTGCAATTGGGTTCTGAGATGTCATTTCATGTTGTTGTTTAATATGGTCTCAGAGCCATGAAATCCAAATAAACATTTGATCAAAAAATAATAATTAGAATTTAATCCAAGCTAGAATGGTTCATTCAAAGAGTCGACATGTCACAGTTGATAAGATTGATGAATTACTCCTTTCATTGCGACATTATAGAATCTAAGAGACCTTATAATATTTGTAAGATACGTAGCTGCTAATTGTATTAGAATAAATATATTGAGAAAGGATTCAATGTAATGACATGTAAGATATATGTATATATATTAAAGGTTTATAGGTTGATTGAGATGAATATTAGAGGTGATAATTTAAAGGGAAAACTTCCTTTTTAGTTCCCGAGTTATGAAAAATAGGTGTGTTTGGTCCTTGAGTTTTCAAAACATGCCTTTTTATTCCTTGACTTTTTAGAAAAGGTACATCTAGTCCCCAAATTTTCAAAATGTACATTTTCGGACTCCAAATTTTTTAAAATAGGTTTAAAAGGTCCATGAACTATTTTTTTTTTTAATTTCACTTTATATGATTATATAAAATTTTGAATTACAAAAATATGTTTAAAAAATAATTTTAGAGAGATGAGATAATCTTTAAAAATATAATATTTTTTAAAGTTAAAATAATAAAAAAAATTAATGCAAGGACTTTTTAAAACTATTTTTAAAAACTTGGGAATTAGAAAGGTATATTTTGAAAACTTAGGGACCAAATGAACATATTGTACAAAATTCGGAGACTAAAAATGTATGTTTTGAAAACTCAAAAGTTAAATGTACATATTCTTCAAACTTTGGGAACTGAAAAGGTAATTTTTCCGAATTTAAACCTCTGACATTCTAATTATCCACAATACTCTCAGCACAATTTCCTTTTCATTTTCATGTATTTTTGCTTTTGTTTGTTTACTTTAAAAGATTTTTTGTTAAAAAAAAAAAGTTATATCATCAAATTAATCTAGGTTTTAACTTGGTGTATATTTAGCCTCTCTTTTTTCTTTACAATGTAGGGTGAGGAAATGGAATATTTCATCTCGAAGTTAGTATAAGATATTTGATGTCAGTAATTTTTTAGTATAATATTGGTTTAAATCTTATTTTAATCCCTGAACTTTGAACCATATTCTATTTTGGTCTTTAAATTTTCAAAAGCATTCATTCTAGTCCCTGAACTTTTAAAAAGTGCTTATTTTGGTCTCGTTATTAAGATTATGTTAACTTTTAAGCATAATTGTGAGATTACTTGTATTTTTGGATGACTTAGCTGCTAAATAAGTTAACCATGCTAAAAAAAATCTAATATTTCGATTTTGAATTATATGGTAAAACGATTATCTATAAGAGATCTCAAAAGTCATTTTGCTTCAACTCATGCTAGATGCAATTTCATCATTAAATAAATTTCATCTTTTGATATTTGACATAATCTTAATAGCAGAGAACAAAATAAACACTTTTTAAGAGTTGAGAGACTAAAACGAATGTTTTAGAAAGTTTAGGGACCAAAATGGAATAAGATTCAAAGTTTCGATACCAAAATAGGATTTAAACCGTACAATATTTCATGTTAATTGAACTATAATTATTTTGGTGAATATATTTATATATTCTCTTACGTCGTTTTAAACCATTTCTCACTATCTTGAAAAACTTAAAAGACTAAGATCTTGTTTGTTAACCATTTGGTTTTTTGTTTTCTTTTTTAAAATTAAGCCTCTAAACACTCCTCCCACCTCCAAATTTCTTGATTTGTTATCTACCTTTTATAAATATTTTCAAAAACTAAGTTAAATTCTGGAAACTAAAATAAATCATTTTTAAAATTTGATTTTCGTTTATTGAATTTGGTTAATAATTCAACTCTTATATATTTTTTTAAAAAAAATACATACCATTGCGAGAAATTTAGAGAAAATTTACTAAATTTTATAAAATCAATCCAAAAAAACGAAATGGTTATAAAACAGAACGTAAAATTATAATTTTCAAATCTTAGCTAATGAAAAAAAAAAAAAAGAAAAAAAGAATGGTTAGACAATATGGGACATTGAATATAGGGCATGCATGAGTGTGGTAATAAATGGTAAGAATAGGAGTGGAAGAAAGGAAGTGAAAAGAGGAGAGGGAGTATCCTATCATTACAAGAAAGAAGAAGGGTGTTGTGAGATAGCTTTTCCGTAGCTTTTGCCTTCTGTCATCACCAAAATTGGCATATTTTCCTTATCTATATTATACATTATGTTCTGAAGCAAGTACTGCACAACAATGGCTGAAATAGAAAATGAATGGCCATTTACAGTAACGGTTTAGCAATTTACAAGGATCAATCAAAAACAATTCAACCCCACTTATCATCACCTGACCATCCTTCAGAAAATGTCAGACTTTTTCTCTATCCTTCTCAAATAGCGTGCCACTTAATTAACCCCCACACTCTTCCAACTCAATTTTTTAAATACTCTATTCGTATTTATTTTTTACAACTTATTCAAATGTTCAATCAAAAATTAAAAAGTTGTTATGTGTTTAACTTTTTGTTTCCTTTGTGATGGAAGAGAATACATGAAGATGGATGTAGTTAAGTGTTACTCTTAAATTTTGGTCTGTACGTAGACACTTTTGTCGATAATTCTACTCATTCATTAATTCAATATCGATGTAAAGAGTGAATTAATATTTTTTTTTTTATGATGAAAAAACTCACGAGTCTTAAAAAAAATATCAAAATAGCACTGATGTAAAGATAGTATAAATAATAATCATTTCTTTAAGATAATATAAATAATAAGCTATAGAGAAATCGACATTGGAATTTACACTATTCATTAACAGTGTTAGCTATATATAGTGTACACTTCTAAAGCTTAGTTCCAAAATCGTAAATAAGATAAATATGAAAAACCAAATAATATCATGTCTAACATGATGAATGAGTTGGAACCCTCGTGTATTAAATAATATCAAGTGACGTGTTTGTATGTTTAAATATATCATAAAAACAATAATTTAATCAATAATTCCTTTCTTTAAAAAAATGTCCTAATTGGTCGCAAATTAGCATACTTGTGTGAATATATATATTTCTTGGATTAGAGATTATAATTCACATTCTCACTTGTACTTAAAAATGACCTAGTCAGACATTATGGGATAAGATGCATGTCGATTTCTACCATAAACTTGATAAGTTGTATCAATTTTATTTCAACTTTTAATTTCACCTCTGGCATTTTAAACTTAAACATGTTTCAACTTTTACCTTTTAATAATCTTTCATTTCTTTATTTTTTTTTTTAAGAAAATGAGTTTTATATTTGATATGAAATATATGAGGTTTCATTTTTTAATAAAAATATATAGATGAGACTTCAGAAAACAGGTTTTTTTTTTCTCTCTCTCTCTAACTTTGGCAGGGACTTCAGAAAACAGATTGACATTGAAGTTTTTATTTTTATCTGAAATTAATGCTTTTGGAGAATTTATATGTTGAAAAATGAAATTAATATGAAACATCAAATTGGGGGTATTGCCCATATTTAGGAAAATAGAATTGAATGAATAATAACCGTCGATTTTGATAGTTGAATTATTTTTTCTTTATTGTTAGTTAGTGTTGTTACTGTTGATATGGTCGGTTGGAATTCGGCTTTAGCGGAAAAATAAGCCAAGCCGACATGATTTTAAACGCTTTTTTGCTTTCCTCCATTTTAACCGGGTTTCAAAAGTCTTTTTTATTTTTCAAAAAAATATAAAAAGTAATAAAATTATTTATACAAAATAATAAAATTTAATTGTTCTTTTTTATAGAGACGGATAGAAGGATACTATGTGATAGATGTTAATAGAAATTTATCAGTGTCTAGTATTTTTTTTTGTTATTTTTATAATTAGTTTGACATTTTTTTTATATGTGAAAATTCTTTTTCTTTTGAAAAAAATATTTATTTAATTAAATTTTGGGTCTAATTTTTATTTTACTGTTTCACAATATTACACATTTTATCTTAAGTTTGAATTTAATTTTAATTTAGTCTCTGAATTTTAAAATGCTACAATTTTATCTTTTGAAATTTGAATTTTGTTACAATTTGGTCTATAAGCTTTAAAATTTACATTTTTAACATCAAAATTTTTATTGAATTAAAACTAGACTCAAAATTTGAGGATTAAAAAAGTAGTATTTTCAAATTTGAATACCAAATAAAAACTAGACTCAAACCTAGTTTAGGGACCAAAAAGATATTTTTCCTGTCATTTTTATCCAATAATTTACGGAGTGCGTGGATTCGACATTCAACCTTTTTGATCGAGAGTATATATTTAAAATAGCTTGAATTAAGTCATACTCGTTGACTTTATTATAATAGTTTTCATTTTCAGTAACAAATATGAATTATGAAAAATTAAGATCCGTTTGATAACCATTTGGATTTTATGTTTGTTTTTGGAAACTAGTCTATTTCATCCATATTTCTTACAATCATTTGAATCGTTTCTTTAGTAACAATGGTTGAAATTCTTAGTCAAATTCCAAATAAAAAAACAACTTTCGAAAAGCTATCATTTTTTTAGTTCTCAAATTTAGCTTTTCATTTTTCAAACTATTGATGAAAAAGTAGATAACAATGAAAAAAATTTGGAGCTTACAAGTAAGTGGTCTCATAGGTTTTATTTTTAAAAAAACAAAAACAAAAAATAAAATAGTTACCAAATGGGACGTAAATTTTTTATTTTTCTTTTTTAAATAATAATTGTTAATTAGTTCCAGATTACTTTTTGAGAGAACGACTTTTAATTTAGTTTTTTTTTTATTAGTTTTTATAAGTTGACATTGCAAAATCAATTTTATTCTTACCTAAAAATGTAAATTTCAATTTTGTATACAAATCATAAATGATGATGCATAACTTGGTTAATTTATCTGTTGTATATACTTTATTATGTACACCAAGTTCACCAAACTTCCTTATCTCATAACAACACTGAGTGTGAGAGATCCAATGAAAACTATACAAATTAATTTTAAATGTGATTTCTAAATATTCAGACTTAAACTCTCTCTAAATGTTAGAGTCTCTCTCAACTTCAATCTTTTCTAAAACTTCGAATGAATATCATTCACTTGGATGACTTAGATTCTCATTTAGAAATTGAAAATCCATTCTCAAGTATGTAATTAGGAAACGAATTGCAAGATCAAGAAAAAATACAATTCAAGATTAGATAGCATCAAGTCTTCACAATCAGACAATTGACACACTTGTGTTTTGACAAACATAAGACAAAAGCTCAAAACAATCTTAAAAAATGGCACAATATTCTTCAAAGGCTTAACCCTAAAACTTTAGCAAAACAATCATATATGTGCACAGAATACAGAAAGAATAAAGTAGAATATGCATTCTCAACATTGAAAAGGAAAGAATCCTTAAGGAATAAGGAACCCAGTATTTTTCAGATAAGGAAAATATATTAAGGATGATTAACAATTCAAAAGATAATCTGAGGAAAAATTCAAATGACATTGCCACCACAACTTTAAAAACTGTAGCCAATATTAAATCTTTGACAGTAATTAAAAGTATATCAAATAGATTTATAAATCAAAACACAATTTAGATAAAATTAAGGTATGGTAGTAATTTAGTTTTTTTGTTTTTAAAAATCAAGTCTACAAGCACTCCTTCTACATCTAGACTTTTTTTTAAAAAAAAAAAAAATCTTATTGTCTTATTTCTATCTATATTTTAAAAGAACCTAAACCAAAATTTGAAAAACATAAAAAGTATTTTTATTTTCAAAATTTGACTAAGAATTCAACTCTTTTACTAAGACTCCGTTTGGTAACCATTTGGTTTTAGGTCTTTGTTTTTTAAAATTAAGCTTATATCATCCACATTCCTTACAATGATTTACATATTTTTTAAGTACAATGGTTGAATTTTTAACCAAATTTCAAAAATAAAAACAATTTTTTGAAAGCTACTTTTTTTAGTTTTTAGAATTTGGCTTGGTTTTTCAAACCATCGATGAAAGGTAGATAAAAAAAAAAAAAAGAAGAAATTTGGGGTAGAAATAGTATCTATAAACTTAATTTTAGAAAACAAAAACAAAAAATAAAATAGTTACCAAACATAGCCTGAGAAAACATGAAAACCATTCTAAGAAATTAAGAGAAAACAAACATAATTTTAAAAAAAAAATAATAAATAATTATCAAATGAGACCTAAGAATTATTCAACAATAACGGTCGACATGCTACATAAACCTGAGATGAAAACTAATAGAGTTAACGATACGAAACGCGTAATTTGACAGGTGGACAGTTATATAACATTGAAAAAAACATTATTTAGAACTGAAATTCATTAAATAGACAAATGGTGTGGACTGTGAAGAACTTAGTTGGGATGGCTTAAATTGCATTCCCATATATTTTTTTCCTTTTAAAATGAAGAGTTGAATTCTGACATTTTACATGTGATTGTGGGGTTCCCCATTTGGAATTCTCTTCTTATGAGAGATCCAAATTTTCTAGGCAAAACCTTCCAAACCAATAATAATATATAATAATAGATCATAAATAACAATATATTATTAATTGCATCACTTGTTACTTTGTTCCAGACATATTTCACTTCCCATTCATGCACTTCACATTATTCAACATTTCTTTTTTCTTGTTCTTTTTTTTCCCTTTTTTTCCTTTCATTTTTATATTTCACCAAATCAAATCAAATATTTCCAGCATCTCTTATATATTTATTTTAAATAAAATTATTATTTAATATTTATATTGGTAGAAAAGGAAATAAATACATTTTTTTAAAACATATATTATATATTATATTTGAACCTATTCTGCTGAATGTGTTTTTTCCTACCGTTTCTAGAATAAAGTGGTTTTTTTTAATGATGTTTATAAGCAATTTGTCACCTGTTTTGAAATTTAGCTAAGATCGAACAATTATAAATATAAAAGAATTTTTAATTAATTAAATTAAAGAAGATCAAGACAAAAGAGATCATGATCATCAAATCTTTTTGTTTGATTGATGCAAGAAATAATTATGGGCTTAAAATACTATTTAGGTCGATGTACCTTTTGAGTTTATTTTATTTTAATTTCTATATTTTTAATAAATCTTAAATTTAATCTCTCAAAAATTAATTTTTACTGAAATAAGTTAAATAATAATAATAATAGTAATTTCTATGCAAGAAAATATTATATATAATATGTGTTATCAAAATAGGTAACAAAGAGTTTTGAAAAAATCAACAATAAACTAATAAGTAAAAACTAAATTTAAGATTTATTAAAAATACAAAAACTAAAATAGAACAAACTATAAATTATAGGGATCAAAATGATATTTTAACCAATGAGTATCGATGATGCCAAATTTCGGACAGGAAAAAGGTACATACCTTCATGTGACACTGTCAGTGAATTTGTTTGAAGAGCAGAAAAATGTGACCTATAAAAGAGAAAACCTACATACCGATATGGTGCTTGCACACACACTATGATGCTTAAGTTAGAGAGTGCACGAGTGTGGAAGCTAGAGAATTTGAGAATAAGATTCAAGTTATCTCATATGAAGTTATAATGATCTATTTATAGAGAAAATTGACCTAGGTTGTTTCCTAGGGTTTTGGAATTGTCTCAAGATAGTTAGACAACCTACCAAGACAAGGGGTGTGCCCGATTTTGTGCTTGGCTAAGGTCGACCCTAGCATCTTTCTTAGGCCATATTTTGGACAAAAAAATGTTATCTTGGGTTGGAGCGCATATGTGGGATATGCCCTATGCTATTTTTTTGCCGAACTTAGTTTTTTTTTCACCATGTTACTTTTATACCTATTTTCTATCAATTATATCATTCGATTCAAAATCACCTCTAACAAGTATATCTCGCTTCTCACTTCATTTCTGAGAAGTAATTTTGGAATTTTCAGAATGATTTGATATGCTTTTTTCTCTAAAGAAAATATTATAGGTGGTGTGGAAAATTATAAAAATATATTAATAAATAAAAATCATGAAAATTTTGTCCTTAATTGGAAAATGGAAATATTATCCAAAAGGGGTTAGGAAGGTTGGCTAAGGTTTAGGCCCACACATGATGGGGGGATTGCCATCGAGGATCATAAATGCATTAATAAATATAATTTATATCGGATCTTCGACTTCAACTTCCCATGCGTTTTAATTGTAAGTCTTCTTCTAAATAAATATTTATTTCTCAATATAATCAACCCAAAATACTTTTAATTTAATCCAATTCCTTTTTTCCCTTCTCATATACCCAATGATTTACGAGAGAAAACTTCATATTTTATAGCTTAAATGTAAGGGAATCTTTTTGTTGATAATATATTTAATTACGTATAAGAAGGTTTTCTGATGTTTCAATAATACGTTTATTTAATTTTTCAAATGGCGTAATAATACTTTATAAATATTGTATCTATTTGGTCTCAAATTTTTAGGGTATTAAAAAATGGTTTGAATTTCACTAATTAAAAGAATTATAAATTATATTATTTGATTCTTAAAATTTTGATTAATTTTCATGTGGTCTTGAGATAATTTCAAAATGTATATGGTTGTCGTTTTAACTTTAAGTTGACATTAATGTAGTTCGCAAGTTTTAAAATGTTACAATTTTACTTTTTAAGGTTTGAGTTTTGTTTCAATTTAGTCTATAAATTTCAAAAATTTAACTTTTAACATCAGTTTTTAGTTGAAATTTTTACAGATAGAAAAATGTCAAACTATTTATAGAAATAGCGAAAAAAAAAAACACTGATAGACTTCTATCAACGTCTATCAGTGATAGACTTGTATCAGTTTCTATCACTATAATATCAATAATGGAATTTTATCAATTTCTATCACCAATAGACACTGGTAACTTTTATCAGCCTTTACCAAAGAAGATTAAAATTTTCAATTTTGTGTAAATAGTTTCCCTTACTTTTCTATTTTTTAAAATCCCCATTTTAGTTTTAATATTTATTAATTAATTTAAAGGAACTGTAATTAATTAAGCTTATTAGTTTTTCATCACCATTAAAATTAATATTAAAATTTCGCTTCATAATTATTTTAAATCAATTAACAGACATTAGCACAAGTGAGTATTTTTTTAAAAAAAAATCTAAATTAAAAATATAAATCTTGAAAACCTAAAAATTAAATTGAAACAAAACTTAAATTTAAATAATAATATTTTGAAACTTAGATACTAATTCAAATCAAATTCAAAATTTAAAACGTATAACGACATTTTTAGATGACCAAAATGGAAACTAAATTCTAACTACTGACAAACAACTATGGAGAAAGTACTTCTCTCACTAATTTCATTTGTCCAATAAAACAGAGAAACAATCATTATTGAAACAAAGTGAAGCATGGAAGTCTTTTATTTTATTTTTATTTTTTAAAGAAAACAAAAAAAAAACATTTTATTAAATTAAATCAGGGAGAGATTAAAAAAGGGCATTAATTAATTAATAGAGGATGGGATTGGTGTATATATAAACACACAAACTCCTTCCCTTTCCCCACAAGTCTCAACAAAAGCTAAAGAGAGGGAGAGCAAAAGAAAAGAATTCAAAGGTGAGCGTGTGAGTGAAAACAGCGAATCGAAATCCCAATGGACGACATCGACATTCTGAAATCGACACTATCTCCATCCGACATGTCGTCCACATTATTCTTCCCAAACAACAATACCAATTGCCCTCAACTCCCAATCCCACCGCCTTATTTCTCCGACTTCTCCCCGCCGGGAACCTCCTTATTCCAAACCCCAACAACAATAATCCCAGAAACTCCGGCACGGCGGGGGCGGAGCGGGAGCGGCGGAATGGCGGCGATGAGAGAAATGATATTCAGAATAGCGGCGATGCAGCCGATTGAGATTGACCCGGAGGCAATAAAGGCGCCGAAGCGGCGGAACGTGAGAATCTCGAAAGATCCACAGAGCGTGGCGGCGAGGCACCGGCGGGAAAGGATTAGCCAGAAAATTAGGATTCTGCAGCGGTTGGTGCCCGGCGGGACGAAGATGGACACGGCGTCGATGCTGGATGAGGCGGTGCATTATGTGAAGTTTTTGAAGAGGCAAGTGCAAACGCTGGAGCAGGCTGGATTTCATAATAATAATAATAATAATAATAATAATTTTAATTTTAATTTTGTGAATTCTGCTAATTTAAATTACTCTTCTGCCCTTTTCAAGGCTTGCCAAATAATGCCCGCTTCCTTGCAAATGCAGTCGTGAGAAATTATATTTCATCCATGGGATTTTTCTTTTTTCCAATCTAATCTAATCTTTCTTCTATGTCTGTGTCTTTTTCTTTTTTTATTTGTAAAGCCAAAACAATTAGCTAAGTGAATTTTAATCTATGTACTTCTTTTTCCTTTTTAATTTCAGGAAATGCACTTTTATTTTTGTGTTTATTATTATTATTATTATTATATATATATATATATATAATATGAAGGTGTATCTATGTTGCCAATAGACCCAAATGCATTTATCTTTATGAAATTATAGGTTCAACTTTAATTTTTTGAGAGTTTTTTCCTTTAAGAAAAATAATTATTGCATTTTAGATTGCACTTATCTTTGTGCAACTTGCACTCATATATCAAATTACAAGTTATCATATGCTATACTATTACTTTTGAGAAGAAAAAAAATATGTTGTCCCTTTTTGTCTAGAGGGGATATAAAGAAATGGATGTAGCTTGACCTACACACAAATACTATTCATTATTATTATGAATTTGTAATTAATGTAGTAATACGAAAAATGATGTATGAGAGTAATATGATAAACTATTATTTTTTAGAAAAAAGATATTTTATTATTCTTTCGTTTGAAGGGGATGCATAGAAAAGGATGCAGACAGGCCTATACTCAAATATTATTCATTATTATTATGAATTTATACTTAATGTAATGATAAGGAAAATGATATATGAGGGTAATATTGACATGGGAGTCGTTAAAACTGAAAAAGTTGTACCATTTATGTATGTAATTTATTTTTGTTAAGCTAAGTTTACAAAATTTGGAGTGTAAAAATTGTACAATATATAAAAGAGTATTATGAGAAATATTCTTCTTATTGTTATTATCATCACCAATTCCTTGTTATGCGACACTGTCTTGATGAGAGATAGAAGATTCTAGGACATGTGAAAATTGAAGTTTTCATATGTATAGAATTATCAAGGTGTATTTAGGCAATGGCATAGACTAATATTAGACCCACTGCATAAGACTTCGTATTTTTTGGAAAAAAATTGTTTTTCATTCTTTTAGGATTTTCTTAAGAAAAATATTTAGTGCATCCTAAGCTGTCATCATCTTTGTGCAATCCACTAAGTATCATTATTACTCATTATTATGATTTTATTGGAGTAAGAAGAAAAAGGAAAAAAAATACATTTTTAATCCTTAGATTTTGGATGAAGTTTCTATTCGGCCTTTAGATTTCACAATGTTACATATTTAGTATTTTAAGTTTTGAGTTTTAGTTTCAATTTAGTTTATATATTTCAAAATATTACAATTTTACCTCTGACATTTATGTTTTGCTTCAATTTAGTCCTTACATTTCTAGATTTACACTTCTAACCCCGATTATTTAGTAAATACTCATATTTCATGTTTAGTGTTAATTTATGTTAATAAATTAAAAATCATTAAAAGAATTCTAATTAATTCGGTTTTACCATTTTTTATGACTTTTAAAATTAAATTTAAAATTACACTTCATAATTAATTTTAATTAATTAATAGAAATTGATGCCAATGATTGAAAGTGAGTATTTTATAAAATATCAAGGTTAAAAGTGTGAAATCTTAAAACCTAGAGACCAAATTGAAATAAAACTCAAATTTCAAGGGTAAAATTATAACATTTTGAAATTTAGGGACTAAATTGAAATAAAACACAAAACTTAAATACTAATTATATAATATTCGAAAATCTAGGGATCAAATAAAAACTAGATCCAAAATTTAAGGACTAAAAGGATAATTTCATTAAAAAAAATTGACGTGGGAGTAATATTTACATAGGAGAAGTTTACAATTTATATATGTAATTTGTTCTTGTTAGGCTAAGTTGACTATATCTAGAGTGTAAAAATTGTACAATATATATAAAGTACAAGGATAGATTTTTATTTATTTTTTAAATTAAAAAATATAGGAGTGGAGATTGTCAGTCATATAATTGATATCTTTATCACAACACTACATATTTTGATAATTTTTTTTATAGAAAAATTGATTGCCATAATTAGGATAAATTGTTTTAAAGTCCAATGTCATTGGAATTGATATAATGAAAAGTGATAGTCTAATATGATGAATTATTCACATACATAATTATTGACTAACATAAAGAACTCTTCCAATTAATTATTTTTAAGAATTAAAAAAGATGGTATGAAATTGAACTTCGTTTAAAATTTACGAGTGTACATATTAATCAGGGTTAAGGAATGCTTACTTTGATTATCGTTTGCAAAAATAGAGTTTTTAGGTTATGCTTAGAATGAATTATGTGGTGTTAAAAATAATTAAAAAGTTCAACGCTTGTTCTCATATTTTAAAAATTTGTTTCATACTAGTAGCTTCATTTAAAATTTAAAATTATAATTTATTTTAAATATCTACCATATTTCCAAAACAAAATTACATATCCTAATATAGTTCTTCAAATTGATTTCCTTTTAGAAATAATAATAATTTCTCAAATTGATTAGTTCAATGTAACCATTTATTTCTTGGGAAAAAAAAATAAGAGCAAATATCAATTTATACCCTTAAACTTTCGGATTGTATCAATGTAAATCTTGAACTTTTGGGGTAAGATCGATTTAAACTCCAAATAAATAATGGTACCAAGTTAAACCTTGAACTTTCGTAAGCATATCAATTTAAACCTTAAACTTTCATAAATATATCAATTTAGACCCTAAACTTTCATAAGTATATCAAAATAAAATATAATGGAAGGTTTAAATTGATATATTTATGAAAATTTAAGGTTTAAATTGATACACTTATGAAAGTTCAAAGATTAAATTGATACAATTATTAGTTTAGAGTTTAAATTATTACGTTTATGAAAGTTCAATGTTTAAATTGATAAAATGATTAGTCTAAGGTTTAAATTGATACAACCACCAAAGTTTAGAAATTAATATTTACCTAAAAAACAATACTATATTATTTTTGTTTTAATTACAATTATTTCTTTTCCATTTAATAAGTAATTTAAATAAAACCAAATATAAATTTAAGTTAAAATACATATAATTGTAAACAACCATTTTAAAGATTATAATATGTAGAAATAACCTAAATTTTATGGAAATTCTTATAAATAGAAAATTCCAAGAATATTTATACTTTATACTAAAAAGTTAAAAAGTACTTATATTTTTAAATATTTTTATATTTAAAAAGGCCCTAAATTTTAGGGGTATATCTATTTTAGGTTATTATATCTCTCTGTCATCTTTAAATTTTACGAAGTTTTTATATGATACTATGATCTTTAAACTCTCATGTCTATTAAAGAGACAAATTATAATGGTACATGTGACATACCTTATTTCTAAAGCATTATTTCATATCTCTTTTTATAAAGTGTCATTCAATCTTTTTTTTTTCTTTTTAATATCACGTAGGAGACAGAAATTATATGTTATAATGTGAATTACTACTAAAAGACTATTAAAAAATAATCGACGAAATGTATGAGAATGAAAGGCGTTTGTGTTTCACTTGAAGGTATATGATTAGACAGTGAATAATTTATAATATCTTTTTTACTAAAAATTATAATATGAGTTAGTATTATTAATCATTATTTTTAAATTCAATAATATATAAATGTGGAGGACTCAAACTTTTGGCCTCTCAATTGATAATACGTATTTTATGTTAATTGAATTATACCCACGTCGACGAATATAAATTATTACTACTCACTTTATAATATTATGCGCAATCACATTATATTAAATATTTTTTGTGTACTTCATTATATGATATATAAAAATAGAGAAAAATTTGGGTACTGCCGTGGATGCACCTATCATCGTTCATCCCAAGTATAATCCAATAAAATTCCGTCATATGATAGTTTTATTTTTAAAAATTATTTTTTTAATTTCTTTTTTTGTATGATAAAAAAGTGAAGAGTATATAAATTATGTGTAGCCTATACTATATCTAATAATCACTCTATTGATAAACGCTATTTTCATCCACATCAAAATAATTATTTGAATGTAATAGATTTAAATTATCCTTAACTTAAACAAGGAAATAAGAGAACAATATAGAATAATTTAAATGAGAGTGAAATGGTTAGTGGAATTTGGTTGCTCCCAAGACAGAGCCAAAGCTTTAAATTGTTGTTGTCTCATGGATCATGCCTCCCTAACAACCATTTTCCCCCTTCTCTCTATCAGATCTACAAGTCAACCATACATAAATAGTCAAACTAGTTTTTCCCATAAAATTATGTCCACAATAATTTTATATATTTATATATTCTCCCATTTCCATCCATTAAACAATTCCCAATAATAATTTCTCAAGACCCATTTTTAACTATTTTCACAATTATGTTTTTCTTTTTCACTTTTTTAAATTTTCTCATTATATATATATATATATATATAATACCACAAATATATACACGTAAGCTTAATTCAAATTTAGATTATATTCAAATTACCCGTCTATTTAGATTAATTGGAGAAAAAATTTCAGAAAACTCATTTTTATTTAATTACACTTAAAAAACTATTTTGAATGGTTATCAAACACTCTAATTTCTTTCAAAATGACTTATTTTTAAATTAAATATTTAAAAATATATTTCAAACAAAATGTATTTTCAAGTGTTTAATTGTAAAAAATAAGTCATTTTAGAAAAAAATTGGAGGGTTTGACAACTATTCAAAATAACTTTTTAAAAGTATTTTTTTAATTATTTTTTAAAAAATATTTGAATAAAAATTATTTTTTAAAAAATATATATATTTTTTCAAGTCAATCCAATCGGATCTAAGTTTCTAAGCAGAAAACTTGTATCTAACAAGAAACAAGCTTATTTGGATAATATTCTTTTCACTCCTATACTTGACTCGATGAGTCAATTTTAAAAGGTGAAATTATATGTAAGTTGGTTGACCTTACATTTTTAAGTAATGTCTAATAAAATTTATGAAGCTTCAACTCCATATTTAGAAATTCTTTTAATTTTCAAATTTTGGATTTATTGTATCATTTAAGTTTCGTTTGGTAATCATTTTTTTTTTTTGAAAATTAAGTCGATGGACACTACTTTCACCTTCAAATTTCTTCATTTGTTATCTATTTTTCACCAATAGTTTAAGAAACCAAACCAAATTTTGATAATTAAAAAAAAGTAACTTTCAAAAAGTTGTTTTTGTTTTTAGAATCTAACTAAGATTTCAATCATTGTACTTAATAAAAATGCAAATCATAGTAAGAAATATGAATAAAATAGACTTAATTTTAAAAAACAAAAACAAAACCCGAATGATTACTAAACGAAACCTTATTTATGCATTACTTTTCAAATTAGAGTCCGTTCAAAGACACGTTGAACACTTTTCAAAACTTATAGATCTATCAAACGCAACACAAAAAATTTATTGAGCCTATTCGATCCAAAGACGTATTAAATACATTCAAAATGTTAAAAGACCAAACTTGTATTCTAACCTTACAAAATGGTTAAATTATAAAGACCCATTTGAATTGACTTGAGAAACAAGTATTTTTCAAAAAACTCATTTTTATTTAAAACATTTTTCATGAAAACAGATTAAAATACACTTGAAAAGCTATTTTAAGTGGTTGTCAAACACTCCAATTTCTTCCAAAATGATTTTTCTAAAATTAAACACTCGAAAATGTATTTCAAACACACCTAGTTTAGTCTCTAACTTTTAGCTTTACATTGTCTATTTTATATCTAAACTTTAAAATATGTTTAATAAGTTTTTAAACTTTCAATTACTAATAATAACTTCTTGAACTTTGAAATATTTGAACTCCCAATTTTGTGGCGATTGAATTTTCAATGTGAATCTAATAGGTTTTATTAATTTATTAATTTCTTAAAAAATAATTATGAAAGTAAGATCACAAATTTTGAAATTTATGGTCTTAAAAAGTGAACTTTATATACTTTTTGTTAGTTCGTCATGTACTTATCTACAAGACATTTTTTAAAGTTAAAAAATTATATATGACAAAAACACACAAAATGATATGTTTGAGAGTGATTTTAAAAGGGCTAAAATCACTTTTGTCATTCTCAAAATCATCGTAAAACATGTTTTTGATCCTGCAAAACTAATTTTGATGATATAAAAATTACATTTAAAAGTGTAAAACTAAATTAATTTTAAGTGATTAAAAATATATTTTCGATTAATTTAAAAAAGATAAAAATGATTTGAACGGTTTTAAAATCATTCTTAAACATGCATTAAAATTGTTTGGATAACAATAGGATTACAACATACTAATTCTTCAAGTCGTGGGATAAATTTCAAATAATTTTATTAATGTTTTTTTATATATAAAAAATAATTGTATTCACAAAAAACAGGTATATATATATATATATTCCTTTTTGGAAAAAAAATAAACGAATAAATGGAGGCTAGATTTCCAGTGCATTGAATAGTGTAAATAAAATAAGGGGAAGAAGGGTATTAATATATTATATTTTATATAGAAATTATTAATATGATTTATAGCGTTACCTCTAAAGTGCAATGAATTGTAAGCTTTGTTTGGTCTGACACATTATTTCAACGGTTTCCCATTTCCCCATCCTATCTCTAAACTCTCTTTCCCTTTTTGTGGGATAAGCTTTCTCTTTGTATTATATTATATTATATTATATCATGTCTACATGCATGCATAGAATAAAGTTATATTGCTCCATTTTCAAATTCTAACCCATTTTTCTCCCACATCTTATTCAACTATATATTATAATAATAATAATAATAATAATAATAATAATAACTAAAATGAGAAAAATACTCAAATTCTTTTTTTCTCTTTTAAATACTTTCTTCTCATATTTTGAGTGAGTTGGTCATGTTTTTATTTAATTCTCTACTTTTAAAAATGCACTCTCTTTTGTATGTTGATTTTTATTCTTCCAATAATCATTATTGAAAGAAACTAATTATTCTATTTATTTAATTATTGTAATTATATGAGTAAATTATAAAAATTAGACATGAATAACTGTAAAAGATAGGATTAACGCACATATTTTTAGTGTGGTTCGATTTCCTAACTTACTTTACAATACCATGTCTGATGATTGAATTATGATCAAAGGATTAGTATATATTACAAATTGTGTTAGACATAAACTTAAAGAACTCCGTTTTTAGATTTTATGTTGCAATTTCTATTATCCTCTGAAGATCTACGTTCATAAGTTTCTTTTGTGTAAAATATAGTGTAATTGATAATTATCCAAGTAACTCACCTCTGATTGAAACACGTACTCATTCATTAAAAAAGAAAAAGAAAAAAAAAACTAACAATAGATGACACTTGGAAGAGCCAATAAAAAATTATTGCAATTGTATTCTTATTGTGTTGGTCATTGCACCTTATCCTAATATTTTTGGTGGCTACTACTTAATTTTCTCCCATATTCTCTCCCCCAATTTCTTCCCCACTAATGAAATTAAGAAAATTCTTGAAGAGAGGGAAAGAGATTAAGAGAGATGGAAGAAATTCTCATTTTACCTTTTTTTTTTACGTGGATTTACTTTCAAGTTTTTTTTTTTTAATTATTATTATAAATAACATAGCATCTGGTTTGAAACATGTGTACATACCATTACATCATTTTTAGTATATAGTGGATATTATAAATATTATGATAATAGATATTCATTACATACTTATGTTTAGTGTCTATCGATCAAGTATCATGCCCTCATTTTTTAAAGTTTTGTCTATGTGTCTCAACATTACATATTATTAGTGTCAATATAATCCACCTCTTACTTGCAAATTGCCTATAAATAGTGACATTTTGTGGGTTTTGAATGACACATATTGGTAATCAATCCAAAAGGATTGGAGAAAGTGGAGAAATCCATCATTATTTATTTACTTTTGTTATTTATTTACTTCATATATTTATATATTATGTTTAATTTATTATTATATTATATTTATTTTAATATTATATTTTATTGGTATCCGTGTTCTCGTTGTACTCCTCAAGTTCACAACACGTTATCAGCAAGAACTCCTATCGTTTTCCTCGCTAAAGGTATGTCGTTTTTTCTCTCTTCGTTATAATTAATAAATTAAATGTTGTTTTATGTATTTGATATATATTAAATTTCTGATATACATATAATATTTTAATAGTGTTACTATGAAAATATTATAAAACTAGAATTTGTAGCATTTGATATTAATGGTAATAATTATTTGTCATTAGTGCTTGATGCTAAAATACACCTGGATATCATAATAATGTGATAATTGGAAAACAATTTTTTTTTTTCCTAAAGCTCGTCGTAAATGGATGCACTTGAGGCTCCAAAATTTTAAATCAATATATTAGAGAAGACATTTTTCTACATTTCAGATATCATCCTACAGTAGCAATATCGAGAGAAAGGTTTTAAACAGTATTCTGAACTAATTTCATGTCTTCTCGTGGCCGAACAAAATAACAAGCTATTGGTGAAAAATCATGAATCTCAACCAACTAGAACAACACCATTCCCCGAAGTAAATGTTGTGAATGTTAATAATCGTGGTCAAGGTCGTGGTCACAGTCGAGGTTGAGGTCGTGACCATGACAGAGGAAGAAATAATTATTATTTTCGTGATGGTCGTGCTAATCATTCAAATTTCAAAAGAACCACACAAAATGATGACCACAAAGGAAAAAATCCACAAGATAAGAGTTGAAAAAGGGTTGAAAATAAATGTTTTTGATGTGGAATGATTGGGCAGTGGTCATGTACTTGTTGTGCGTCAACACACTTAGTTGATCTCTATCAAGTCTCCCTAAAGAAAAAAAAAAAAGGAAAAATGTGGAAGTAAATTTTGCATACTAGGATAATGAGATATTTTACCCATACAATATAACAGAGTTAGATGTGACATATTTTTTCAAATCTCCTGAAGAGAAATTTGGCACAATTGATGGCATAACAAACATTTCTTTTGATTTTGAGAATATTTGGAAAAGCAAATATGATTTTGCCTAGAGGAACAAAATTTACAATTGACAATGCATTGTTATCTAGTCAATTAAAGAGAAATCTACTTAGTTTTAAAAATATACATTGCAATGGTTATCATATTAAGACTGATAGAAAGAATAATATGCTTTATATCATATCTACTATCTCATATGAAAAATATATATTGGAAGAGTTGCCTGCGTTATCTTTTGGATTATATTATATTCATATACAAGTAATTGAAACATATGCAACCATGAACCTGAAGTTCATGAATCTGGATATATTTACAATTTCGCTGATAGATTAGGTCATCTGGGGACTATACTGATGAGAAGAATTATTGAGAATTCAAATGGACACCCATTGAAGGGCAGAAGATTCTTCAATCTAATGCATTATCATGTGATGCTTGCTGTCAAGGAAAATTGATAATTAGACCATCATAAGCTAAAGTGGGAACTGAATCCTCTACATTTTTAGAACGAATTCATGGTGATATATGTGTACCTATTGACCTACTAAGTGGATCATTTAGATATTTTATGGTATTAATAGACTCATCTAGTAGATGGTCACAAGTGTGCTTATTATCAAGTTGAAATCTTGCATTTGCAAGATTACTTGCAGAAATAATTCAATTAAGAGCACTATTTTCTGATTATACAATTAAGACTATTCATCTTGATAATGCTAGTGAATTTACATTCCAAGCTTTTGATAATTATTGTATGTCAATTGGGATAAGTGTTGAATATCCTGTAGCTCATGTTCATACACAAAATGATTTAATAAAATCATTCATAAAACGTTTGCAGTTAATTGCTAAACCATTGCTTATAAGAGCTAAGCTTCCTACATTTGTATGGGGACATGCTATTTTACATACGACGTCACTTGTAAGTATTAGGCCAGTAGCTTATCATAAGTACTCGTCATTATAATTAGCTTATGGTCATGAGCCAGATATTTCCCATATGTGAATTTTTCAATATGCAGTATATGTTCCAATTGCTCCACCATAACGTACTAAGATGGGACCTAAAAGGAGGTTAGGAATATATGTTGGATATGATTCCCCATCAATTATAGGGGGCGTTTGGGGCAAGAAGTTGGTTATTATAGCTCTAGATTATTATAGTTGAGTTATAATAGTTTGTGTTTGGGGTGTAGGTTATTTAATTTGAGTTATAATAATATGTGTTTGAGGCATAAATTATTTTAGTTTAAGAATGAAATAGTAAATACTATAGAAAATAATAAAAAAAATGATGAATGTAAAATAGTAAAACTGTAGCAAATAGTAATAATGTAACAAATAAGGGTTTTGAAATAGTGTTGACTATAGTTAGTTGGGGACTACAAAATAGTATTTACTGTACCAAGTGGTGGTTATTATAGTCTTAGGATAGTTCTTGTCCCAAACAGTTCCTAAATATCTTAAACCCCTGACGGGTGATGTATTTACTGTACGATTTGCTGATTGTTATTTTAATGTGACAAATTTTCCAACATTAGGGTGTGGAATTAAAAAATTAGAAAAAGAAATACATAAAATGCATCGTTATTGTCTCATTTAGATCCCCATACAGATCAATATGAACCTAAAGTTTAGAAAATAATTCATTTGTAAATATAGCAAATTAATTACCATATGCATTTAAAAGTGACTAAGTCACATATACCAACTGCAAATGCTGGTATATGATGCATTTGCAGATGCATTTATAAATGCTAAGAAAGTGACTAAGTCACAATACCAGTTGCAAATGCTCCATTAAATGCAGTGTCACTAATGAGTCTGGAACATGCTAGAACGTGATAGACCACTCGGTTCCAAAGATAAAAATCCTCGAAAAAGAAATAGTCAATAAACAACTCAGTTAAGAATATGGATGATCTAGAACAAACCCTAGATATGAGTATTCATAAGGATATTGAAGTAAATGAGGATAATAATGAGATCTCAATAAATTAAGAACCATATAAGTTGACAACATTTTTGCATACAATGTTACTCACGATATTATCTGTGAAAGTGAGTTAGAAAAATATCGACACAGAATGAAAATATCGACATAGAAAGGATTACTTATGTGGAAAGAAACAATCTAATATAAATAAACTTATTTTTCAAATTGTGAGGACTAGTAGTCCAAACATCAGAGAATGTCAAACATGTGGGATACAACTAGAGTATTTGTAAAACAAATAGCGTGAAGTCATAAGATATAAAGTGAGACAAATCCCACAATAATTCTTGCAATAGACTGGTATTAATTATGAGAAAACATATTCTCTAATGGTCGATATACAATACCATGAGATATTCAATTTATCTGATTGTGTACGAAAAGTTTAATATACATCTTATGGATGCAGTCATACCACGTTTATATTTTATGTTATATCAAATATAACATATAATCTATCGTGTAAAATTATATCAAATACAATATAACCTATAGTTTTCATTTTCTCATTAATACATGGTATTTAATATAAATCATATTTATACTAAATTTAATTATATGAATCTAATTCACATAATTAATATTTGAATCATACTCAAATATTTATTCCTCTCAAATAAACTTTATATTATAATATATCATATACATTATTGTAATTATATCATATATAATTAAATTAAATTAATTATATCACATATAATTAATTGCTTCAATTAATTTGAATAATTCAAATTAATCCAAAATCGATTCTCATTAAATCTCTGTTGAGCTATAGAGGGGACCTTATAGACTTGTAGCTTGAAGCTCCAATGATACTTGAATAATTAGTTGAACTCATTTAATTAAATTATTCAACATCCATTAACTGTCGGACACTTCACTAAAAACCGACAACTGCACCGCACTAAAGATATATTTTGTGTCCATTGGATATAATTAGTCAACGGTGCGATGACCCTTCACAAATTGCTTGTAAGTACAACTAGGTCAAAATTACCATTTTGCCTTTGTAGTTACTTCTAACTTCTTAAGTACCACTGATCCCTAAAATGAACAATAAGTCATAGTCTAACTATGAACAAACCCCTCTTGGGCTAGGAGATAATGTGGCGCCACATTGTTCAAGCCCTAGAATCTGCCCTTAAGGGAGCAATTTATCTACTTACCCCGACGTTGGGGAAGAAGTGAATTCCTTCTTGTGTAGCTATGTTCACAACTCCCTAATCAGATGAATCCCAAAATGGTAGACTTATTGAGTCAGCGATCTAGCCACTCTCAACCATAAAAATCAAAAGATTGCCTTCATAGGCAGGAGCTTACAACTCACTTAGGATTTAGGTCATGTCACCTATGGTCATCCTGGTGAAATGTATGATAGAGTAAACTAACATGCAATGAAAGAAATTAGAATCAATAAGTACTCTAATTACACTTAATTTGAGTTTTAAAGCATGCATTGAAACTATCATTAAAATAGAGTTTCATAAGAATATTACCTTTAATGTAACTCTTCAAATCCTTGCTTGTCAGCACAAAATCAATCTTCAAATGTTCAGTAGACCACCAAGAGAAACATCTCTACTATTCTTTAACTTGGATTAAGAGGTGAAATCTCAAATTGAGGTCAATTTGGTAAGGGATGAGAAGAGTTATTAGAGAGAATAGTAGAATTGTAGGGAAAAAAAAAAGCATCATCCTCATGCCTACGAATTTCTCAGTAATTTAACCATGAAAAACATGCAAATCCTTTAGCTTCAACTCATTGACACCTCAAAGGGCTGATCCTTAGTGAGCTAGGTGTTTGACTTGGAGGAACCCACTCCACTTGAAGATGCAAAATTGAAAAACTCCACTCAATAGTGGAATTTTTTAAATTTTGCTTTTCAATTTTGTGAATTTTAATCTAATTTTCATTAAGATTAAATTTAAATATAAAATCAAATCTGAAGTTGATTTTTAGAATTGAAAAAAAAATCTAAATAATTAATTAAATAAATAATAATTTAATATTAAATATTAAATTAATCATTATACATAAATCCTATTCATGCAATTCAATATTTAAATCAATATTTAAATATTTTAATCTATCCAATTTCGTTTAATTTCTACAAATTAAATGTTTTATTTGTATCAAATACAATTCATTGAAACCCTAATTGAATTTGCACACTTCGAATTCAAACCCTAATTCCGAATTTGAACATTTCAAATCGGCTCAATTTACTAATCCAAGATATAATTTACGAGCTAGTAGAAGGACCTTATGGACCTACAGATCATGAACTCTAACGATTTGAGATTAATTGGCTAAAAAACTTTTTAGACCGAAATAATCAATATTTGTTAACTATCAAGACACACCACTATAGCTCGATAGTTGCACTCTCCTCATTGTAGATATATTTTTATTAATTTTAACCATGATTAGTAAGTCAACCCTTTACAAGTTGTTCGTATTCACAACTAGGTAAAAAAAACTGTTTTACCTCTGTAAATACATATTGCTCCTTAAGCTCCCACTAATCCTCCATTGAACAATTGGTTTATAGTCCAACTTATAAACCATGTCCCTCTCGATCATGAGATAACCGAGCCCCATTGTTCAAGACTAGGAATCAGCGCTTAAGGGAAAAACCTATCTGCTAACCTTAAGTCAGGTAGGAGTGAATTCCATCTTGCAGAAGTATGTCCCCAGCTATCTATCCAGTCTTATCCCAAAATGGGATGATTATTGAGCAATGCTATTGGACTACTCTTACCTATGGAGATCCAAGGATAATCTCGAATAAACAGGAGTTCATAGTTAGCTCAAGATTAAGATCGAGTTACCTTAGGTCATTGAATTTGAAATAGTCAGTTTTAACAGTAAACGATCATTATAAAGAACAGTGACTATTTCGAGGTCCAGTCTTATGCAAAACTCATTGCATCGGATGCCTCCACTCACATGTCTCCACATAAATGATTTTGGGATCACATCATTTGTATTAGTATACAAAATGGGTTGCATCCAATAGTGTCACCAGGATGAGCAGTGCCCAATCTCATCCATATACTTATAGACTACTTTGGCTATATACTAAAACTTGACCCTCTTTAATGTCACTACATAAAGTTAGAGTATTCATATTATAGCCATAGATTCGTTTATTGGATTTTTATAACAGAATGCAATATCAATTAACAATTTATTGAATAAAATACTCAATAATACTTTTATTGATAAATAGAATATGTTAACAATATTTATGAACTGCGAGTTTTAGGACATTCCCAATAATATAAGCCTCAATTGTGAATGACGTTATATAATGAGACTAGTCATTTCGTGGTCCGGTCTTATACAAGCTCCTTTGTATAGAATACCCTGCTCACATGACTCCACATGAATGATCAGGATCAGATCATTTGTAGCACTTTACAACAATTATAACATTTACAAAATGGGTCGTACTCGTAATGTCACCAAGATAAGGTATCCAGCCTTATCCATCTACACAAACCATTTAGATTATCACTTAAACATGATCCACCTGTATGTCTCTACATACAAGTTTAAGGTACAGATGATAACCTTGGATGTTAGTTTATTAGTTTGTGGGTTTAATGCTACTAAATGTCAAATAAAATATCTCATATTTTATTAAATAAATATAATATTTGTACAATAAAATTACAAAATACCCTACGAGATTTAGGAAATCAACCCCAACAATCTCCCACTTGTCCTAAAACTAGTGGGATGTATAATATACAAGTCATGCTAATATACAAGTACACATAGCACTAAATTATAGCATAAAATGCGCCCAGTACAATATCTCCCACTTACCCTAGACTATATGTGGCATGTCCTGTAGATCCATACTCTGCAGGTGACCCTTGTGACGATCACGTTCCCTCGATACATAATCTCTCGGATGAGATGATACTTCCACTCAACTTCTCATGCTTGTGACTTCGAGGCTCTCGGGAATAAGCCACAACACCATTATTATCACAATAAAGAGTGATGGGCTTTAACATGTCTGGAACCACTTTCAAATCAGTAAGAAATTTCTTGAGCCACACAATTTCCTTAGCAGCTTCACAAGCCGTTACGTACTCAGCCTCCATGGTGGAGTCAGCAATACACCTTTGTTTGGTGCTCCTCTAAACTACTGCTACTCTATTAAGAGTGAACACTGATCCTAATGTGGATTTCCTAGAATCCTTATCAATCTGGAAATTAAAGTCTGTGTATCCTGTAAAGATCAAATCCTCAAAATCATACACGAGCATGTAGTGCTTCGTTCTCCATAGATACTTGAGGATGTTTTTAACAGCGGATCAATGATCAAATTCTGGATTAGATTGATATCTACTGACTATCCCCACGACATAATATCAGGTCTAGTACATAACATCACATACATCAGGTTACCAACAGCCGATGCATAGGGGATCCGTCTTATTTTCTCAACCTCTTGAGGTGTCTCAGCCATAGAGAGGGCAAAGCCTTTTTATTCAAGACCAGGAGTCAATACTTAAGGGAACAACCAATTTGCTAATCTTAAAATGGGTAGGAGTAAATTCCGTCTTGAAAGACTATGTCCCCAGCTATCTACCCGATCTTACCCCTATAATGGGAGGCTTATTAAGCGGTGCTATTGAGCCACTCTCACCCATGCAGATTAAAGAATAATCTTGAACAAACAAGAGTTCACAGTTAGCTCAGGATTGAGATCGAGTTACCTTAGGTCATTAGATTGAAATAGTCAGATTTAGCAGTAAATGGTAGTTATAAAGAAAAATGACTATTTCATGGTCCGATCTTATGCAAACATCTTTTGCATAGGATGCTCCTATTCGCATGTCTTCATATTAACGATTTCGGGATCATATCGTTTGTATCAAATACAAAGCAGGCCATATCCATAGTGTCTCTAAGATAAGGTACCCAACCCTATCCTTATATTTATAGACCATTTTGGCTATATACCCAAACCTGATTCTCTTTTATGATTCCATATAAGGTTCAAGTATTCATATTATAGTCAGAGTTTCGTTAGTTTATTGGATTTAATTTTTACAAGTGTAATTTACATATTCAATAACAGTTTTACTGAGTAAACCTTAATAACATCTTTATTGCAAATATAATATGTTTAATTTTACAAACTGCAAGTTTTATGACATACAACCCAACAATTTTAACAATTTTTTCGCTTTTAAGTTAATCCATTTATTTTTCAGCCCTCGTTCTCGATTATTTCTTCCCTTTTCCCTGTTTTTAGCTTTAGTTTTTGGGTTGAATGATGACAAATTTTTGCTAAATCATCACAACGGTAGGCTAAAGTTCCTTTGTAATCATGATGTTTATCTTTATTTCAAGCATTTTTTTTAAATTCTTATTCTTATTTATTAGCAAGTGTTTATATTAAATTAATGCTTTGATTATGAGTGCATGTCTAATCTCTAAGAGTTTGTTGGGTAGACAATTCAGATTATTTTTTATGTTTTCAAATTCACTAAGTTCAATGAATATGCGTTTGGTAAATCATCTAAATCCTAATTTTGAAAACTATTTTCGGATTCTATGATCCGAACAGTTAAATTTTGAAAACAACATTTTAGTGTTATCATTTTAAAATTTTCAAATGTAGAATTATTCAAAAAATATTAATAAATATAGTATTTCATATTGCTAGAGATTTAGTATTGGCAATATTTTTTAAGGATGATATGGCAGTTGTTCCTTATGACATTTGTCACCTTGTACCTTGGATTTTTCTTCAGGATGTCTCTACAATTGTCGTTCTAGATAGTTCGATGTCTCACAGACTGTTGATTCTCTAGAATATTTTTTTCTTATCTGGAAAATCCTGGCAATTTATTCTTCTGATTTTGTTTCCTTCTCTGGGTTGTGCAAAGTTTGGTTTAGGGTCGTTTCCTTCTTTTTGTTGTGCATTTTTAAGAGGATATAATTCTTATATTTGGGTTGATCATTTTGAAGAATTATTGAGCCGTTTGTCTTGTGTGTTTGCAGTAAACTACAAGTGTGTCGATCCTTTGGATTGTGGAAGCATGTTGCTGCTGTAGATCTTGAGTGTTTCTCTAGATCTTATTAAATTGTTCTACTACAATCTAATAAAGGATTCTCACACTTAGAGGAAACTTAAGTTCATAAAGTGGATTGATCTTCATTGAAGGTGGAAAGATAAAAGTCTTGGTGAAAGAGAGTCTCACACTTAAGGGAGCCTAAGCTTCATTTGAGAAGGAGTCTCATGCTTAGAGATAGCCTAAGTGACTGTTCACTGATATTCTTTTTTTAGGGAAAACCTAAGTATGTTGAAGGTAAGGGTATCTCACACTTAGGAGGAGCCTAAGTTCCATTGAGTGAGAGTCCCACACTTAGAGGGAACTTAAGTGATCGTTCTATAAGTTAAGTTATTCAAGTGTCACTGTAATTGCCACTTATTTATAGATAAGTAAATCGTTGTAATTGCTTGACTTTATATTAGTAAGAATATCTTTCTACATGCATACTATCCCCTAGATGTAAATGATATTGTATTGAACTTGGTTATCAAACTCTATGTTCTGTTCTTGTTTTTTTTTTTTTTTTTTTTGTGTTTAGCTTTGATGTTCTTGGAATTGCTATAACATCGTGTTTAATAAGTTCTATTATTGTACACGTAGTAAACTCAATTAGTTTTGTTAAATACAAATATTTATTATAACTTATAATATTACAAAATAATAATTATACAAAATTTAACATAAAACAAGTTCATAAACTAATTGATAATAGTTTGTATGCAATCTAATAGTTAGTGGTCGATAACTACAACTAGTTCTATAGTTTATAAATATATCATCAAACGCATTTTGAATAATTATTTAAATTTGAATTCATTAAAAATCATTGCATGATCCATATGTATCGTGTATTCGATTGCAAAATAGCAAGAACTGCATCGTGTGTGTGTTTGTTGGTAGTTTTCCCAGAGACTCGTGTTTGCATGAACAATTTAAGATTAGAGAAAAGTCATGTATTCGAATTAAGCCATCCAATTTGAATAATCATCTAGGTGTTTCTTTTGAACATAATGCAAATTACATTTATATGGAACGTAACACCTAGATGATTATTTTGAGATGATCTAATATCAATTGGTCCATTGGTGAATCCTCCATCTTTACTGGCCTGAAGAAAAGAACACAGAAAAAGCTCTGAGACAACTAGTTACACCAAATTTACAAGCTAAACGATGAATTCAAAAGAAATTTGTTTACAAACATGTATATAGTTTACATTGTATCGAAATTTTCACTTATTACTTTTATCATTTGAAATCAAAGATTATTCAGAATAACCCTATAAATGATTTTGTGAAAGAATGTGTATGGAAAGGAAAAAAGAAATTAAACAATGCTCAATTTCCAACACTGCTCAGAGGTTGCAAATAACACTGCTCAAAATTCCAACACTGCTTAAACATGAAAAGAGTTGCAAATGATTAGAGGTTTAGGCGAGTGACAGTGTGAAGGAGATCGACGGACGAGCGAAGAAGGGTGAAGGACGAGCAACGACACGAGCAAGATAGAGTTTGGACATAAGAAATCGAGAAGGAGGTGGCGATATTAGGGATACATTATTTAATAAAATAAGAAAAAAAATTACACCTTTAATGTCGGTTTTTAAAACCCATCTTCAATGTCGGTTTAAAATCGACATTAAAGATCCGTTTTTTTTTTTTAAAACCGACATTATACATCCGATTTCACTTTTTCCAATCGACATTAAAGTCCGAATTTCTTCTAGTGAACGACCTCTTTACAATACCTTTCCTTAAATTGATGGTGATTTCGAGTTGAATTATGGCTTAGTGTTTCCTCATTGTCTATTTTTCGTGGATCTGCAGGTTAGGATAAAGCATCTGAAGGAGTTCCATATTCATGAGGTGTGATAACTCTCCCCTAAGTGAGTTATTTACCCTTAAAAACTAAGTTTATTGTTTGGCAAGTACATGTTTAAAGCTATATTTGGCATATTGAGTGATGGAGTTCATAGCATTAATATATGAAATGAAACAAATTGGGTGTGAAAAAAAAGTCAAATTTTGAGTTTGTTGTTATGTTTTTGTGTTAAATGCAGAAAACTATCAAAGTTGTGCCCACATTGCTGCCACAATTCCATAAGATAACAGAATGCAGTTGAAGCTGCACTTTGCAGCTGTAATTTGGCATAACTCATAATAATTGCAAAAATCTCGATATTTGCAAAACTTTTGTCAAAATGAGATAAAACCTTCATTATTTTCTGCTAAACTAATACTAATATAGAAAGATCATAGCCCTAGAAGGTTTATAAAAAGGCGGCAAAACACTCCTCCCAAATCATTAAGTTTCATTCTCTTGGAGAAATTTTTGAAAATCACCCACTCATTTTATTTGAGAATCTTGAAGAAACACTGTTACTTGATCCTGTCGCATAGAACACTTGTTTCGAAAGAAGTGAAGATTTGATTCATCTTAAAAGAGATTGAATCATGTTAGATAAAGGAGTAACTTTCTAACATTGGTTGCTCAGCGTGGTTCACTTGTCAACTCCTATCAAGACACGTAAAGCCTGCTAAGAGAACCAAGTTCTTAAAAAATGTTGAATATGTTAGAGACCTATTAGACTCTAGATCGATAGTTCATGACCAAGTAAACATAAAGTTGAAAGTTCAAGTATTTATTAAATATTATATAAAGCTTAGAGACTTGTTACATGTAAATATAAAAGTCTATAACCTAAATCTATAAATTTACTTTGATTGAATGATACATATACTTACTTAAATATACATACACATACACAAACATACATTGTATATAATGCCCCAAATATAGGATTCGAAATTCGGATTCGGCACTTGATGGCCTTCGCATTTTCCTACATCCCCTGCGACCTAGCCACGTCATCTTCTTGACTTAAATTGCTTCCAAGAGTGAAGATTATCTCCACAAACCAACACAGGTCCTTTTATCATGTTTTTTTTTTCTACATGCTTCCAAGGAAAATGTCTAGGAGGTCACTGACAAATAGAATTACTCCAAACTAAGCATGCTTAATTTTAAAAATTCTAGTATTGTGTCATTGAAAAGGAAGGTGCAACTTGTTAATATATGTAGTAACTTTTAATTCTTTTACATATTTCTTAACCATACTTTCATATCCTCATAATCCCTCTCATCAGATGTGATCTTGGTTTATTCATGTACCCCTCATAAACTCGGGTGTTACATGTCCACCAACTTCTATCTTAGTTTGTCATCGAACCACATCTTACTTGGTAGGTTCTACTCCGATACCATCTGTAACACTCTAAGTCCAAAATTTAGATCATAATGCTGAATCTGATCCAAATCCTAAACTTGGGCATTACATTGTATGTATATCATATAGACAAATGTAGGGGGGTGTTCATGGGAGGAGTAACAATGGGTAATTGAAGTACATTAGCTGCCAATCCAATAGAATTTCGGTCGGTGATTGGTCATTGATTGGAATATTGTCAGATATGCCCATTTCTGGAGGACACGTGGACGGCCGTGATCTTGATTGGTTGGATTAGAATTGTTTCAATTGTCCCATGCGCTAGGGGAGATGTACTGAAATTGTCTTACTATTAAGACAACACCAATGGACTTTGCTTCCTTACTCCCCAACTTAACTATACCATCAAATATAGATAATAGATCCTCTCTTTCCCAATAACAAATATATTTTAATATTTTTCATAATATAATGATATGCCCATCTTCACTATAGGTAAAATATTCAATTAAATAAGTTATCTTTGAAGGTTCTTTTTGGAAGGAATTTCAAAGTTTATTTTGTAATTTCACTTAATATTAAGGTTCTCATTTGATAATCATTTTATTTTTTGTTTTTGTTTTTGAAAGTTAAGTCTATAAATACTACTTTCATTCCGAAGTTTCTTCTTTTGTTATATCTACTTTTTACCAATAGTTTAAAAAATCAAGTCAAATTTTGAAAACTAAAAAAAATTAACTTTTAAAAAGTTGTTTTTGTTTTTGGAAATTGGCTAAGAATTCAATCATTATATTTAAGAAAAATGCAAATCATGGTAACAAATGGGAAGGAAATAAGTTTAGTTGTCAAAATAAAAAACTAAAAACAAAATGATTACTAAACAGAGCTTAAGTTGTTATATTGTGTATATATAGTTTTTCAACAAAATTGATGCTTGATGCATGTCTCGTCCATGTTGTTAGAGATCTATCATATATAATATACCACAAAGAATTAATGGAACAATCTACTATCTACCTAAAAATGGTAAAATAATTACACTGGGTTCATGTATGACAAAAAAAAAAAAAAAAAGAAAAAAAAAAAGTGGATTCACGGATCAAGTTTTAAAACAAATATTTTGTTAAAAATTTTAAAATGTTGATATAAACCGAACCGTGAACAAATTGTTTAAACTCAACTTAAATACGCGTGTAGACTTTCAAAAAAAAAAAAAAAAAAAAACAGTTGATCTACATCTCTGGCCATGAATTTAAATCTATTCAATTTTATTTATTTATTATTTATTTTTTTTTTTGTAAAGAGTCTGTACAGAGTATTTTAAAAATGAAATAACTAAAAATCTAAACTTGTATTTAAGTTGAGTTTAAAAAGTAATATTTAATTATTTATTTTATGATTTTGCATATATACTAAATCGAGACTAACTTTAGAAGTTTAGGGATCAAATAGATATATAAACACCAAAGTTTAAAGACTAAACTTGCAATTTAACCTTTACAACATGGAACATATTTAAACCGTATTTGAGGAAGGTTTAGTTTGTAAAATCTAATCTAAGTATGTAGATGAATGTGGAGTTTCTAATCCAAATGATTCTATGAAGTTGGAACATTGAGGAAAACCTAAGGACCCCAGCTCGACATTAAAAAATATTAGAGAAAATTTTGAAAAAACATATATCAGCTTTACACCCATGTTCATATCAAAATCACTCCTGGATATGTATTTAAATGACCTAAAGCTTTGAATATGAATATTATGTCCGAATCTCTACCGACATTGATATTGTGATTAAAGAGCCTAAACTAGAACTTGGTGCTTTTACTAGGTTTTATGGCAACTGAGTTACTCTGAAAGTTACTAGAAAGACTCAAAGGGGGGCATTTGGGGCAATTGGTGGAGTTGTGAACTCCCTAGAGTTATGAACCGTAAACCCTAAAATTTGAATTTCTAAATACCTCTCAATTGAAGTTAACTTTGATGTTTGTATGCCTTAAGATAATTAATGAACTTAACATTTTTTTCTTTAGGTATAAGTTTAGGAAGGTGGGGAAATGGAAGAAAATTTTCTTAGTGGTAAGCTTGAAAAGACATGAGTGAAACTATGTGAGTGTTGCGTTAAGAGTTAGTGTTCCTAAACACTCTGTGAAATTTTAAGACTGATTGAAGGAAAGGAGGTTAGACGTGAAGCTTGGAAGGAGTAAAGGAGTAAGTGAAGAGTGAAGGAAAGTGTGGCCTAGGTATGGGACTAGGCATTGGCCATGGGGACTTGTGGTTGGAATGAGTATGACTAGGAGGTGTATGCGGGCAAGCCATCGGAAGCCTTGCTTAGTGGCTGGCATAAGGCGGTGAAAGGGAGTTGAAGCAAGAGGCGATGAGGGAAAGCTGTTGTTGTAGTTGATGTCCTAAATCTCGTGGGTCTTGTAGTTTGTAGTTGTATTGTACAGATACTTTATTTATCTAATAAAATATGAGGTATTTTATTTGACATTTAGTTGCATTAACTCACAAAAATCCAATAAACTAAGATCCAGGATTATCTTCTGTAACCTAAACATGTATGTAGAGACATATAGGTGGATCATGTTTAAGTGATAATATAAACGGTCTATAGTAGATGGATAAGATTGGGTACCTTATCCTGGTGACACTATGAATACGACCCACTCTGTAGTTATTACAATTGTTGTAAATGCTACAAATGATCTGATCCTGATCATTCATATGGTGACATGTGAGCGAAAGTATTCTATACAAAGAGTTTGTATAAGACTAGACCACAAAATGAATAATCTCTCTATATAATACAATTGCTAGAAGAGAGTTACATTTTCACAAGGATGACCATAGATGACTTGACCTGAATCCTGAGTGAGTTGTGAACTCCTGCCTATGAAGGCGGTCCTTTGATCTGCATGGGTGAGAATGGCCTATTTTACCGACTCAATATGCCTACCATTTTGGGGATTCGTCTGATTCGGAAGCTGGAAACACAACTACATAAGAAGAAATTAACTCTTCTCTATAGTTAGAGTAAATAGAAAAATTATTCCATTAAGAGCAGATTCCGGGGCATGAACGATGTGACACCACAACCTCTCCTGATCCGAGAAAGGTCTGGGTATAGTTGGAATATAACTTATTGTTCATTAGAGAGATTAGTGGTACTTAAGAAATTATATGTAACTACAGGGGAAAAATAGTCATTTTGGCCTAGCTATACTTACGAGCAATTTGTGAAAGGTTGATGCGCTGTTGATTGGTCATACACAATGGACACGAAAATATACCTATAGTGTGAAGAGTGAAGTTATCTATCTTTCGTGGAGTCACCTACAGTGGTTAATTTAATTAAAGAGTTTAATTAATTAATCAAATACCATTGTGATGGAACACGAGACATACGCAGCGGAATTAGGATCAAATTACACTCTAATTACTTTTAACTTAAAGGAAAAACATGCAATTTGAAGGGAAAAAAAAACAGTAATTAACTTATCTTTGAAGCTCCCGAAAACCGCTTCTCCTTGCTGAATCTCGACCCGAACTCTTCCAGACCACCACTAGAGTTGACCTACTATCCTCTAGACTCAAAACCGGATTGTGGGACCCGGTGGATGAAGAAAACGAGAGAGAAAAAAGAGATGAAAAATAAGATAGATCTTTGGGTTGGGTTATGAATTTTCCTCAAAGAAAATAGTTTTTTTTCAGCCCAAATTTGAAAAATCATTTTGGCAAAAAATGGGCAAAAACTTTTTAATCCAAAAATGAAAGCCCATTTTATAGAAAAACCATGCAACAATTGCATGAACCAAATCTTAGTGGGCTTAATGTCTCCATTATAAGCATACACCTAGCCCACTATTTTGTTAGTGGAATTATCCAACAAAAGTTTGGATTTTCCCATTAACTATAGTCAAAGGGCAAAATAGTCATTTGGTCAAAAATCAAACTTTGACCAAAAATCAAATTTTGACCTTTTATGATTTTTTTCGATGTTGACTAATTTTGACCTCCGAGCATGAATCCGCATTCATTTTCTCAAAATTTAAATCACATTTGAATATAAGGTCGGTCAAAGTTTGACTTTCAAAGTCAAAAGTCAACTCCTTGACTTTTTACATCTTTGACCATTTCCATTATTTTTCGAGCTTACGAACATAACGTTATTCATATTCTTGATATTTAAATCACATTTAAATATTTAAAGTTGTATCTCTAAGCTGAAAAACTCGACCATTATATCACATATATTGTCGGTTCTCTCTCTTCACTTAATTCGAAACAATTCGAATTATTCTATCATACTATTCTAAGTTTTATTCCATATGAGCCAGTAGGGGAAACCTAATGGACCTACAGATCATGAGCTCCAACAATCTGAGATTAACTGGTAAAACTTTATCCTAATTAATCAAACATTTTTAATAACGAGTCATTCTACTAAAGTCCCGTAGTTGCACTCCCTTTACTGTAGATATATTTGTGTCCATTTGATTATAACCGTGATTAGTAAGCTAATCCTTCACAGGTTGTTCGTAATCTTGGCTGGGTCATTAAAAACCGTTTTACCCCCGAAGACTACATATCTTATTCCTTAAGTTCCACTGTCCTCTAATGAAACAATTGGTTTAAGGTCCAACCTATAAACCGAATCCCTCTCGAGCTAAGGAGAGGGTGGGGCCCCTTGTTCAAGACCTGGATTCAGTACTAAAGGGAACAATCTATTCAACTATCCCTATATAAGGGTAGGATGTGAATTCCGTCTTGCACCCTATGTCCCAGCTATCCACATGATTCTACCCCTGAAATGGAGAGCTTATTGGCCAGCGATGATGAGCTACCCTCACCTATGCAGATCTAAGGATAATTCCGAGTGAACAAGAGTTCATAGTTAAGATTAAGTACCTATGTCATCAAATTAACGAAAATAGTCAGTTTTTATACATAAAACAACATTTAGAACGTAAAAAGTGACTATTTCATGTTCAGTCTATGCAAACTCATTGCATAGGATGCCCCCACTCACATATCTCTATATGAACGATTCAGATCACATCGTTTGTACTAACTACAAAGTGGGCCGCATCCATAGTGTCCCCAGAATAGACGCCCAACCTATTCATATACTATAAGACCATTTTGGCTATATATTTGAACTTAATCCACATTTATGTCACTACATAAAGTTCAAACTACATTAAAATAGCCCAGGACCTTAGTTTATAGGATTTCTAAGATTACAATTTCAATAACAACTTTATCGAAAAACAAAATAGAATATGTTTATTAATTTACAAACTACGAGTTTTAGGACATAAAATCCAACAAACTCTCACTTGGACTAAAAACTCCTAGTGGAATATTACAATGTTGGATTTAAGTGAGAAACATATGAGTACAATAAACATATGAATACAATAAACTAGGGCATATACCCAAAAGTTCTCCCACTTGTCCTAGTTTACAAACTTCGTAGACCTAAACTCTATAGGTGACCTTCAAACACTTTAGCCGTGAGGGCCTTTGTAAAAGGATCAACAATGTTTTGCTCAGAAGATATCCGGGTCACTACAACGTCTCCACGATGTACAATCTCCCCGATTAGATGGTATTTACGCTCAATATGCTTGCCGCGCTTGTGGCTTCTTGGTTCTCTTGAATTTGCAACTGCACCACTATTATCACAATATAGGTTGATAGGCAGATGCATATTTGGAAGACTTCCAAATCTATCAAGAATTTCCTCAACTATACTGCTTCCTTTGCTGCTTCACAAGCAGCTACGTATTCAGCTTCCATTGTGGAGTCCGCAATACAGTTTTGCTTCACACTTCTCCACACTATTGCTCCTCCATTCAGAATGAACACTGATCCCGATGTAGATTTTCTTGCATCTTTATCGGTTTGAATATCAGAGTCAGTGTATCCAGTAAGGATCAAATCCTTAGTACCATACACGAGCATGTAGTTCCTCGTACTCCTAAGATAGTTGAGGATATTTTTAACGGCAGTCTAATGATCATATCTAGGATTGGACTGATACCTACTGACTATCCCTACTGCGTAGCATATGTCAGGTCTAGTACATAACATTGCATACATCAGGCTCCCTACTGCGGAAGCATAGGGAATACGTCTCATATCCTCAACCTCTTGAGGTGTCTTAGGACATTGATCCTTTGACAAATGAATTCTATATATGTAAGGTAACAGACCTCGTTTGAAATTCTGCATCTTATACCTAGACAACATGTTATCTATATAAGTTGCTTGAGACATGGCTAGTGTTCTGTTCTTGCGGTTCTGAATAATCTGAATCCCGAGAACATACTGCGCATTTCCTAAATCTTTCATTTAGAACTACATTGCTAGCCATTTTTTGATGTCAATTAGGTAATTTACTTCATTCCCAATGAGTAGAATATCGTCAACATATAAAACTAAGAACACTATAGTAGAATTGACGATCTTCTTGTAAACACAAGGCTCGTCAACATTCTATTCAAAGCCATAAGATTCGCAGTATCAAATCTTATATTCCAAGATCTAGAAGCTTGTTTCAACCCATAAATGAATTTTTGAAGCTTACAAACCTTTTGTTCTTGACCCTGTACAATAAATCCCTCTGGTTGAGCCATATAGATACTCTCCTCAAGATTGCCATTTAGAAAGGTTGTCTTGATATTCATCTGCCAAATTTCATAGCCATAAAAGATGGCAATGGATAAGAGTATTCTAATCGACTTAAGCATGGCAACGGGAGAGAATGTTTCTTCATAGTCTACTCCCTATCTCTGGGTATAACCCTTTGCCACAAGTCGAGCCTTAAAAGCCTGTACTTTACCGACTTGGTCTCATTTTCTCTTGTAGATCCACTTACAACCAATTGGTTTTACATCATTTGGTTGATCTACAAGTTCCCAGATAGAATTGAAGTACATAGACTCCATTTCAAAGTCCATGGCTTTGACCCACTGATCACGGTCCACATCTTTTATCGCATGTTTATAGGTCGATGGATCCTCTATGTCGTCATTAGGTATGACGACTTGTATTTCTGTTAAACCCAAGTAACAGTCAAACTGATGAACAACCCTCCCACTACGTCGAGACATTCTCAACTCTTGAGAAGGATGTGGCTGACTAGATGTACTAGTTTTATCTACTACTTTAGTAGATGAACTAGCTCTATCTGTAGTGTTTTTGGAAATTTCATTCAATACTAGTCTACTGCGAGGTTGATGACTTCTTATATGGTCATCCTCTAAGAATGTGGCATTTGTCGATACAAATACCTTATTCTCTTAAGGATCATAAAATAGACTACCTTTTGTTTCTTTTGGATAACCTACAAATAGGCATAGTTTTGAACAACGTTTCAATTTTTTAGGATTTTGCACTAACACGTGTGTCGGGTATCCCCAAATCCTAAAGTGACGTAAACTACCTTTACGCCCTTTCCATAGCTCGTAAGGTATTTCTGAAGCATTTTTAGAGGTAACGTTATTCAAAATATAAACAATAGTCTCTAATGCATGTCCTCAAAAGGAATCAGGTAACTCAGCAAAGCTCATCATTGAGCAAACCATGTCCAACAAGGTTCTGTTTCTTCTTTCAGATACACCGTTCTGCTGAGGCATATTAGGTGCAGAGAGTTGTGACTTGATTTCGTGTTCTATCATATAGTC